>NC_090766.1:31477971-31675471 GCF_036898095.1 Palaemon carinicauda | reverse complement strand
AAATAAAGTCTTCCTAAGAAGAGTGATATAGGAGCAGGATTCGTTGTCCGTGACGGAGGCAAGTTTGAGGACATCATTCAGAGACCAAGAGACCTTTTGTGGGCGAACCGCAGGTCGAAGCCTAGCACATGCTTTTGGAATAGACGAGAAATAAGAATCCGCCAGGTTAATGTTAAACCCAACCAGGAAGACCTTCTTCAAAGCTGACTTAATGGTGGTTATAGTGCTAGCTGCTAGGCCTTTGTCAAATATGGACCTAAAGAAGGAGATGGCTAAATTAGGAGTCATAACCAAATGGTCTGAATTCTTTAAGAACTCTGCTAGTTTCTTAACTGCCAAATCATATTGGCGAAGCGTAGAGTCTCTTTTGTCTGATTCTATAAAGAGGACATTATCCGGGTCGATGTTTGCATCCTTACGAGCCGCAAACTTCATGAAATCCACAAAGTTAGGGTTTTGGCTATCCTTGAGGAATCTGACACAGTTCGAGTTTGGACCACTTGGGTCAGTTTGGGGAATGGGATCCGGAAGGGACGGAGTTTCAACTCGAGGAGGAGAGGAAACCAGTTAGGTGCCACTAAAGCCACTGCCCCGTTGAAGGAGCGGAGTTTGTGTAAGACTTTCAGTAGAAGATTCACTGGAGGGAATAAGTAGATCTTCTGCCAATGGTTCCAATCCAGGGTTAATGCGTCCATGGCATAAGCCTGAGGGTCCAGGTTCGGGGTCACATAACATGGGAGTTTGTGATTGAGTTGGGTCGCGAATAGATCTACCTGGAGACCTGGAACCAGCCTGAGTATCCACCGCAAGGAGTGTATGTCCAGGGACCATTCTGATTCCAGTGGTTTTGTCCTGGATAATGAGTCTGCTATCACATTCTGGACTCCTGCTAGGTGAGTTGCTGACAGGAACCAGTCTTTGTCGGCTGCCAAGGCGAAGATAGTGACCAGGATCTGATTCAGGTTGGGTGATTTGGATCCCCCTCTGTTTAGGCAGTGGACTACTGCCGTGCTGTCTGAGACTACACTGATGTGGGTCGACCTCAGAGGAGAGATTCTCTTCATGGTCAAGAACACCGCCATGGCTTCGAGAACATTGATATGGAACTGCTTAATGGCGGGTGACCAAGAGCCCTGAAACATCTGATGTTGGGAGTAACCCCCTCATCCACTCAGAGACGCGTCAGTATGAATTGTCACTTGTGGAGAGGGGAACTGTAGAGGAACCGATTTGGAGAGGTTCCTCCCTTTGGACCATGGTTGTAGTCTCATTTTTAAGACAGAGGGGATCTTCGAGGTCTTGTCTCTTAAAGGTATTGTCGCTCTCTTTCTCCAAACTCGATTGATGTCTTTGAGTTTGGCTTTTAATAGGAGATCGGTCAGTGAGGCAAATTGGAGAAGGCCGAGGATTCGTTCTAAAGCTCTTCTGGACACCTGTTTGTGTTTGAGAAAGTTCCTGACCTTGGAAGCTATCTCCCTTACCTTCTTGGGAGGAAGGGAGAGCCTGTGCTTTGAAAGGTCCCAACGGATGCCTAACCATTCGAAGTGGCTTGATGGTTGTAGGCGAGACTTTCGGAGATAGACTTGGAAGCCCAGTTTGGCGAGAAAGTGGAGTACCTTCGACGTAGGTCTGTTGCATTCCTGGTTCGACTGGGCCCAAATGAACCAATCGTCCAGATAGGCGATGATCTGTATCCCTTGGTTTCTGAGTTGTTCGAGCACCGTCTCCCCCAGTTTCGTGAATATCCTGGGGGCAATGCTGAGACCTAAGGGCATGACTTTGAATGCAAAGGCTTTCTTGCCGAGACGGAAGCATAGGTAAGGAGAGAAGTTTCGAGCTACTGGGACATGATAATAGGCGTCGGTAAGATCGATAGAGGTGGTGACGGCCCCACGGGGAAGTAAGGTCCGTACCTGAGAGATAGTCAGCATACGGAACTTGTCGCAGAGGATGTGAGAGTTTAGTTTCGACAAGTCCAGAACTACCCTCAACCCCGACAAGTCTTTCTTCGGAACTGTAAACAGGCGGCCTTGGAATTTCAGGGATCGAACCCGTTTGATCGCTTTCTTCTTGAGTAACTCTGCGGTGTACTCTTCCAAGATGGGAGTGGGTCTCTGGAAGAAGGTCACTGGTGGAGGAGGGGATCCCTGTGACCATTTCCAACCCAAGCCCCTGGATATTATGCTGTGAGCCCATGGACTGAAGGTCCAATGGTCTCGGAAGTGATAAAGTCTCCCTCCTACCGGCATCACATCATTGGGAGGGAGTGAACCGAGGTCCCCTCCCTCCACGGGCACCCCTTGCTCTAGATCCGCCACGTTGGCGGAACTGTCCTCTACCTCTGAAACTTCCTCTCTGGTGTCCACGAAAGGAACCGAAGGATTCGTAGGCAGGGTTGTATGCAGGAGAGGACATCAAGAGGGGTTGGGCTGTGTACCAGGGGGAGCAGTGAGGTAGACTACTTGCTGAGGGGGAGCCGGTTGTTGAGAAGTCGAGGCAGCGGAAGACTGTGGCGACGAGTTACCCCGGACCGTCTTGTAGGGACTAAACCTCTGCTTCTTCTTGAAGAACGTCTGTTTCTGGGATTCGAACCTCCTTTTGGCTGAGAGACCCCACCTTACTTGCAAATTTTGGTTTGCCCTCGCCGCGTCCTGAAGAACCTTATCAACTTCGTTCTGAGGGAAGAGGTTCTTACCCCAGCAGGAGGACGCTATCAGCCTGTTCGGTTCATGTCTGATGGAGGCCTCAGACAGAACGAACTTCCTGCAACTAACCCGAGCCGACCAGAAGTCATGGAGGTCTATTTGGTAGGACAGCAGCTGGTTCTTTGTGGCGACTCTGAACAGCATTTCCTCTGGGTAAAGCAATGTTAGGGACTCCATGGAGGTGATGGAGTGGAGGGACCTAGCTAGTCTATTACGGGTCTCGAACTCAGTTTTGAGAAGACTCTCTAGTAATCTGGGAAGCTTCTCAGAGAAAAGAGTAGAGGCACAGTCCGGGTCTAGCTTCCCCACTGTGAAGGTAGACCCCGCGTCATCCCAGGGTGCAGAGGTACCCGGAATAAGCAAAGAGGTGGGGTCCGTCTCTTTGAGAGCCGGCATGGAAGAGCCTTCCTTGATGGCCCGTATAGTCAGCTCTGTGACTTTGTCTATGAGCGGCAAAGAGATGGAGGCTGCTGTCGTAAAAATAGTGTAGGCACCTTTGTGTGGGGTGAGCTTGGAGTTAATACACCCCCACTCTGATAGTGTTCTGGCCCAGATAGCCTGGGCCTGCTCTTTCGAAAATATCACTGTTTCCTTCGGTAGCTTGTCCATACGGACCAATGCATGTTCCTTTAAACGTACGTAGCCATTGAACGGGAATTCTAGGCCCGGGGGGTAGAACTCCAGGTCCTCTAGAGGGCGGGTGCCTATGCCCTCCAGAGTTAGGGAACCATCTAAGAATGGGGCATGCAAGGCAAACCGCCAAGGATTGTTTTTATCGAAGGGAGGTAGCTTCGATGCGTCTGGGGCGGAAGGAGGAGGAAGCTGAGTTCCGGCGCGGATCAGAGTAGCCACCATATCCTTAATCTCTGTCATCGCCCCAGACTGATGTTGAAGTTGTTCTCTGACCAAATCTCTGACCAGTTCGATGGGGAAGAGATTGCCCCAGGGTATCTAAAAGCCACCCGTTGGTGGTGTCTTGGATTTGGTAGACTTAGACTTCTTAGGAGTCGTGGTTTTACGAGGAGCAATATGAATATTAGGAACTGTCGAGGGTCCGGGGACCGGTGACGTTGATACTGGCAAAGCTGAAGACTTATAAGTACGAAGTGGCTTCACCTTAGGTCGTACGGGGACAGAGGGATCCCGAGGAGAAGCCTTAGAGTTATCAAAACCTAGAAAGGTAGAGGTAGAAGAGGGAGTAGGAGAGAAAAGGGTTTCCACCAACTCGGCACCACTTACCTGCTTGTCCCTAGGTTCTACTTCTATATCTAGATCTGCCACGTCCAGCGGTACGAGGGGTTCGTCCTCCGCGGAAATGGTGGCCCTGACTTCTTCAATTAAGGGGGCAGCAATTTCAGGAGAGACTGCAGCAGTAGTCGATCCTGGGAAGAGACGGGAGGCCATGTCTCCATCGAGGAGATAGGGTGCGCCAGACAGGGCATTCCTGCCGAAGCCCGACACCCAAGGACGAAGACTAGCCCTTGCTGACCGAAGAGAGTCATCCTCGGCCTGAAAGATTTGTAGTGATTAGTGATGCAGGATGGGGATTGCTCTCCAAAACATACCGTGTATGTCATATTAATGGCTAAATTAGTGTCTGCCAAAGAGAAATAAGGAACAAAAGGAAAACCCACTTACATCATCGTTCAGTAGAATTGAGGACAACTCGTAACAGAGCGAGCACAAATCCGGGAACCAGACCATATACTGGGCCTGTCCCGTTTCCCGGATAAAGGGGATGGCGCAGTGTGCATGGGACCGACAGAGGTCATGCCCAACGGGGTCGTTGAACGAGGCAGGGCATCCTTGGGCAGTACAACGGACCTTCTGTAAAAGAAAGGAGACATGAGTCTTGGTGTTCCTTGAAACTCTGGTAAGGGGTTAAAAAACCCTATTAACAGACATTAGTTAAATGCAATATTGGAGCTTAAGGGAATTCAGTGAGAGCCGGAGCTCTATATTAAAACAATTAACTATAAAAGCACCAGCAATGGTAATGGGGCTGTATCATCTTAAAAGTGATAATAATGACATAAGAATAAATAATCTAAAGCAATCTGCCGACCTCTGAAGGTCGGGGAAGCAGTGACTGGCCCTTAAAATAAATATAAAACACAAGCCGTAGCTAATGATAAGTGTGAAGTGTATGGGCGATCTCCGGTGAAGCCAGAGGGCGATGAGATGTCCTGAATAATTCAATTGTGGCTAATAATTCAATTGTGAAAATTTATAAAACACAAGCCGTAGCTAAAGGCTAAGGCTAAGATAATAGTAAAGCGTATTGACGATCTCCGGTGAAGCTGGAGGGAGATGAAAGGTCCTGAATAATTATATTGTGAATAATAACTCAATTGTAATAACAATGGCTATTGTGTGGATATGGCCATGGCCTGAGACCGTAGTAAGGGCCACCTGAGGGTCGTATCTAAACAATATGAAGCCCGTCTCAGAGGGTCGTAAGTAAACAATATACAGTATATATAACAATAGTTCTAAAGTCATTGAGAATCCCTCATGGCGGAGTAGAACTCAAGGCGGAGTGGAAAAATGTTCAGAACTACTCCCAAGCCGTAACGGGGAGAGGACGGAACTCAGACCTAATAAATAACGCTAACTATTGAAAAGTAACCAAAACTAAATAACTCGTAAGTTATCAAACATCCGTAGGGGGGAGGTGAGGAAGGGAGAACCCGTTGAACGCACAAAACGGAAAACGGGAAATCCGCTCACCCACCTGAGATAAGAAAGAAAACGAGAGAAAGGGGTAACTCGTGACTGCGAACAGAAAACGGGAACCCCAAGCTCTCGCTCCCTTGGACACAAAATCAGGACTAATAAGCACACAACACTATTAAAAACGTATAAAATAAAATTGTAACATCAAGATAAAACTACGAACGAAGAATAGCGTCTGCTAAAACCCAAATTAAATTGAAAAGTCGAGTGACGAACGCCACGGTGGGGCGGGTACTAAACAATAATAAAGCTAAAATACGAATCTTGTTCGTAGACTGGAGTTGCTAGCAAAAAGTACCATAGGAATAATAACGATAATAATAATGACGGTTCAAAAGGCATAAGGCCAGGAACTTAACCAAGAACCTAAGTGACAGAGTACAAAACGGGCAGACTAAGATGAACTCCCAAGACAAGAGAACAAACAATGGCCGTCGCAGACGGGCCAGACAGAATGATAAAACAGACTATACTGGATATAAGACAAAAGCCCAGTACTACAAAAAGCTGTCAAAACATACTATAGTACTTAACATTGGAATGGGTGATGATGGAGCTTCGGTCATGACAAAATAAATCCACGAGTGTGAAAATACGCCGAGAGCACAACAAATTACACACAGTTGTAGCAGTCCAAAAAGAAGGATGTTGTTCAGATGGCGCTCGCGTTGGGCGTGGGTGGCGTGGCTGTGGTAGGTTGGCTGGGGCCTCTGTATCGGCCCATCCCTTTGACGAAGGAGTTAACTAAATGGAAGACAACCTGTGAATAGTGGATTTCACGCGCCTTTGCTTTATACACGACACTCACAAGGTGCTCGCGCGAGGGTAGTAACCTTTGCATTCCATGCTTTTATCTTTCTCTGGTATAATTGGAAGAATTTATCAAAAAAGTGTATTAGAAGGACCCCTTTTCACCGGCCGCCACAGGTCGACCCAGAAATGTTTTATATATATTCATCAGGAATCCTGAATGAAAGCAAATAGGGGCCTTGGGGCCCCAGATGCTTAAATTATAGCAATATCATGATAAAAGATTTACATATCAATATCATGATAAAAATGTTTTATATATATATAATATATATATATATATATATATATATATATATATATATATATATATATATATATATATATATATATATATATATATATATATATATATATATAAATCAGGAGTCCTGAATGAAAGTAAATAGGGGCTCAGGGGCCCCGGGTGCTTAACTGATATCAATATCATGGTAAAAGATTTATATATCATTATCATGATAAAAATGTTTTCTATATATACATTAGGAATCCTGAAGGAAAGCAAATAGGGGCTCGGACGCCCCGGGTGCTTAAATGATATCAATATCATGATAGGAGATTTATATATCAATATCATGATAAAAATGTTTTATATACGTACAGTCTGTAAGACAAAAGATACATGAGTATCTTAAATGAAAGCAAATTAGGGCCGGGTCCGGAGCTTAAATATCTATGTACATATATATATATATATATATATATATATATATATATATATATATATATATATATATATATATGTCAATATTATGATAAAAATCTTTTATATATAGCCATAAAGTATAATGAATGTAAGCAAATTCGGGACCCGGGGGGTCCGGAGTGTTTAAATATCAATATCACAATAACAGATCTATTTTGATTGTAAAAGGAATTGAAATTAAGTCAGACCGTAACTGTGCTCATATCAAAAGAGGGAAGGGAAGGTCGAGAACAAGGATCGTATATATAATATATATATGTGACTAATATATAAAGTTAATCCAGGTAAGAATGAGTAACGTTGACTCCGGAGGCGCAACTAAACAACTCAACCGGATGGTAATGTATAAAAGCTACTTCCGGGGACCCCGTAATGAAAGTCTTATATATATATATATATATATATATATATATATATATATATATATATATATATATATATATATATATATATATATATATATATATATATATATATATATATATATATATATATATATATATATATATATATATATATATATATATATATATATATATATATATATATATATATATATATATATATATATATATATATATATATATATATATATATATATATATATATATATATATATATATATATATATATATATATATGAGGTCTGTGAGGTGCGTGACACTAGAGGGGGGAAGGGATCTTTAATGGGTCCATGACGTGCGGGACCGAGGGAGTAGCACGTACAAAACTTAACCCTTTTACCCCCAGGCTCTTTGGAAATTTCCAACCCTTAACCCCCAAGGGGTTATTTTTTCCCCAGCACATTTTGCAGTATATTTTTTTTAAATTGCTCTAACAGCCTTAATTTTTGTCATAGAGAGGTCAGGTTGGTCTCATTCTCTTGGAAAATGCCTGAATTTTCTCAATAAATTATCCAAAATCTGAAAAAAAAAAATTTTATAGCATCTTTTTGCAAGGACGTACCGGTACGTCCATGGGGGTGAAGGGATGAGTTTTGTGAAACATACCAGTACGTCCTTTTGGGGGTAAAAGGGTTAATAAATAATATAACATGACGAGGTACCACGGACCGAGCAGAAAACTTCCCGCCGATCGATGGCCAAACGAGCGACGGAGAGAAAACGACTACGACCGGGTAGAGTAGTACAAAAGAGTAAGTAATGTACGTTAATGTATAATTATAGCAAGCCTCACAGATCAACGGGAACCGCCCGTGCAAAGAAAGCGAATGCCCCCGGGAGAGGATCATAACGCAATAAAGTGACTCTATAACTCGATTGCGAGAGAGAGAGGGAGGTAACCTTGGGGTGGGGTATCGGGCGGGAGGGAGGCTAGGAGTGGGGCGATAGCAGGTATACCAACCTGCCAGACCCACGATTGATATGATCACGTGGAAAAACTAATAACACTATAAAAAACATAACACATGGTAAAATAAGATAGGAAGGCATGCTGGATGGTAATAATAATAAAATCAACTATACATCAATCGTAAAAAAAACGAGGGAGCGAACATGAGACAGGAGAAACCCAAGCCTGACAGCGCTGCGGCAGGGCTACCAACATAACACAGAGTCAGTGAAGTGCTAACCAAATGCAAACTAATATGTAATATCTGACGCATGAAAGCCCCTCGAGCTAATGCAAGCAAACGAATGACGTTAAAATGATAAGCAAGTCCGTGGCGTGCGAACGAATAATCCAAGTAATAATATAGTGAAATAGGAACGCCCGAAGGTGACCAGGCATGCCAACCTACCGATAATACGCACACGTATATGTAATAACGGTTATCATAATAACAGGACAATATAGAAATTAATACGGTGTGTGAACCGTGGAAACCCATAAAGTTCATAACGAGAAACAATCAGTATGGAGGACTCATTGAAAATCGTTAAGAACGAAACGAGAGAGAGATAGGAGGGAGCCAGGCGCCATGAAAGACCCACGCGGGGTCGTGAACAATAAAGCTGTTATATTATAGGTAAAAAAGGGCAAGGCCCCTTCCAAAATCTCAAAACTCATAGATCTGGTACTTAACTTAGATGGAGTGACAGTAGAGTCCGACATCTTGAGGTAAAACCAGGAAAAACCAGCAAAATTCACACTCCAAGGCAAAGTAAGTGTTTGAAAGAACGTGCTATTAAAAGGAGGGACGTCACTGGCGTGGGATTGCTAGTAGTAGTAGGATGTTGAACGGCACCTCGCTGTTCGGGGATGTTGACAGGAGATATCTAAATGGTGCGAGGCCTCTGGTTGTGATTTATTCAGCGCCCCAGTATTATACCGACACCTTATTAAGGTGAGCGAGCTGGGTTCAACCTAGCATTCCTATACAGATTTTTCTCTGGTAAATTCATAGCAGTTTTTACCTTAAAAATGATGTTAAAGGAGCATTTCACTGGGCGGCACGGGTCGGAGCCCAGAAAACAGGTTTTGAACATGCTGTAGGGGTCGTGTACGACCCATCATACCTGTCCAGGGACAAGTAGCAGAAGGTTGAGGGCATTGTTATCCGGTTTTAGTCTGCATGAATGAAAAAGTATGCCTGGCCCTACTCTTTTCTTCATCCTCCCCTCTCTTGGGGAAAGCAGCATCCTGGGTTTTCTGCATAGCTGACCTCAAACCATTGCAGGTAAACCATGCTTCCTTGTGTTCCTAGTATTAGATAATACTGTTGCGTCCCCCATACCCTGACGAGGTGGTATTGGGAACGTCCTAGCCTAGAGCTCCATCTAAGGACTTCAGGTCGACTTCCTAGGATGGGTCACACTTCATTCCTTCACACACAAGCTTATGTAGGCCGCACGTTCCTTGCGGAGCAAGGAACTTGCGAGGTGCAGGGACTCCTTATCTCGAATGCTACACACTCGCATTTTGAGTCCCTGGGCAAAGCCAAAGCCAGTAAGGCTGGGACTTACCACCCTACCTAAGGGTTAAGTCACCCAATGTAAATAGCGTGGTTTGTATTTCGGTTACGGAACAAATGACAAATTCGGAAATAATTTATATTTTTCCTAACCATACAAACCTTAGCTATTTACACATACTTGCCCGCCAGCCCTGTCCCCCGTGAAGTCCTACCTCTAAGCGAAGTGAACCAGTTCACTAACTAGCGAGGGGGTAGTTAACCCTTGTTAAAAATCTAATGGCTCGCCATTTCAGCTACGCCGGAAATAATACCCAATGTAAATAGCTAAGGTTTGTATGGTTAGGAAAAATACAAATTATCTCCGAAATTGTCATTTTACAGTACCGTGGTACTGTATCTTGGAATTTTTCTATGATTGATTAGATGAGTCATATGCTGTCTCATGCCTTTGCAATACAGCCTGCACTTGAAATATAGATTATATAAGAGTATGTGTAGAGGCAAATAGAGTGGTGAACAGTACATTCAGTGACGTAATTGTATCCTGTTGTTTGGTCTGTTTACAAATGCTTTTCTGTTAAGGACTATATAGTAATTAGACTATAGAACCCTTACCAATGAGTAGGTAACCTGAAGGAATTTTCAGTTGTTTGCCTCTTTATAAAGCTCTAGATTTTTTACTTTAGCATTACTGCACAGTTTATTGGTTTTACTCTAGAGAAGGTCCTCAACTTACAAACTTAATTGGTTCCAAGAAGTAGTTTGTAAGTTGATTTTTTAAGATTTTGTCATAGGGTAGGCCAAACCTGAATCCCATACCTATGATTTCCAGATACAAAAGTCAACAAATAGTTGGGTTTCATATGAAATCGATATCAGGTTATTACAAAGGTCGTTTTACTTACTGTATCAAATTATATACAGTAATACTGTTTGAATACAGTACAGTATTTCTTTATCTTATCTTTGTTATTTCCAGTTGGATTTGTGTTTGTACCTCCGAATGTTTGTAAGTTGAATTTTTGTAAGTTGAGGACCTTCTGTGTTCTAGAAATATAAAAGGTTTCTTTGAAATTATTTCAGCTGCTCGTGAGATTTGAACCTGTGTGATTTCATCAAATGTTTATGTTTAATTTAAAATTTTAAGTTTTTAACTTAGAAGTATTTAATTTTGAAATTTTTAGTTGCTGAAACTGAGAGTGGAGAATTAATAAAAGGACCTTTTCTTTGCAGGATCCAATATTTAATAGTGATTTTGAGTTCTGGCTGGAAGAAGAGAATAAGTATCTGAATGTAGCGGTTTGGAGTAAAAGTGGCTCATCAAAGCAAGACTGTGAGGTAGATTACGCGGAGAAAAACGTAGAGTCGAAATTCATACTGAGGGACAGAGATAGAGACAAGAGAAGAATTAAGGAAACTGAAAAAGCAAAGTTCAAGGAAGACAAAGTGGTGGCGGATCTAACCGACGATACTCTGGTTGGTTACGTCAATATCCCCATCATATCGTTGATCCCCGAAACAACGCTGAATACCCAAGGACACGCTGTGAGGATACTGACCCTTAAGCCTCCCCATCCCAAATGTCCCGAAGTGATGTGCGACCCACTAACCCCTCATAAAGGTTTCGATATGAACCTCTGTTATGGAGATGTTATGCTGTCCCTTACTTACCAACCGCAGGACAGGTTAGTTTTTGTTTAACTAAGTAATTTTAATTAGTCATTTTTGGTATTAATTACCTCCGCCAACAAAGTTGGAAGGAGGTTATGTTTTCACCCCTGTTTGTTTGTGAACAGCTTCCTGGCCACAATTTTAGTTGTAGAGTAATGAAACTTGCAGGGATTAACTGTTATGTAAGAAGCTTGACATAGTTAAACATGAGAAGATCAAGGTCAAAGGTAAAGGTCACGGTCAAGCAAAATGTCCAATTCACATAATCAGCTATATGTTTGGACACTTTTGTCACAGAGACTTTAAACTAGGTTTATATTTGAGTGTTTGAAAATCCATGCCATTTAATATGTCAAGGTCAAGGTCAAGAAATAAGCTGTCAGGCAGAGGTCTGTGCTCTGAGTGCCCCTCTAGTTCTGATAATAACTCAGTAAAACTCGGTATGTTTAACTTTTGTGCTACCAAAGTCTCTTGCCCCCTTGATCCCATAGAGGACTAGTGCCAGCTCTTTTTCCTCAACACTACAGGGGGCTATTGCCGGCTCTGGCCCCTTGTCCACAGTCGGTGCACCTTGCATGGTTCTCTGTAGGCATTACTTCGAGAGTCTTTGCAGCATTCCTTCGATCCCCCAACTGCACATGCTATATATCCTTCTTTACCTCCATTCTTGCTTCCTTTCTTCCATCTTGTAGTCCATCCTCTTCAAGATTTACTTCATATTATAACTTCAAAGGTTTCCCCCGGTTGCAGATGGACACTGAATGACCTTGCAGGCTCCCAAACATCACAAAGTACACTTTGTTATAGCTCAAAGATATGATTGAAAAGCCAAGAAGTATGAGATTGGCAGCTTGTAGTTATGATCCGGTATTCTTATTTGTAGTGAAGTTATGTGAATTATTTCATATTTCAACAGCTTTTAACTTTTTTATTCTTTGATTAAACATACAGAATTTGTTTCATGTATCTTAGCTGCTAAATTACAAGTAAATTTAAGATGTTTGGATATTATATTTTAAGTATTATAGTCAAATAATGCATACAGTTAATGTTATAACTTACTCTCCAACTATTCATTTATACGATTTATGCTTGCAGGTGCGATGTATCGATGAGAGTAAATCAAGATAAGGTGTCCAACCGTCCAATATCAGAAGACGAAAGCTTGACAGATGGGACCGTATCCGAAGAGGACGAAATGTATGGTATGCAGGACATAGTAGAGGATCGAATTCATGACTTCAAAAGGACTCATTTTAACTCTGCAGTTCAGTGTAACTTTTGTAGGAAAAAGGTGAGAATTTCTTCTACTAAAGGCAAAATACTCCATTCTTTTGAAAAGAAAAAAATTGTACCATACATAAGGGATAGAAATGAATTATGTAAACTTAAGAAGAAAAAAAACATGTAGTGACATATGTCAATGTTATTTGTCTTTAATTCAAATTTTATTTTAAAAGTTATTTGGATGAATAATTACCATATTTGAGCCTCTTGTTTTCTTCATGACTTCATGTATATATTTTGTATTGCAGTATAGCATTTTCATTTGTTCATCCCTGATATTCAGCATTCCTGGGTTAATTGTTGTGGTTCTAATCACAATTTAATTTATTACAGACGTCAGAAAATGGTTTTTTATGTAGTCCATTCATATGTGCACCATTGCATTTTTTCCAGACTTACAAACCAGTTCATGATTAGTTTCTTTCCATTTATGTACAGTATAGCATTTCCACAGGCCTTAGACAAAATAGCTTTAGCAAATGATTTAATTTTCAGATCTGGCTGAAGGATGCATATCAGTGTGGAGAATGTGGTATTGTCTGTCATAAGAAGTGCATGGTCAGGTGCGGAGACGAGACCATTTGTGATATCAGCGGCTTGAGGTACAGAGATGCATCCAAGAATGATTCGCAAGAGCCAGTCGAGACAAAAGAAACTCCTGAAATTATAACGACAGTCGCGTCAGGATCCGGTGGAGACAACGGTAGCCCCGGGAATACGCCACCTGTATCACCACATGTAAGAAACTGTACTATTTGTATACTGTAATTGTATTAACCAGAATGATACAATTGTTGTGTGTAGCATACACTCAGATTAAGAGGAATAATAAAGTCATTACTTTCATATGGTTAATTTTGAAAATAAGTTTGTTTGATTTTCTTTTACAGTTTTCTGTTATAATGGACTGTGCTCTATACTATCGTTTTGCTGGCTATTATTTAATATAGTCAGCAGAAGATGAAGAATGTATAGATGATTCTACTCTTTACAAAGAGTAACTTCATCATATTTCAGGTAGAATGGTTGCATTTTTCTCCATGTGAAAGAATTTTTCATTTTCTAAAAGGCTCTATATTATTTTTGTGTTGTCCATATTTTAATAAAAAAAGAAAAAGTAAAACTTAAAATTAGGACATGTTATGCAAAAAAAAAAAAAAAAAAAATTGTTGAAACTGAATCCGTTATGAATTAATAGAAATTTTATCTTATTGTGTAAACAATTTGAATGGATAGGGGTTGGGTTTGGTATTCCAGATTTTGCAGCTTTTACTGGTCTTGTATATTTCCCTAATACGGAAAAAGCACACTGGCACATAGCAGGAGAGAAATAAGTTAGTGGAAACGATGAATGCCAGGTAACACTACAGCTGCTTACAAGCATGAACATCATAGACAAAAAAAAAGTCTGTTTCACCATTTTTCCAATATAGGGAACAGTAGATCTCTAGTCCAGGGAAACATAGCTCGATGGTAGAACACTCTCCAGTATTCACATTTGATCATTCTTAGGTTTGACTGTAGTCTGTCCCCATCAGTTGACACAGCCATGAAAACTAGAGTCGGCTAGAACCAAAGATGAGGCAGAAAGAAGCCGCCCACTCTATAGCACAATTCCTGCCTTAGAACAGATGTGTTTGGTACATCACACATTCATGTAGCTATATGAAAATAAAGTTTCTATCTTTATTTCTTTGTTAGTTGCGCTAAGATTGTCAGCCTAAGTACAGTAGGTTGACGCATTACGTCATTTCTCACCGTAAATATTTTCATAAGTCATGAGCCTGACAGAAAATTTGTCACTGCCAGGATCACCAGAGAGTTATTATGCATGGATTTTTCCTTGACTTATGTCACCCCTCTAAAGTATGAGACTGAGGTTCAAGCCCTTAAAGTTGACCATGAAGGTCGTCTAATCAGGAAAAATGTGTGGATAAGGTCCAAGAAGGAAATGTAAATATTTTCGGAATTATGATTCATATTGGTGGGGAAAAAGAAACCACTATTTCTAGTCGTTTGTGTAGTGACAGAAAGAGTCAGTAATGCCAAGAACCAGAAAGAGGATCGATATTTCTTTAACGTTAGAACAAAATATCAGAGGCGTGTCTAAAGCATCATTTGTTTACATAAGGATAACATACAAACAGTTTCTCTCTGGAAGTACACTATTAGAGTATTCGTGGTAACACCAGTTATATACAAAAGGTCCTCACTTACAAATGTTAGACTTACAAACATTTGGAGATGCAAACAAATCCAACGGAAATCCTAAATCTCAGATAGTATTGAAAGTTCATAATGAAATACGGTAATTAAACACTATTATATAATTTAATGCAGTAAGCAATATGATATGGGACTATTTGTTGACTTTTGCGGCTGAAAATTATAGGTATGAGAGTTAGGTGAGGCCTAACCAAGTCCAAAATTTGACAAAATTCCATTTACATACAACTTCTTGGAACATAGTAAGTTTGTAATTTTATGAATAGTACTTACCTGGCAGTTATATATATATAGCTGAGTCTCTAACTTCGGCAGAATTTAACCCTTTTACCCCCAGGCTATTTGGAAATTTCCAACCCTTAACCCCCAAGGGGTTATTTTTTTTCCCAGCACATTTTGCAGTATATTTTTTTTAAATTGCTCTAACAGCCTTAATTTTTGTCATAGAGAGGTCAGGTTGGTCTCATTCTCTTGGAAAATGCCTGAATTTTCTCAACAAATTAAAAAAGAATATGAAAAAAAAAATTTTATAGCATTTTTTGGCAAGAACGTACCGGTACGTCCATGGGGGTAAAGGGATGGCTTTTGTGAAACGTACCAGTACGTCCTTTTGGGGGTAAAAGGGTTAATCGAAAATCGTGGCAACCGCCTTGTGGTGGTTGTGTGGTTAGATGGTTAATAACCCTTTCAGGGTGGTACCTGGAATCATTCCCGTTTTCTGTTCCTCAGATTATCTCTGCCGGCCGGATCGACAACATCGTTGTACGCCTTTTAGAGTTTATTCGGATCGCTTTCCCTTCATCGCTTTTTTGGACTTCGTTTTTGGTGAAGTACACTGTGTTGGGATTTGGCAATCGTGTTTGTTTTTGTTTTTTTGTCTTTTTTGCTTCATTACCATGAGTGAAAAAATTCATATTCGTATATGTGCGAATGATATTTGCAAGATGAGGTTACCGAAATTGTCGGTTGACCCTCACACTATCTGTATGGGTTGCAGGGGGTTTGAATGGGCACTAGATAATAGGTGCGAGGAATGCGAGGGTTTAAATGATGATAATTGGTTAGCTATGAAGCGCTATGTGCGCAAACTTGAAGTTGATAGAGCTAGGAGAGCTAAATCAAAGTCAAAGTCTGCTAGTGAAGCTAGCTTAGATTTATCTATTGACCCTTTAATTGTAACCTCTTTGGAAGTTATTCCTTCCCTGAATGTAGTAACTCCTGCCCCTTCTGCAGGATCTGTGCCTATGGATGACCCTGGGTATGCTAGGATAGGTGCTGAGTTAGAGGCCATTAAAGCACAACTTAAGGCCTTTAAAGGTAAGGGTGTAGGTGAAATTAGTGCTTGTGAAAGTGCAGTGGAGGTGGCGACTGATCGAATCTGTCATACCCCTAGGTCTAGACCTCTACCAAGCTCCCAGGACCAAGGGAGAAGGTACGTCGAAAGTCGAAAGGGGATGAGAGGTGCTTATCCTTGGTCAGTCGTCGCCTCAGACAGTCCTGTTGCGACCTCCCAGGCTGCTCTTGACCGCCGTAGAAAAGGCGTTTCGGATACGTTTGTGTCTTCACCTGATCCTTCTCTCAGACGTAATTGGCGTTACGAATCAAGACCAACGAAGAGAGGGTGGAACCGGGATGTGCAGTCTCGCTCTCCCTCTCCCGGTTCGAGTAGCCGAGAACCTGATCCTTCGGAAGACGATTTCGATGTTCCTGTTAAGAGGACGAAACAGAGAGTCCCTAGCCCAGTTATTCCTGCTAAACTCCCTGCTGCTTCTGCCAGCGCTCCCAATCAAGCCGTACGACAACTGCCTCCTTCGGAACTGCGAGAACCAGCGGAGGTTGCTAAAGCTTTCATGGCTGTTATGCAGGAACAACTTACATCGTTAGTTCAAGCTTTCAGCCACCCTCCTTCACAGTCCGTCAGACGTAAGGACGTCTCTTTACCTGTTGAGAGATCATCTTCTAAGAGGGAACTTAGTCTCTCTCCCAAGAAACCTCTGCGCTCTTCGTCAGCCGTACGACAACGCACACCCTCTTCATTGTCACGCTGCCAGGAATTTACTTCCTCCTGCTCTCGGCGCCAGGACGATACTGCCTCTCGTTCTCGGCGCCAGGACGATTCCGTTTCTAATTCGAAACGCCAGGACGTTACCGCCTCGTTTTTTAGGAAACAGGACGAATGCAGTCTGCATTTTCAAGACGAAGGCAGCCTGCATTTTCAGGACGAAAGCAGCCTGCCTTTTCAGGACAATTCCGTTTCTCGTCATTGTGACGATACCGCTTCTCGTCATCGTGATGATACTGCTTCTTGCCATCGTGACGATACTGCTTCTCGCCGATAGGATTTTAGGTGCGCTCGGCGCCAGGATTCAAACGGCTCTCAGTGCCAGACTGCTTACAGCCCAACTCTTCAAGATGTTATCCTTGAGCAGGACCTCGAAGATATTTCGGAAGAGGAAGAAAAACCTGCCGACTCTGCTAGTGATTATAAGGTTCTTTCTCGCTCTCTTTTGGAACTTTATGGGGAGGAATTTCAACCTTCGGCCCCTCGTTCTCCTCAGTCTCAATTTATCAGGAAGAAAGCTACAAAGTCTTCGGCCTTCATCAAAATGAAACTTTCAATTTCGGCCTGGAAAGCTCTCGCTAAGGTGGATGATTGGATGAAGGAACGGAGACAATCTGTCAAGACCACCTTTTCTTTCTCACTATCTCGGCTCGCTTCCAAGGCCGGTATGTGGTATGAGACAGGGGAACTTTTGGGGTTAGGAGTGTCTGCCTCCTCCCAAAGTGACTTCTCTGCTCTTTTGGACTCGGCAAGAAGGCATGCTTTAAACTCTGCCAAGGTGATGTGGTCCATGTTGGAGCTTGATCACCTCGGCAAGGGAATTTTCAGGGTTTTCGAGGTTTTTAGCTTCCTGGACTGGTCTCTCGGGACTCTGGCCAGGAAGACTGAACTCCTGGAGGACACGAAGGACCTGACGAGTATCATGTCCTGCATGGACAAAGCTCTAAGGGATGGGGCGAATGAATTGGCTTCCCTTTTCTCAGCAGGGGTCTTAAAGAAGAGGGCCCTTTTGTGCTCCTTCACCTCTAGATCTGTGACTGTTGCCCAGAAGTCGGAGCTGCTTTACGCCCCTTTTTCACGTCATCTCTTTCCTGAAGCTCTGGTCAGAGATATCTCCCTTTCTCTGGCACAGAAGGCTACTCAGGACCTTTTGTCTCGGTCTGCTAGGAAAACCTTACCTGTTGCTCCTGCTCCTCTGAAGAAGGAAGAGAAGTTTCAACAGCCCTTTTGGGGCAGGACCTCCTTGAGAGCAGATTTTAGGGGGAGAAGACAAGAGTCAGGGCCAAGGACCAGCAGAGGTGCGTTTAGGCCCCGATCCAAAAAAGGAGATGGTAGTCCTCCAGACACCAGTAGGGCAAGACTGTCTCGTTTTTGGCAGTCTTGGAAAAGGAGAGGGGCGGACATCTGGTCCCTCTCGGTCGTCAAGGAAGGTTACAAGATCCCCTTTTTAAAGAAACCACCTCTCTCAGACACTCCCCTAGCCTTAGTGGCTCAGTACACAGACGCGGGGAAACGAGAGGCTCTTCTGGAGCTAGTCGACCAGATGTTGGTCAAGGGAGCAATAGAGCTGGTTCAAGACCTTACCTCCCCAGGCTTTTACAATCGCATGTTTCTGGTTCCCAAGAACTCGGGTGGATGGAGACCAGTCCTAGATGTCAGCTCTCTGGACGCTTTTGTGGAGAAAACAAAGTTCTCCATGGAGACGACTCAGTCAGTGCTGGCTGCAGTTCATCCAGGCGACTGGATGGTATCTCTTGACCTGCAGGACGCTTATTTTCACGTCCCCATTCATCCGTCTTCAAGGAGATATCTGAGATTTGTGTTCCAGGGCAAGTGCTTCCAATTCAGGGCACTTTGCTTCGGTCTCAGCACAGCTCCCCAAGTTTTCACCAGACTAATGGCGAATGTGGCAGGCTGGTTACACCAGGAGGGGATAAGGGTATCCTTCTATCTTGACGATGGCTGATCCAATCACAGTCGATAGAAAAATGTCTGGAGGACATACTGAAGACATATACGATGACTCAGGACCTGGGACTCATCGTCAACTGGGGGAAGTCTTAGACCGAGGCGAATCAGACTATTCTCTATTTGGGGATAGTTCTGAATTCAGTTCTTTTTCGGGCTTCTCCCTCCCAGGAGAGGCAGACCAGGTGCCTAGACAAAGTCAAGGAATTTTTTAAAGAAACAAGAATGCTCAGCGAAGGAGTGGATGAGTCTGCTGGGAACTCTATCCTACCTAGAGCAGTTTGTCCCGTTGGGGAGACTGCACCTAAGGCCTCTACAACACTTCCTCGCAAAGGTTTGGAACAGAAAGATCCAGGAGAACTCTTTTTCTTTTCCCATACCGACAAAGATCAAGGATCTTATGATGTGGTGGCTGGACCCAGCTCTGTTGTGAAAAGGGATCTCCTTGTTCAAGAAGAACCCCGACCTAGTGTTATTCTCAGACGCGTCCGAGTCAGGCTGGGGAACAACACTAGGGAACAAAGAGGTCTCAGGTATTTGGGAAGGGAGTCAGATCAGTTGGCATATCATCAGGAAGGAATTGATGGCCATTTTGTTAGGGCTAAAGGCCTTCAGAACCTCAGTGTCAGGAAAGACTGTGGAGATCAATTCAGACAACACCACAGCTCTCGTGTACATAAGGAAACAAGGGGGAACCCACTCCCTCTCTCTGTTCACAACTGCGAGAGAGCTTCTCCTTTTGGCGAACAAGAACAAGACTCAGCTGTTGACGAGGTTTGTTCAAGGGCAGAGAAACATCAGGGCAGACATTCTCAGCAGGAGGGGACAAGTTCTTCCCACAGAGTGGACTCACAACCCACATGTCTGTCAGAGCCTCTGGAAGTTGTGGGGCAGACCTGTAATAGACCTTTTCGCCTCCAGTTTGAACAAGAGGATCCCCAACTACTGCTCCCTAGTCCCGGACGAGGAAGCTGTTGCAGTGGACGCCTTCTTAATGGATTGGACGGGGTTGGACATGTATGCCTTTCCCCCGTTCAAGATCATCAATCTGGTTGTCAGAAAATTTGCTCTCCTCGATTCGGGACGAATGATCCTAGTGGCTCCATTCTGGCCTGCAAGGGAATGGTTCACCGAAGTGGTAGGCATGCTGATAGACGTTCCAAGAAGACTCCCGGCAAGTCCAGATCTTCTCAGACAACCCCACTTCGAGAGATTTCATCAAAACTGCCTTCAGACTGTCGAGAAGCTCGTTAGATCTCGAGGCTTTTCGGCACAAGCGGCGAAAGCTATTGCCAAAGCAAGGAGGATCTCTTCACAAAGAGTCTACCAGTCAAAGTGGGAGACCTTTAGAGCTTGGTGCAAGAGGCACAAGGTTTTCTCGTCCTCTACCTCTCTAAGCCAGATTGCAGACTTTCTTTTGTACCTCAGGCAGGATGCTAAGCTGGCTGTATCTACCATTAAAGGATACAGGAGCATGCTCTCAACTGTCTTTAGGCATAGAGGCTTAGAGTTGTCTCAGAATAAGGACTTGCAGGACCTCGTTAGGTCCTTTGAGACGACGAAGCAAGTACAGTTAAGACCCCCATCTTAGAACCTGGATGTGGTGTTTAAGTTTCTGTGCTCCAAGAAATTTGAGCCTATCTCGCAAGTCTCTCTTCGAGATGTGACTAAGAAAACCCTCTTCCTTTTGACTCTAGTGACTGCCAGAAGGGTCAGCGAGGTCCAGGCAATCGAGAAACTTATAGGCTTCAATTAAAATGGAGCGGTTTGTGCCTTAACCCTGGATAGGTACGCTCCTCGGACACCCCTTTAAGGGTATACTCGGACGCGCGCGACCCCGACGCCAAAAAAAAATTCTTGAAAAATCAGTTTTTGCAGTAACCTCCTTTTTTCTTTTGCCAAAAAAACTTAAATGAATGCTTAAAACAACTGTAAAGATAAATACTACTCATCTGCAGAAAAACTATTTATTATAAATATTTTAAAAAATTAAGTAGAAAAAAAAGACCTTACATAAAAATTCATAAAAAAAAAGTTTATACATATATACACAAATCCTTTTAGGAATTGATTCTTGAATGTTTAGGACACATCTTGATGTATTTTGGATGAAGTCAGACCCATGGAGGTGAAGATCTGAAATGAGAAAAAAAGGGTAACTTTTTTTGGCCAAAAAGATTTGTCCAAATTTCATGAATTTTTTTGGGTACCCAAATGAAATAGGAAGTGGCTATTTTTTTTAGGGAATAAACATATGTTATCCTAAAATAGAAATATGTAAAAAAATCTTCATTATTTTGTAAATTACATTTATATCAGGGGCCATATCTAAAGGTAATTTTTTGAGTACTTAGAAATTTCGTAAAAAAATACATATATTTAATATATAATATGATATTTATGCAGGTAAAAATATACCAAAATATCACAAATTCTATAGGGAACAAGAATATATATAGATAGGGCAACTTACGCTTCGGATATGTCCACAAAATGGCCGCCAACCACACTGACTCAGACTCCCTAATCTGCCACTTGAAATGTAGGAAGGGTATATCAATTTCAAGGTGTTATTTACTAATCTAATTATTCTTGGATATGCATAAAAATTGTATGGTGGGTTGCTGGATAATTGTCGATTATTTTACGACTATAAAATTAAAATTCTGACCCCAAAAAAATTTTTTGAAGGGAAATAAAAAAAAAAAAAATGTAAAACAATATAATATTTTAGCTAAAAAAATTTGATGATATTCAATCAAAAAAGAAGTAAACAAAATTTTCCGAAAAATAAACATCTAGAGGAATCATTACTCTGTGATAGTTCCTTAGTACGTAGTAATTTTGAAAGAAATGGGAAAAACAAAAAAGTGGCAATCGCAGGAAAATCGAACACATACCTATATATATACGCCATATCTGGCTAAAAATAAAGATAGGCATGGGTAGCCAGATCATCTAGAAACACTTTCCAACACTATAAAAATACAAGTTTTGCGACACTACTTGCCAATTCCTTACGGTAACATGACTAAGCAAAAAAATGCAAAACAAATAAAAAGGGGCACTCGCGGAAAAATGGCCAACATTCTAATATACGGCATTTCAGAAAAAAAATATTTCATCCACGTACTAGGCAAACCATCAAGGCACATTTTCCGACAAATAAACATCTAAATGAATCATTACTCTGTGATAGTTCCTTAGTGCGTAGTAATTTTGAAAGAAATGGGAAAAAACGAAAAAATGGCAATCACAGGAAAATCGAACACATACCTATATATACGCCATATCTGGCTAAAAAAAAGATAGGCATGGGTAGCCAGATAATCTAGAAACACTTTCCAACACTATAAAAATATAAGGTTTGGGACACTACTTGCCAATTCCTTACGGTAACATGACTAAGCAATAAAATACAAAACAAATAAAAAGGGGCACTCGCGGAAAAATGGCTAACATTCTAATATACGGCATTTCAGAAAAAAAAATTCAGCCACGTGCTAGGCAAACCATCAAGGCACATTTACCGACAAATGAACATCTAAATGAATCATTACTCTGTGATAGTTCCTTCGTACGTAGTAATTTTGAAAGAAATGGGAAAAAAACGAAAAAATGGCAATCACAGGAAAATCGAACACATATCTATATATACGCCATATCTGGCTAAAAAAAAAGATAGGCATGGGTAGCCAGATCATCTAGAAACACTTTCCAACACTATAAAATTATAAGTTTTGCGACACTTCTTGCCAATTCCTTACGGTAACATGACTAAGTAAAAAAATGCAAAACAAATAAAAAGGGGCACTCGCGGAAAAATGGTCAACATTTTATTATACGCATTTCAGAAAAAAAAATTTCAGCCATGTGCTAGGCAAACCATCAAGGCACATTTTCCGACAAATAAACATCTAAATGAATCATTACTCTGTGATAGTTCCTTAGTACGTAGTAATTTTGAAAGAAATGGGAAAAAACGAAAAAATGGCAATCACAGGAAAATCGAACACATACCTATATATACGCTATATCTGGCTAAAAAAAATAGGCATGGGTAGCCAGATCATCTAGAAACACTTTCCAACACTATAAAAATATAAGTTTTGCGACACTACTTGCCAATTCCTTACGGTAACATGACTAAGCAAAAAAATGCAAAACAAATAAAAAGGGGCACTCCCGGAAAAATGCCCAACATTCTAATATTGGGCATCTAAGATAAAAAAAAAGACATGCACGTGTTAGCCCAACCATCAAGGCACACTTTCTAACACATAAACATGAAAAAAAAAAAATAATATACGGCAATTCCTTACTACGTAGTAAATTTTTACAAATATTGAAAAAAAAACAGAAATTGGCAACCGCAGTTAAATACCCAATATACCAATAACTACGTCGTATCTGACAAAAACAAAGTCACGCATGGGTAGCCAGATCATCTAGACACACTTTCCAACACTAAAAAAGCAAAAGTTTTACGACACTATTTGGCAATATCTTACGGAAAAATGACTTGGCAAAAAAATGAAAAAAAATGAAAAAGGGGCACTCGCGGTAAAATGGTCCTCGTGGTGATGAACGACATTTTAACTAAAGAAAAAAAAATCATGGACATGGTAGCCAAACAATCCACCAAGACTTTCCAGAACTGATAACCTATACAAGTTGCACCATTCTACGACAATTTCATAATACGTAATAACTTTGATAATTATGCAAATTACCTTAGAAGGGTAAACTCGGTCGCGCTCGACCCCGACGCGTCTCAGAAATCGGGGAAGGAGTACAGCTACAGCAATACACATCTGGACACTACTAGAGCGTGTAGGCGAGACACCTACTGCAGGTCGATCACCCACAAATTCAGTCACGGGGGTGAGTCATGTGAGAAAAACCTCTTTTTTTTTTTTTTGACGTTCGGGGTCGCGGACGACCCACCGTACCGTTCCAGGGTTAAGGTTTGACTTTCTTGCCAAGAACGAGAACCCTTCGAAACCCTGGCCCAGGACTTTTGAAGTCCCTAACCTCACGAATCTAGTGGGTCAGGAACAGGAAAGCCTCCTCTGCCTGGTTAGGGCTCTCAAGGCTTATTTGGCCCACACCAAGAACGTGAGGGGTGCATCCAACTCGTTATGGTGTTCGGTGAAGGATCCTCAAAAAACCCTGTCAAAGAACGCTTTGTCCTTTTTCCTGAGGGAAACTATTAGGGAAGCCCACCTCTTATGTGAGGAAGAAAACTTTGCCCTGTTGAGAGTACGGGCTCACGAAGTAAGAGCCATTGCTACCTCACTGGCATACCGGAAAAATATGTCAGTTAGGCAGATCATGGACGCAACGTTCTGGAGGAGCAACTCTGTCTTCGCTTCTCATTACCTCAGAGAGGTAAGAGTGGACTATGACAAGTGTTATACCTTGGGCCCATACGTAGCTGCAGCTTCGTATTAGGCAAAGGAGTTACTACCCCCACTCAACCTTAGTTTGTGTACAGGTATATAAGGTATATAAGTTTGTGTTTATTATGGTTGTCTGAGGTCCTCGTCTTATGGTACGGTTCCCTCAGTCCAGATAGATAGCTTATATCTATTTCTGCAAGGTTAGATAGTTAGTTTTAGTAAGGTTGTAAGTTATTTTTTTATTATATGGGGCGAAGGTAGTTTCTGAAGTCTAGTCAAGTTGTTGGTCCTACCCCTTTGACAGACTCGATTGAGTTGTTTGCAGTGTAGCAGGTCTACTCCTGGCTGAACACTCCTAAGGGAAAGCGACTCTAGAGGCAGTAACCTTTGAAGTCAGCTAACTTAGCAGGTAAGGAATCAAGGTGTTTTTTCTCCTACAACTCTTTTGTTGTTTCCCCAACTATGTTTTTCTGTCTGTTTCCCTCCTCCAAATGTGTGAATCAGCTATATATATATATAGCTGCCAGGTAAGTACTATTCATAAAAATGGAGTTTTTATGATAAAACAAAGTTTTATGAATACTTACCTGGCAGTTATATATATATTTTAAAGTCCACCCACCTCCCCTCTGGAGACAGGTCGGGCAAAGATAATCTGAGGAACAGAAAACGGGAATGATTCCAGGTACCACCCTGAAAGGGTTGTTAACCATCTAACCACACAACCACCACAAGGCGGTTGCCGCGATTTTAGATTAAATTCTGCCGAAGTCGGAGACTCAGCTATATATATATAACTGCCAGGAAAGTATTCATAAAACTTTGTTTTATCATAAAAACTCCATGTTGAGGACTTTTTGTATGGATAACAAAAGCACTGAAGTACAGTGTTATCGATGTTGAGAGAATCATGAGTTATAGGCCATGAAATCAAGTTCTTAGTAAGGTTTTTGATTTATTAAGCTCACATCAACCTTCACTCACTTCTCACAATTAACACTTCTTGTTCATTCATGCTTAGCTTCCTTCGAGGGCTGATAAATACTTCATTTTAAACCAAATGAGACCAGCTGCTTGCTTGCTTACCTCGTTTTTATCTTGGTTAAAGCCTTCTACTCTTTTAAATTCTATGGTGCTTATACAGGTACTTTTAAATGCTAAACTTTGTGAGAATTCTGTAGTTGATATATTTTTAAAAGCACAACACTAAATGATAGGATATTGTTGTTATTAATTATATCACATCTTAGCCTCTAATTTTATTCAGCTTTATTTGCTGTCATCCAATTTGACTGTGATATGTATGAGAAAACATTAGGACCTTTACATGCAATGAAGGTGAACTGTATTTTGACAACCATGTCAGAATTATGTAAACAGTATTTTGAGATATTATTTACAGGAGCGTTCATCTTTGTCGGCTTGATTTCAAAGTATCAAAGAGAAGTTTAAATGGTTTTAGAAAGGTACTAATGTCATAATCAAAGTATTTAGAATCATTTGAAATATAGAAAAGGACACACTGTTTTTATGGTATTCAAATTGATTTCCCGGGTTTTGTCATGGTTATGCTTTTACTGGATGTATAAAAGTTATTTATTATCATATATCTTGTCTTTTCCATCGAAGTGTTATCTTGTGGAAAGAGTTATTAAAGATGCGAGATTTGCTGTAACTGATATAGTTATTAATTAATCTATTTACTTATTTGGATATTATTCAAATTAATTTTTTCTTTCATTTGCTATCTTATTGGTAATCATTTCCTCAGATAATAAAATATAATTTTTGCAGTAGGACTCCAAGAAGAGTATAAATAGGTATAGCCTCGGGTTTTCTTTGTTAATAATTGAAATTAAAAATTCATTATGTTATTTTAAGTTACTGTTGGGTAATAGTGGAGATTCTTCTAGTTGAGGCTACTGTAGAATGATTTACTTTCATTTCCCCGAGAGATTCAAGCTGTTACAGCTTTCCTTGCAATATGATAAAGCAATTTACTCTAACATTTTTCTCTAGTATTGTCAGAATGTTCGTAAGTAAGGATACATGGCTGGTTGTAGTTTAGCTTATAATATGTTATGATATGTACTGACCACATTCCATTATTATTTCCTTATTATATCCTTATTATCATTTTTGGGGTTTTATAATTTGGGACCATTTCAGAAAGTATCATATAACCTCATGATTCTGTGTTGACACTAATCTGAAACGTGAATTGCTTCTTCCCGCTTCACTTGGGTTTAGAAACGTGTCCTGGGCTTGCGGATTACCAACAAACTACACTCCTTACTGACACATTACCAAGAGAACCAGATGCACGGGCAGGATCTAGAAATGCCCAGGGTCATGGACATTCAGGTTTATAAATATTTCATCATAATTCTATCCAGTAAAAGCATTTGTTTTAGAATTTGAGTACTGTACAGTATCTAGCAATGAATAGGTACAGCTTAGAATACATGCATCTTTGCTATTATTTTAGCTTGGATCCCTCAGGTACCCCTTGGTTTTACTGAATATAGTTTATTGCTAGTTTATAGAAATGGCTACTGACTTTATTTTGAATACTGTATTGTTTGAAGAGAATGATTTAATCATACCATGTTATCCCATGACAAAATTACTGTGGTCATGGTCAATTTTTATTACATATAGTGGCATTTCATACAGTTATCTACTAGGAACAGTCATCAAAAATAATCTGTTCTTTAGTAATAAGAAAACGGCTTAGGACTCTGTACGTAATTCTTTCAGATGCTGAAAATTACCATTTGCGACTGGTTAAAAAATCTACGCACACATCAAATTGACTCATTTGTATTAAATCGACAGATATCATCAGATACCTGACTTTTAAGTGTCACATGGGTCAGTGTGTCAAGTTAATTTTCATGTCTATTTTCTATATCTATAATGTCATTACTGACACATTATCATAAAGCGTAAGTGTTTTCACGTCGACTCTTCCCTTTACGGAATGAGACAGGAGAGGAGATCTTTCCATTCTCTTCATTTATCATCTTTTTCCACTATTTTTTGAGCCTTACTACTGCCACATGGATATTTGTTATGAATAGAATTTCTGTATTAACTTTTTGTCTGTGTTTGTGTATGAAAAGAAGGTGGTCTCTTGTTTAACATAATGGAAGTTTGTTCCGTAACTGAAATACAAACCACACTATTTACATGGGATAATTACTTCGGCGTAACTGAATGACGAGCCATAAAGTTTTAACAAGGGTTTCCTACCCCACCGCTAGTTAGGGGGGGGGGGTGTTAGGGGGTAGGGAGGGGTAGCTAGCTACCCCTCCCCCCTCACACACACTGGTGAATAGCTCACTTTACTTTTGGCTCGGAGAGACGACAGACCTGTCAGCGCTCTCCTCTTTGTTGACTGCCATAATTTTGTTTGCTTTCTCTTTTCAGTGTGTGTGTGAAGTTGGCCTCTATTACTCATCATGCGTACGTGCCCTGGACTTCCCGGCCGCCCTTGTGGTACCTTTATGTCGGCCGTGGACACGGATCCTCACTCCTTATGCCCTCTGTGTAGGGGCCAATGGTGTGATAGGTCTAACGTGTGTATTGAGCGTAGGGAGTGGTCTACCTCCCAGTGGGAGAGGTTTGCCTGGCGACGTAAGAAGGCTAAAAGGGATCTTTCTCCTTCGGAGGCTTCTTGGAAGAGAGAAAATCCCAGGTCTTCTTCTTCCGCCGCCCTTTCCTCCTCCGAAGCTCCCACTCGAGCGGCCTCTTCCGAGAGGCCAGCTAGTGGTAGCGTAGACCGTAATGTTTGTTAACCGATCCCGAGGTGAAGGACAGGTCGTTGCCTCCCATAGCGAGGCGGCTGCCCCCCCCCGGAGGATGGAGTTGTGTCTTATAATGATCTTTTTCAGCTTTGGGCTTCCTTGGGGCTTCCTTGGGGCTGCAGGGTTCGCCCTCCAAGGAAGCTCCGTTTGACATGATCAAACTGGGTGCGGCCGTCAAACAATCGCCAACTTCAGTGGAGATAGATCCTCTGTCTGTGGCTGACGTTGTTGTGACGGAAACATTCCGTGGGTCTAGCCAAACGCCCGTTCCTTTGGCTGGGGTAGCGAAAGGTTCTGACTCCCCCTGTGAACATCCTTCGAGGGAGGAGCTTATTCCCACGGTCTCTCCTGCCGGTGATACTTCCTCTCGGGGGAGTTCACTTACAGAGACTCCTCTTCGGAGGCCCATCGATGGTCAGCCTGCTGATCCCACGGCCCCTCGTGGGCATATAAGGTGGAAGGCTCGCCCTCCCCTTCGCCGTAGATGCCTTCCTTCCCCCTTCAAAAGGGTTAAGAGGCGCCTCTTCGGCTCGTCGTCACCACATTCCTCTGCGGAGGTGACGACTCGCCGTTCTCCTGTCCTGCCAGCTACCAACCTAGACCTCTCTGGGGATCGTTCGCGATTCCCTTTGGAGGATGGTCGTCCTTCGGGACATTGTAACCTGTCGCCCAGACCATCTACGTCTAAAGCTCCTGATGCGCTTCACGCACCACCTGATACTGCCTCTGTGCAGTCTTCAGGCCCTTCGGGGCTGAAGGGTCATGTGTGTGAAACTGCGCCTCTCACCCCTAAGCGCCAGGCACCGCCTGCGCGCCCGCCTGCGCGCCCGCCTGCCGGTGTTCCTGCTGATCCTGACATAGCGCCTCGGCACTCACCCTTAGGCGTTCGCGCCCCTGTTCCTGTTACGCGCCAGGGTCCCCCTGTGCGCCCACGTCCTTCGGCGCCCCATCGCCCTCCAGCAGTTCCTGAAATAGCGCGCAAGCGCCCAACTGCTCATACGCGCCTTGCTCCTGATATAGCGCCACCCCGCTCACCTGCGCCCACGCGGCCAGTTCCTGATATGGCGCGTACGTGTCCACCGGTGCCCCAGCGGCCACCTGGGCCCACGCGCCCTCCAGCGCCTCGGCGCCCCCCCAGTTCCGCCCCCCAGTTCCTGTTTCATCGCGCGCGGTCCAGGAGGTTCCTGAGTTGGCACACAGGCGTCCACAGGTTCCTGCGGGCTCGTTGCGGCCTTCGGGGGAAAAGCACGACACGCGCCCACGCGCGGTTCCAGAACCAGCACTCACGCGCACACCAACGCGCCCACTTAGGGAGATGCGCGATACGCGTCCGCGCGCAGTTCCAGTACCATCGCCCACGCTCTCACCAACGCGACCACACGTCGCTACAGCTCATCGCGTCGCCCAAGAGGCTCCCAAGTTAGCGCACGGGCGCTCACGGCTGCCTCTGGGCTCTCCCTCTAGACCGCACGAGCTTGCTACTGATACGATCGTGCACGACGCTCTAGTATCGCGCCCTGTTCCTGCTACGCGCCCCGTTTCTGTATTTAAGACAACTAATGTTGCCCAACGAACTCCAGGGCGCCCTCACGCGGCCTCCGCAGCAGCGCACTCCGGTGCGACCGCATCCTGATGCGTGCCATGCACGCCCACGATCGCCAGGGCGACCATCGCGCCCACAGGCGAGTGTGCCGGTCTTATCGGATCAGCGCCAACCTTCTCGCCCCCAGGTCGCTCGCGACCCTGCTCCAGCGCTAACGCGCCCTCAGCCAGTTCTTCCGGACACGCGCTCAGGCGCCCCCGTTATCTCGCGCCCTTCGGGCCGCGCCAGGTCGCTGCGCGCCCGGACGTTCGGCCTCCTCCTGCTCCAGCTCCTGATCGCCGCACGCCTACGCCATCGCCTACGCGCTCTCGCGGCCATGTTCTTGCTCCAGCTGCTGCGCGCCCCCGCGCCATCGCTCCTGAACACCCACCTGCGCGCCATTGCGCCATCGCGCCCTCGCGCCCGCCACCGCCCACGCGGGTGTGCGCGAGTTTCCAGTATCGCGCCCTCCATCCACGCGCGACCCTGACCAGGGCCCGATGCATGAGCTCCAGCGCGATCGCCGCCAGGCGGACCCTTCCTCGTCGCGCTCCCCTCCCCGCAAGCGCAGACCAGCGCGCTCGCCAGAGGGGGGGCTGCTCCCCGGACAGGTCTAGGGATTCTTCTTCTCTTTCAGCCCTGCAGGCGAACCCTCGTTTGTCGACTCCTCCTAGGGATCCCTCGATCCCTTTCCTTCCAGAGGGAGTGTCCGACAGCGTGACTGTCAGACAGCAGCCCTGGTTCGGCACCCTAGTCAGAGCTTTTGTGCAGGCGATTAAGCCAGCCCTCCCTGATTCGGGTCACGAACCAGCGGCAGCTTCCTCCCCCCTAAAGAAGAAGAGAGGAGTCTCTTCCTCCTCCGAGGCCTATTCTGTCCCCGCGCAGATCCTTACGCAAGGCTCCTACTCCCCCTCAGACCTTCTCGCCCTCCCCTGCGGAGGAGGATTACCCCTCCTCAGGAGAGTCGGACGAGCAGGAATACTCCCCCATCGTACCAATTGGGGAGGTTTCTCCTCTTCCCGAGAGGTCTTCTCGTCCAGAGGTGGAGAAGGACCTGCCTCCTTCGCTTCTCGAGTCCTACATCCCGCCCAGGAGGGAGCCTAAGGACTCTTAAGACGATTCCCAAATCGTCAGCTAGGATCAGGCAGGAACCGTCTAGAGCCGCCGAGGATGTCCACGTGTCCCCCCAGGAAGAGCGACTGGGGACGGGAGACTTCGCTGCAAGTCCTTCAGGAGGAGTGCACCAGGAGTCAGAACACGCGTTCGGGCAAGTCCTGATCCTCATGAGGAACCTTAATCGGATCCCAGACCCTGAGGTCCCACCTCGTGAAGGGAAGGACACGGTCCTGGATCATGTCTACGGCACTCAGAAACCCTCTAGGGGAAGTGCAGCTTTGCCCTGGTCCCAAGGGATGAAGAGTGCCAGGGACAAGGTCGAGTGCCAGCTCGCTGAGCTTGCCTCCTCCAGCAGATCGAGTGCCGGTAATAAGCTCCTCCCTCCTCCTCGAGTCCATCGGAGGAGGTACTTCGATCTCCTCGAGGAGTCTTCTCTGAGTCTTCCCTTGCATCACTCCGTGGAAGAACTCACAGGGGGAGTCCCTCTTGAGAGACTCTCCAACCGGCACGTGTCCTTCTCAGCCACTTAGATCCTGAGCCAGGAGAAGGTCATCAAGTGCGCCATGCAGGTGACTTCATGGCTCGACATCTGGCTGGGGTCTCTGGGCATCGTGGTGTGGTTCGAGGACCTCTTCAAAGAAAGCACCAGGAAAGCGCTGGAAACCTTTCTTCTCTCGGGCACACGGACCATTGAGTTTCTGTCCCACCAAGTCTCGAGCTTGTGGGCCAACGCGATCCTCAAGCGTCGGGACGCTGTGGCCGAGAGGTTCCATCATAAGGTACCCAGTGCAGAGTCTAGCAGGCTCAGACACTCTTCCGTTCTTGGTAAGAGCCTGTTTGAGCCTAAAGACGTGGAGCTCACTGCCGAGAGGTGGAGGAAATCCAAGCAGGATTCCCTCATCCATAGGGCCCTGACATCGAGGCCCTACAAGCCTCCAGCAATCCAGCAGCCCCGTCCTGCTAAGGACACAAAGAAGACGACCACCGCAGTGAAGCCCAAGGTGTCTAAGCCCTTTCCTGCCAAGAGCATGAGGGGCAAGAAGTCCTCCAGGGGAGGCAAAAACCCTAGAGGTACCAGCCGAGGCCAGAAGCGCTAGGGTTGGCAATCCCGCTGCATGTCCACCAGTGGGGGGATGCCTTCAGAGTTGCGCGACAAGGTGGCAGCAACTCGGGGCGGATGCCTGGACGATCTCCGTGATCTCTCTAGGGTATCGTGTCCCGTTCACAGCCTCTGTACCTCCCCTGACAGCGAACCCAGTGTCGTTGAGCTCTTTTGCCATGGGATCGGCAAAAGGGCAGGCCCTCCGGGCCGAAGTCCAGACCATGCTGGAGAAGGACGCTCTCCAGGAGGTCGTAGACGGCTCCCCAGGCTTCTACAGTCGACTCTTTCTTGTGAGAAAGGCGTCTGGAGGCTGGAGACCAGTCATCGACCTTTTGACCCTGAACGGGTTTGTCAAGCAGACTCCGTTCAGCATGGAGACGGCAGACACGGTCAGGCATGCAGTGAGACCGCGAGACTTTATGTACACACTGGACCTGAAGGACGCGTACTTCCAGATCCCAATCCATTCGTCTTCAAGGAAGTACCTGATATTTTGCCTAGACAACAAGATCTACCAGTTCAAGGTGCTGTGTTTTGGTCTCTCCACAGCTCCTCAGGTGTTCACCCGAGTCTTCACCATCATCTCTTCATGGGCTCACAGGATTGGCATCCGTCTCCTTTGTTATCTGGATGACTGGCTGATCCTGGCAGACTCGGAGGTGACCCTTCTTCGCCACCGAGACAGGCTCCTTGAAGTTTGCCAAGATCTGGGGATCGTGGTAAATCTCGAGAAGTCCTCTCTGTAGCCCTCTCAGAAACTGGTATATCTAGGCATGGTCATAGACACCAATCTCCACAAAGCCTTCCCATCAGACGAAAGGATAGCAAAGCTGAGGAAGGTTGCGAAACCTTTCTTCATTCGAGAGGAACTCCCAGCCCAATCGTGGCTTCGTCTCCTCGGTCACCTCTCCTCTCTGACCCGTCTCGTTCCCAACAGCCGCCTCAGGATGAGATCCCTTCAGTGGCGACTCAAGTCTCGGTGGAGTCAAGGACTCGACTCTCCGGAAATCCCGATCCCCATGGGATCTGGAGAACGAGCGGACCTCAGTTGGTGGGTGGCAAACGAGAACCTACGAAAGGGAGTGGATCTTCTCGTCTCTTCCCCGGATTTGATGCTATTTTCGGACGCATCACGTCCTGAACCACAGGACCTCAGGCCTGTGGTCAGAATCAGAAAAGTACCTTCACATAAACCTGCTAGAAATGAAGGCTGTATTCCTGGCTCTTCAGAAGTTCCACCAAGTCCTGGCGGGCCACTCGGTGGTGGTGACGAGCGACAACACCACGGTCGTGGCTTATATCAACAAGCAGGGAGGTACCTTTTCGGAACAGCTATCCCATCTTGCAGTAGAGATCCTGAGATGGTCCGAAGTCCACTCGATTTCACTAGGGGCTCGCTTCATTCCAGACAAGAGGAATGTGCTCGCCGACAGTCTGAGCAGAGCGATGCAGATAGTGAGTACTGAGTGGTCTTTGGATCCTCAGATAGCCAACAAAGTACTGACTTTATGGGGTTCCCCGACAGTGGATCTGTTCGCTACGGCGCTGAACACGAAGCTCCCGCTGTACTGCTCCCCAGTCCCAGACCCCAGGGCTCTCTGGCAAGATGCCTTCCAACAATGGTAGGACAACGTCGATGTGTACGCTTTTCCCCCGTTCTGTCTGATGAGGAGGGTACTCAACAAGACCAGAACATCGGTCAATCTCTCGATGACCCTGATAGCTCCGCTATGGCATCATGCAGAGTGGTTCCCGGACCTTCTGCAGTTCCTCACGGAGATCCCGAGGGAGCTATCTCCACGTGGCGAGCTACTCAAACAACCACACTCCAACATCTACCACAAAGCCGTAGCTTCGCTTCGGCTTCACGCCTGGAGACTATCCAGCATCTCCTCACAGAGAGAGGATTTTCGCAACAGGTTGCGGAAAGGATGTCTGGCCACCTGCGCAAGTCATCCGCAGGAGTCTACCAGGCGAAGTGGCGAGTTTTCTGTGGTTGGTGCCGTGGAAGGGGTATCTCTCCCCTCGATGCCACTTTACCACCAATAGCGGAGTTCCTCGTTTATCTGCGGGAAGAAATGCTCCTTTCAGTCTCGGCAGTGAAAGGCTATCGCTCAGCCTTAAGTCTTGCCTTCAGGCTCAAAGGAATGGACATTTCCTCCTCGCTGGAACTGTCTCTTCTCATACGGAGTTACAAGCTTACCTGCCCTCAGTCGGAAGTGAGACCTCCTCCTTGGAACGTGGTTCGAGTTCTCAGGTCTCTTAAGAGACCTCCCTACGAATCACTACGCTAGGCTTCTGATCGCCACCTTACCTGGAAGACGGTGTTCCTGCTAGCTTTGACCTCGGCCAAGCAAGTCAGCGAACTTCATGGTCTCTCTTACGACGTCGCCCATTCAAGGGGATGGGGGAGGTAACGTTCAGGTTCGTCCCTGAGTTTGTTGCCAAGACTCAGAACCCAGGAGTGCCGGACCCAAGGTTTGACTCATTCCAGGTTTCGAGTCTCCGTTATGTAACAGATGACCCAGACCATCTCCTACTGTGCCCAGTCAGGAGTCTGAGGTTGTATCTTAAAAGAATAGCTGCAGTCCGCCCCCAGGTGCGAGCTTTGTTCGTGAATACCGGGGAAACGAAGAGGAGGGTCACCAGGAATACCATCTCAGCCTGGATTCGTAAGATAATCTACCTGGCCTTGAATCCTGACCCTCCTCCGTCACGTAGCCCTAGGGCGCATGACGTCAGGGGTGTGGCTACGTCCCTGGCCTTCAAGAAGAACTTTTCGGTGACGCAGGTCCTGCAAGCTGGGGTGTGGAAGCGTCAGACCACCTTCGCGGCCCACTACCTGCAAGACGTGACACACAGAAGGCTCGATATGTCCTCTATCGGCCCTGTGGTGGCTGCACAACAGCTGGTCTAACCTCAGGCTCCTTATTGGACAGGTAGCAGAAGGTTGAGGGCATTGTTACCCGGTTTTAGTCTGTGTGAATGAAAAGATCTGTCTGGCCCTTTTCTTTCTTCATCCTCTCCTCCCTTGGAGAGAAACAGCATCCTGGGTCCTTTGCACAGCTGACCTCAAACCTCTGCAGGTAAACCATGCTCCCTTGTGTTCCTAGTATTAAGTTGTAATACTGTCATGTCCCCATACCCTGACGAGGTGGTATTGGGATAGTCCTAGCCTAGATTTCCATCTGAAGAACTCCAGGTCAACTTCCTAGGACGAGTCACTGCTCACCTTCACACACAACTTACGTAGGCCGCAGCAGTCTCACAACTGCCTGCGAGGAGCAGGGGCCCCTCAACCCTTGAGTTCTTTTAATAAACTTGGGTTCGGAGCCCCCGGGCAAGCCAAAGCCAGTATGGCAGGGGACTTACCTCCATTCCTAAGGGTTAAGTCACCCCATGTAAATAGCGTGGTTTGTATTTCAGTTACGGAACAAATGACAAATTCGTAGGTAATTTGTATTTTTCCTAACTATACAAACCTTAGCTATTTACAGTTATGTGCCCGCCAACCCTGTCCCCCAAGATAAGTCCTACCTTTAAGTAAAGTGAGCTATTCACCGTTGTGTGTGAGGGGGGAGGGGTAGCTAGCTACCCCTCCCTACCTCCCCCGCTAACTAGCGGTGGGGTAGGAAACCCTCGTTAAAACTTTATGGCTCGTCATTCAGCTACGCCGAAGTAATTACCCCATGTAAATAGCTAAGGTTTGTATAGTTAGGAAAAATACAAATTATCTACGAATTTGTTATTTCTTGTTTATATCCTGTTTATTTACAAAGCCTTTTCCTCATCTCCTCGATGACTACCATATATTGAGTACTGTATATATATTGCGTGGCTTTCACTCTCTAAACAAGCTACTGTATAAGTGTTACTATTTTTCTGAGAGTTATGTTGACAAGTCCCTTTACATTTTCGCTTCTGTTGAACTTTAAAAACTCCCAAAAGGAGTGTTTGATTTTTTATCCTTATTAAGGAAATAGACAAAACATTTCACTTTATGCTAGAGTGATACTGGAATATTTCTTTATATACCACTACATCATCTCGTTTTTCCAAAGGTCCTCTTTTTACTCTCTACGAATAGAATGATTGTCTTTAATATGGTTAGACTACTTGTGAACTGTTGAGTGTTCTTGAGTTGTTACCATTTGGAAAAAATGTTTCCTTTTCATTTCCTGATCATGTAGATTTTAGGAAGAGCTAATTTGTTCTGCTATTTAGTGTAGTGGTTTTTTAAACTATTTTTCATGTGTTTTGAAAATTTATTTGTTCATACGAAGGGACAAACAGCATTTTACATGGCAAAATCTTCTAATGTGGAAAGTCACTGGAGTTGGGGATGTTCAAATTTCAAGTGTTTGTAGATCCCCTTTATCTTAGTAGTTGGAGGCTATCAAACTAACCATAGAATATATTGGTTATCCATCAGCTAAGTAAAATAGTTGTTACAGTTGAAATAACTATCTTGAAGGCAGTTCAAATAAACACACTTAACATTTTGCACTTGATGGAATACTGTGATGGTATAATAGGGCTAGCTGGCAATAAGCCACAATAGTTTGAGGGGGAATTTGATTTATATTTGATGAACCTGAGGTACAAGATGAAAGGCCTAATACAGTAATATCTCCAAATCTCCAACACTAACTTGGTCATCCCTTTGAAAAATTACTTTGAATCGAGTAAAATAGCCAAAGCTCAAACTTCATGACTTCAGAGCAGTGAGAAGTGGGATTTATGGCAAATAAATTTCAGAATTAGTATTGATTTAAAAGCTCAAGATATAGATGACTGGCGAAAACTAACCAAGGCCCTTTGTGTCAATAGGCGTAGATGATGGTGATGATGATCAAGAAAATTAATGGGATGCTGGAGAAATTAATGAAATTGACCCCCTAAACTTTGAAGGTCAAAAGTGAAGACTTGACACGATGCTTGCACTCACCACCTGTTATTAATTCCCTCGTTACTGATTTTGTCGACAGTTTCAGCTCTGTTGAGGACATATTTTAAAGAACTCGTGTTTTTAAAGCTTTGAAAAATATAAAATACTTTTGAAATTTGCTGTTTTTTAGGTTTTTATCTTGTTAAAGCAAAAAATCTCTTTTGTGGAAACTCTGCTTTTAAGAGCTCCTTAAATTTCATTCAAACTATTGGGGATTCTGTTTGCTATCTGCAAGATTTTTTGTCCAAATGGAGGAATTAATATCATCAATACTATTTTTACATATTTCAAATTTTTCTATGTAACTGTTATTTCAGTCTTACGATATTGTTGAGCTGGGCGTCTTGAAATAATATTTGTTATAATTTTATGTACTTTCAAGGCAGTTTATATATGAAGGAGTTGAGAGAACATATATATATAATTGCATTTTAATTTTATGCATTTTATACCTACACCCCTCTGTATTACAAACCATTATTCTACATCATATTTTTAAGTGTTTTTATTTCATTTCAAGACTAACCGCTTCCATTATATAATGTTGCGATTTGATATCTGTCCTGCCATAAAATGCTTTTACTTCTCTACACTTCAGAAACTTCATTTTTCACAAGCAGCGAATTGATACTTCTAGTTACTATTAACTGGCTCCAGTAACTTAAAAGTATCCTTAACTTAACACCTACTTTTATAATGTATGGAAGACATAGTACTTTGCACAGTAGTCTGTATTTGGTAGTTTTGAAACACACGAGATTAGTCAGTACTATCACTAGCTTGTCAAGTTTTACGCCTTCATTCATTTTATTCATTTGGTTAATAGTAGATAGAGATAGCATTTCAATATCAGATTTTATTTTTTTATGGTCATTTCTTCTATCCATTTTTCTTATTATTCTGTGCAGCTTTTATACTATACTTTACTTGAAGTCATTTTATTATTGAAGTATTTCATTAAACAAAAGAAAAATAACATTTAAGAATTTAGAAAGGACTTAGTGGAAGACTGATTGGTGAAAACCTCAACAACAATAAATACAAGTAGCTCACTTTATTCATTTTAAGATTTGCAGAAGTTTCTGACATTCAGACAGGAGAAGAGTATTCCAAAAATGGAGGGACTTAATTCTACATCATCACTGCAGGTGCCATTTAAAAGATATAAATTGGTTGGTTTTCTGACATTAGTTTTTAATACTGTACATACTTCAAGAACGGTTTTAAGATTAATCTAAGATCTAAAGGTGGCATAAATATTGTCAAATATTCGGGTTGATTCAGTACTTTTACATCGAAAAAGAAAATATTTAGACAGAGAAATCCTTGAAAATGAATTGTAAATTTGCCTATAAAAATTAAATCGTCATCCTTCACTATGGCGTAAATTATTGTGAAATTGGAAAATTACCCAAAAACATACGAGAGAAGGATTTCTTAGCAGTAATTTCAACATGGATATTTTTGTTCAAACTCTATCACCACATAGTATATGTAATTCTCCATACAAAAGAAATACTTCTTGGTACTCCTTATTAGATCTAAATTTGTCAGAATTGATTCATAATTTAATAATGGAATGAAACTTGGCTGTACAGTACCAGATCAGATGATCGGTACATTCCTTGTCGGAATTAATTCATAATTTGATAATGGAATGAAACTTGACTGTACCGTACCAGATCAGATGATCGGTACATTCCTTGTCGGAATTAATTCATAATTTGATAATGGAATGAAACTTGACTGTACGGTACCAGATCAGATGATCGGTACATTCCTTGTCAGAATACATTCATAATTTGATAATGGAATGAAACTTGACGGTACGGTACCAGATCAGATGATCGGTACATTCCTTGTCAGAATTCATTCATAATTTGATAATGGAATGAAACTTGACGGTACGGTACCAGATCAGATGATCGGTACATTCCTTGTCAGAATTAATTCATAATTTGATAATGGAATGAAACTTGACTGTACCGTACCAGATCAGATGATCGGTACATTCCTTGTCAGAATTAATTCATAATTTGAAAATGGAATGAAACTTGACTGTACCGTACCAGATCAGATGATCGGTACATTCCTTGTCAGAATTAATTCATAATTTGATAATGGAATGAAACTTGAGTGTACGGTACCAGATCAGATGATCGGTACATTCCTTGTCAGAATTCATTCATAATTTGATAATGGAATGAAACTTGACTGTACGGTACCAGATCAGATGATCGGTACATTCCTTGTCAGAATTCATTCATAATTTGATAATGGAATGAAACTTGACGGTACGGTACCAGATCAGATGATCGGTACATTCCTTGTCAGAATTCATTCATAATTTGATAATGGAATAAAACTTGACTGTACGGTACCAGATCAGATGATCGATACATTCCTAGTTTTGCCTGTATTGAACCTTATATAATACATTATAGACTGCAGTACACTGTTTAATAATCTGTTCCAGATTGCTTATAAGGCTTGCAATTAATCAATTTTTCATATAGGAAAAGTGAATAACTTCAATAAAAGACTCATCATGTATACTGTGGGATTTGGTTTTATAGACCAATACGTTAATTATGCAAGTACTATAATAGAAATAAAAAAAGGGGGGAATTAGGTCTTCATATTCCTTCCATGTTTCACCAAAGACTAGCAGAGTATCTCATTGATAGTTCTTTTTCACTCAAGACTATTGCATATTTTCATTCACTGGATCTAATTGCTTTCGTCACCAAAAAATGACCAATATTTTTCCCAAAATAATGTTGCATTTATAGGTTCTTAGCTTCCATCAACATTGATTCTACTCTACTGCACAGTATATATTGTAAAAGGTATTTTTTGTTTGCTTTAACTACTTGTAGTGTAATATTTCTGCCTCTAACCCTCTCATCCTTAATTATACAGTATCTTCTTTTTCAGATAACAAATACTTTGTTTTAATTTTTCTCCTGAATTGATTTATTGATTCTCCTCTTCTTTACATTTCACTTTATATTTCCGTTATGTATTATACCTGACGTAGTTCCCCCAAAGGCTCACGCTTCATTTTGCATAGTCGCCCCAGTTAATATTGCCTCAGCAGTTTTTGGGAGTTCTATGCTGAACTGGGTCCTCTGAGGATGAAGAAACTATTTTCTATAGATCCCCTAATTCCCGTTCCACAGAGTCAGCGGCGCACCTTGAGCAGCCTGTTTGCTCAGGTAGCGAGTGCCAGCAAAGGTAGTTTGAAACGCGCTGGTTCAGCCAATAATTTGGCCCCTCCAAACTCATCTCATGACGGGACACATTCACGATCACTACCCCCATCCCCTCCCCATTCACCCCAGCAAAGTAGAAAGGTAGGAGCATTTAGTATTGCATGTCATAATTGCTTTCTTTTGTCATGAACACTTTTTATCTCTGGCTTCTTTTTTCAAAATAGCATGTAGATGTCCTTCACACTTTTCATTGCATCATTTGGGCCTTTTGAAAACTTTGTATGCTTTGCTTGGAAGTAATTTTGCACTGTAAGCTATACACATTCTGATATAAACCATGATTTACAATATACAGTAGCTGCAGGTCTGAATGGCTAGGCATTTTAATGCTAAAAATAACCATCTCTCTATCATCTGTTATTCAATGTAATTTTTATGAATTTTGACTTTTATACTTTTACATTCAACCTATGAGCTTGTAATATTGTACAGTGAACCCTCGTTTATCGCGGTAGATAGGTTCCAGACCCGGCCGCGATAGGTGGAATTCCGTGAAGTAGTGACATCATATTTACCTATTTATTTAACATGTATATTCGGACTTTTAAGACCTTCCCTTGTACGTAGTACTGTTAACAAACTACCCTTTAATGTACAGAACACTTAATGCATGTACTACAGCACCCTAAACTAAAACAGGCACAAATATTAAAGGCGATTTTATATCATTCGTTTCCTAAACACCTAAAAAGCACGATAAAAAAGGGCAACAATGTTTTGTTTACGTTCATCTATGATCATAATGAAGAAACAAACTCATTTAGTGTACACATATATGTATAGGTTAGTTTTTGCATCGATTATATTGATTATACAGTATGTTGATTTTTTTATTACCAATGTTTTACTTTATTTTTCTTAGGACTTCCAAATGAAATTTTTTTCTTTATGACCCCGCCTGAAACGACGGCGTCATAAAGTACTGTACGCTCAGTAAACAACCATGCTCAGAACAAAGAAGGCATTTAACGCGCATGATGAAAGTGATAAATAATAATATTTACAGTAAAAGCATTTACAAAATATGTTATTAGTACAAATATAATTTACCGTATCTATATAAAATCATACAGTACATACTGTACGTAGCAAAGCAGGAAAACAATTTACAAGAGAGAGAGAGAGAGAGAAGTTCAAGAAAAACTTGAATGATGATGGCGATGAATTTGCTGCACAGTAGAAATGATGATGATGAAGCTGATGATGTGTTCTACTGTGCAGCCAGGTAGTATTTTACGTCTCTTCAGACGGAGGTGTCTTTTCCTGGGACACCTCTTCAACTTCTTCAATTTCTTCCGAAGGCGTAGTAGCAGGAGGAACTGGCTCTTTTTTGCGAGGCTGGAAGAACATTGTGATCGGAAGTTGTTGCCGCTGCTTCTTTTTTCGATCTAAGAGCATCTTGTAGGGAGTCATTACGTCATCAACCTTGTTGCAGAATTGCATCGACCGAACCATATCCTCGTCCCACTCTTGCAACATTTCTTTCACCTCCTTTATATGGTTGCAGACCTTGGCAAGCCGTTCTAGTGTTAAGCCCGTTTCTTCGACATTTTCCTGGGTCTCTTCCTGGGTTTCACTCTCTTCTTCGCTTGCCGATTTCGTCAGGTCTTCGAGGTCTGCGTCAGTTAGGGGCTGGGAATGGCAGTCCGACAACTCGTCGACATCTTCAGTCGTCATGTCGCCAAACCCGTCACCTCCAATTATGGCAGCCAACTGCACAGATTTGCGTACTGCAGAGTGTTGGATTTCAGCAGGTGTAAATCCCTCGTCGTCGTAAACAATCTCGGGCCACAACTTCTTCCAGCTCGCATTCACAGTTGCAGGTTTCATCTCTTGAAGTGCCTTCTGAATATTCTTCAGGCACGTGGCTATGGTGTACTGCCGCCAGTACGCCTTCAAGTTAAAATCTTCATCCTCATCATCTTGGGCAGCATCCACACACGCAACGAGGTACGCCAAGGTATTCTTCGTGTAGAGGGCCTTGAACGCCCTGATAACCCCCTGGTCCATCGGTTGAATTAATGACTTGGTGTTGGGTGGCAGGAACTCAACCTGAACGCCCTCACGCGACAGGTCAGTTGCGTGTCCACCAGCGTTATCCATAAGGAGAAGGATCTTGAATGGCAAGCCCTTCTCTACGAGATATTCATTGACTTGCGGGATGAAACACTGGTGGAACCAGTTGGAGGTCAGCATCTTCATAATCCATGCTTTTGGATTATGCATCCAGTACACGGGAAGGAGATTCTTATTCTTATTTTTCAAAGCGCGAGGATTTTTCGACTTATAAATAAGCCCCGGCTTTAGCAAAAATCCAGCAGCATTGCCACACATCACGAGGGTAACGCGATCCTTGAATGCTTTAAAGCCAGAGGCTTTGCTTCCTCTTTGAACAGGAAAGTTCGCGACAGCATTTTCTTCCAAAACAAGCCGGTCTCATCCATATTAAAGACTTGTTCCGGCTTGTATCCACCTTTGGCGATAATATTCTTGAACGTCTGGTTCACGTAAGTTTCAGCAGCGGCAGTGTCAGCCGAAGCAGCCTCGCCATGCAGGGAAACGCTTTTCAGGGCGAAGCGTTTCTGAAACTTCGCGAACCATCCTTTGCTGGCGGAAAAACGTTGTTTCTGAGGCTGGGAATCAGTGGATGTCCCTGGTTGAGGATCATCTGCATCATCATCTTCTTCAGCATGGTTGCCATCGTCGTCTTGAGGTTCCTTTGCAGCAAAATTCTGATACAAGCTCAAAGCCTTTGTTCGGATGGTGTTCGTATCCAAGGCTATGTTCTTCTTCCGGCAGTCGGCAATCCACACAGCTAAAGCACCTTCCATGCGTACGATCGTTTTATTACGCGTTGTAACGACTCGCTTCGCTGATCTGCTAAAGGTGATTGCAGCCGTCTTTCTAATGTTCGCCTCGTCCTTCTTGATATAGCGAACAGTAGATTCGTTGATTCCAAAATGGCGCGCTGCGGCTGCGTAGCTTCTACCGTCTATTAACATATCGAGAAGCGTAACCTTCTCAGCAATCGTCATCATCCTTCGGTGGCGTTTAGGCTCACTACCAGCCTTAGTAGAAGCAGAACGCTTGGGAGGCATTGTACAGTAGGATTTGACAAAAAGTTCAACTTAAAAAGGTCGCACACAGCACAGATTAAACTTCACAAACTTAAGAACGTCTACTCAGCGATACGCGGTAAGAGAAAGTGGACGACCCGGGCCCGCGAGAACCTAGATGCTGCGGGTTGGAGATGAGGGCAAAACACCAATCACAGGCTAGATAACAAAACTTGAGTTCTGATTCGTCATCTATCAGCGCTTGAACCAATCACAACCCGTCTTACAGTATATGATGCGTAGGTTACCAACTCAAAGTACAAGATACCCCGCGCATACCGTACGTACAGTATTAATAATAATAATAATAAATAATGATAATAATACAGTACAGTACTGTAATAATAATAATAATAATAATGATAATAATAATAACAATCATAATTTTATTAACAACAACAATAATAACAATAATAATAATAGCTTTACGTATGCTATTTTATTCTTTTGTAGGATGTGTGTGTGTGTCTCTCTCTCTCTCTCTCTCTCTCTCTCTCTCTCTCTCTCTCTATCGTACGCTTATTCGAAATGTGATTTTTGTAACAAAGAATATTATTGGATGCAGTACTACGTACGTATACATACAAAAGAATTATGGAAAAGATGCACATCCATTACATTTGTAGTATAGTAGCCATCAGCAGCCTTACACCATTCTAATATGGTATGACTGCATCTGATTTGCGTTTCATGTTCGATTTAATTTTACTACGTACTGTATACAGTACTGTATTATCGTATGATCACATTCTCTTTTCGTGTTTTATTTCTTTCTGTGCTGAATTATATATCATATGTAATGCAATGAACAATCAGTAAGAGCAGATATTACTAATTACAGTATTAATGGAATTACAGGTAACAAAATATCGTATTTGGGGGTCTTCAGATTTCGCGGTATTTTTGAAATTTCCGGAAAATCCGCGATATGTATATATATATGGGTTATGGAAAAAACCCGCGAAGTGGTGAATCCGCGATGGTCGAACCGTGAAGTAGCGAGGGTTCACTGTACTGTATTTCCTAGATCTTTGTAGATCTGTAATATTTTTTTAATTTGTTCGTACAAGAATACAGACTCTTCCTTTGATAGGAATATGATTTTGTCAAAGCTGTAAATGTCATCGATGAAGTTCAAGAAATCCAATTGATAGGAGTCAGGTACGTCTGACAATGACAGATTTCTCCCCACGTGCGAGAAGGAACCAATCCTTAAAAGGGCAATGTTTCTATCTTGGTTGGGATAGCCTATTGGAATCATCCCTACCTGGGCTTCTGTTGGATGGGAGATTGAGTCCAGTTCAAACTCAATAATTTCTTGTAGTGTCTGCAACCTCACCATTGTTGTGAGCTAAGGACACACACACACTCTCTCTCTCTCTCTCTCTCTCTCTCTCTCTCTCTCTCTCTCTCTCTCTCTCTCTCTCTCCCTCTCTTGCTGCGCGTGTGTGTGTGTGCGCGCCAAGCACGCAGTCCTTTGGTATACAGTATAGGTGTTTATGTTCCTGCTACCAATATTTGGTCTTGTACCGTCAGTTGGGATGAAGGGCTCTGCCCCCCTTCTCCCTCTCTTCACCTGCATGTTCATGGGACACTTCAGGATCTACCATAAGAAGAAGACAACCCTGTCTTCATTCTCCCGGTCTCCCTGTTCTGTCTCTATGCTCTCTTTCCACATTCCCTGTCTCCACTTTCTTGGTCTCCTTGCAATCGGGCTTCATCCAGTTAGTCTCCACTCACTTCATCACTGCTCGATTAGTCATCCATTCACTCTGACATCGTGTGTTTGGCCCTCATAGGCTCGAACTCCTCATGGGGTCACAAAACCCCTATCACCTTCCATGTTCCAGCATTCCAGTCTACGTATTGGTGGAAGAAGAACCTGCAATCAATTTCCTTTCATGTGTGAGCGACAAGATCTTTCCCCTTATCATCCATCTCCATTGGATCGTTGCTAATTTGATTGATTACCGCAAGATCAGTCTCTGCGTGCTTAGTCTCTTTGTGTTCATTGATAGTATAATTAGTTACTGTGTGATCGTTTATTGCGGGCTCGTTAGGATCTTCGAATAGTCTTGCCCTCCCCAGTACATGTAACTCGAGCCCCAAACTCACTCGAGTCCTTAGGTCTCGCAACTTAACCCTGAACACGCTCCTAAGTCTGGCATCAGATAGGGATCTGTCCTTCAAAGCTGTCTTCTCACAAACCATTGCCTGGCCCTTCCTGGTCCTAGCTTGGATCAAGAAGGGTCTTTGGAACTGATCAAATAAATTATGGTCAGTCTTTAGGGTATTATCACTGTCCCTTGCTCTGCCATTCATGAGTGGCCTTTAAACCTTTTAAGGTGAATGTAAGGGTTGATCAGACTTGCAGGTTGGCAGTGCTTATCCTCCCCCCTCCTTCCCAGTTATTACAACCACCTTGTTAAATTTTTAAACAACTTTTAACAACTTTGCTGAAATCATACTCCTGTTAAAGGGCTCGGGTTTGTATGCAGTAGTTAGAAGAGATACTAATTACTTCAAGACTTTTATTTTGTGCTTGTGGGACACGATAACAAATAGAACCTTATCCACAAAATGGGTTGTACCTCATCTCACAACTTTGGCATCTTTATATTAATATCATACATGTTTAAAGTATTTTGTATATTAAATTCATACATGTTTAAAGAATTTGGAATTACCTTTCCATCTATAAGATTAAAGGCAATACAACTTTTAAGTCTTGAAATCATTATATGTATAATAACTAGAATTACCTTTCCATCTATAAGATGAAAGGCAATTTAACTTTTAAGTCTTGAAATCATTATATGTATAATAACTTTAGAATTTAGAAGTGTGTACTTCATAATATCAACAAATATTCTCATAAAAAAATGGTATATATTGTTTTCCTTTGTGATGCATTTTTGATGAGCATATTTAATCTGACATCCTGTCAAACCTCTTAGTTTCGATGTTGTCATCATAGATGAAACTTACTTTGATAAGGCATTGTTATATAGCACAAGTACTAATAAAAAAGAGGAAGTACAGTACTTCATCTAATCCCAGTTATTATTGTTGGTATATATGTACATAAAAAACATACATACATAGATACAAATTTAGACTATTAAAAGCACCAATGATTAACAAGACTGCCTAATCTGTAACTTTTTCACAATTGTTTACATTTAAAACAGAGCTTGTTTTTTTTTTTTACTAAGATCAGCTGGATTCTCAAAGTAAAGCATTTGCCTGGATGCCATATATCTGATGCAAAATGCAATATCTCTTGGTCAGTTTGATAAGAGTGATCTATTATTATTAGTAATCATATTGATTTAAGTAGTCACTCTGAGCTGAAAAACTTGTTTGTTAATAGTAATCCTCTTGGCCGCGTGTAGGCTTTGCAACTGGGAGGGTGAATGAAGGCTCTCACCACTTGGCGCAACAGAAGCAAACTTCACTCTTAATAACCTATTTCATTCACATCCTTTTATTGCTATTTCTATACAGTATTTGATTTTCCTTTTCTCTCATTCCCACCACAGGTAATTAATCTTCCATACCTCTTCCCTTGTTACTTTGCTGACTAATAAAGTTTGTAATATTTTTTTCACCCTCTTATGAATTATTAGCATTTTTCACTGACAATAAGAAGAATGTAGTTCTTAGGTATCGTGTGGTTATGGAACATCACAGAGGATGTTTTTTGCATGTACTACCGAGGGATATGGTAGGTATTTTGCACTCTTTTGCTTCAAGGGGCCATTTTGTGTTGTGCCCTCTTTTTCATCAGTGCTTGATAAGGGGATGTGCCAAATTTATTGTGTGTTCAGTTTGCAATTACTGAGGTCAGCGATCTATTTGTGTGAATAGCACGTCTTTATGGCTCCAACATTAGACGTTGCTGTTTCAGATTCTCATCTGACTTGGACATGAAACATTCATTACTCTGCTGAAGATGCATCAAGAATATGATTATGATCTCAGGAAATATTTGAATTTAATACCTTTTCACTCCTAAATTCAAATCTTTCTTGTAATTTTTATTATACAGTGAATAGCCACACCAGTTTTTACTCCTGGTAATTTGCAGATCATGTGATTTAGAATTAATATATTATTTTTGCCAGATTACACATAATGATTCTTGTACTACTGATGTTAGGAGTTTTTAAATGCTTATTTGCTGCTTTTCTGACTTATCCTGAACAGAAAATTTAGCCTCGCTTTATCCCAGCTCTCTTGCTTCTTAGGTCGGAACATGATTGCTTTATCAATATTATTTTTCACATATTGTTTGTATGTCTTAAAAAGTTATATGTAGGCTACCTACACAATACAGTAGTATATTTTTGTAATAATTTACATACAATTTCTTTTTTTATCTCAAAGCATTTTAAAAATGTTAGGTGATGTGGAATGCTCTTAATCTAAGTGTTCTTTGACTCTTTAATACTGCCTGTTAAACTCTTCTTTGCTTTATGTAAAGCAGCCCTTCATGAGGGTATTTGGTTCTATGGCATATCTTGGACTGAGACCCGTCCTGTATTTCTTATCACTGCCATGGTTACTGCCGAGTCCCTCTTACTAGAGGTTTCCAGAGTTGAATGTCCTGGCAATAGAAAAACAACCAAAAAGTTGGACCACAAGATACTGTGACATCCAAAGAAGACCAGAGGGTTAAAGACCACTCATGAATGGCATAGGAAAGGGACAGGTACAGTGCCCTACAGACTGACCAATCCCCCCCATCCTTAGCTCACAAGGATGATGAGGTTGCAGGCACTACAAGAAACTATTAAGCTTGAGCTGGACTCAAAGGCCAGTCCGGCAGATCGCCAGGCAGGGACGTTTCTTATAGGCCGACACAATCCTTCATAAATATTTCATTAGTGAATCCCTCTTAATCACAATCTACTGAACTTTAGGATCAAAGAATGCCCATAAGACATCACCATCATCTTGATCTTTGTCATGTCCTATGACCTCTTAGGATAGGTTCACATGGTGTTTTTAACCGTGGTAGTCACCGCTCATCATTTAATGCTGTAATTGCTCACACGAAACTTTTTTACCTCAGTGGCCATAGTGCAGTAATGCTTATTTTTATATATATTTATTTACCTTTTTGTGGCATCCAGTGTCAGAATGGACATGAAGAAATAACTGGCTTTTGGCTGTTGTTGAATCGCAGACTGAATCGGAGCTAACAGCACCAAAGACGGAATTGGGTACACCCAGTTTTACATGATAAAGATACCTTTGATGAGGGGAATCTTGCTACCTCGCCGTATTGGAATCCGCCACAATATGCTGCGGTTACGTGTGAACTATTCCATAAGCTGACATTGAACAGGCGCCCGAGCATGTCTGACCGCACGGTGGAAAACGTCATTTGTGAACCAGACCTTAGCTCCCACATTCAACAGCAAACTGGAAACCCGTTAAAACTTATTTTAGCCAGTTTGTCTTTGGCAGAAACTTGCACTGAAAATTAATACTAGAGTCAACCTTCGCCCCAAACATGTTGACTGACAAGAAAGAGAAGGCCATTAAGACCAAGTGTTGACCCTTGAATACCATACAAAGGATGACATGCTGTTGAAGATTAGCCCTGCATATTTGGAAATTTCTGTAACACCGTGTCTGGTAGTGGCCACTGGATTATCATGTCCCTTGCTAGATTTTCTGCCTGACATCATTATCTTTTAATTACTTTGGCTAAAGTACTTGAGGCATGAGGCATAGGTACCAAACAATATTGTGCAATCGGAAGATAAAATTTAAAGCTGTGAGACAAAGAAATAACAGAACAAGGATGAAGAGCTTTTACCAATTTTACCATAAAGTCAAATTGCAAGTAAACTGCTCAGCCATTATCAGGACGGCAGACTTGGCAAGCGTAAAACTGTTACTTCTCTTCTTTCTCTTATACATATAGAAGTCTGCAGTGTCTGGTGTATTTGAAGATCACAAATGTGGTATATAGATGAATAATGAGTTTAGTTCAAATTGATAGACATTTGAATGGAGAAATACACCGCATGATTTTGCAGTTTTGTCCTTTTATTAGCTAATAATTGGCAAATTTTTTGAATGGGAAATCATGCAGAAAAAGGGACACCTGAATGATTATATTATTAACCCTTTTACCCCTAATGGACGTACTGGTACATTTCACAAAACTCATCCCTTTACCCCCATGGACGTACTAGTACGTCCTTGCAAAAAACTGATTTTACATTTTTTTGCATATTTTTGATAACTTTATGAGAAACTTCAGGCATTTTCCAAAATAATGAGACCAACCTGACCTCTCTATGATGAAAATTAAGGCTGTCAGAGCAATTTAAAAAATATATATATATTGCAAAATGTGTTTGAAAAAAAATGCCTGGGGGTTAAGGGTTGGAAAGTTCCAAATAAAGTTGGGGGTAAAAGGGTTAAGGTACTGTAGTTAGATTCCTTATATTCTACAACTTTTGTAGAATGTAGATAAATAAGTTTTCAACAGAATTTGTTTTTTATTTTTTTTCATCATAAATTAAATAAAAAAATGTTAATTCAAATATTCTTTAAAGATTATTCCTTGTCGAGCCCACGTTGGAAAAAATCCATACAGAAGTTGACTAATGGAATGGTTTGTGTACTAATACCTTCTACCTCTTGAACATGCAGCCACGCTAATTATTTCTACATGCATGTATACTTCTCTGCTCTGTGTCCATGATTTTAATGAAGCTCCCTTTAAAATTTAGTTTGAAGCATAATCTTAAAACAACCCCTTTTAAGGAATACATCTTTTTTTTTATAGGAAGAGTTTGTCGGACCTTGAAATTAATCCAGATTAAATTCCCTATTATGTATTCCTGTCAGTATACTTCTCTATATGTGAGAGTTCTGGATGATCCTACTTTTTGTTGTGTAAACTTATACCCACCATATGCTCCTTGTGATACACTATTTATAAGAACATCATCTAGTAGCCTGTAGATAATTTGACTTATAAAGATTATTTACTAGGGGCATATGGAGTTTTGTATCTTCTTATTGAAATATATACAGTACCAGACTATCCCTTCGTTTCCGACTGCTGACAACAACCTAGACGTAGTTTCAGATTGATGGTACTATGTCATCATTGTCAGAATTTACAGTTTACAAGAAAACACTATTTCTTAAGCTTTTTAGTCTTGTAAGCAAAACTATACTGTTTAAGAATTAAGTAGTTTTAGTTATTGGTTCAAATTGTGTAGAAGTTGTAATTCTTGTTTTGAGGTCAACAAATATTTCAATCACAGTTTAAAGCAACAAATTTAGAAAATAAGATTTAATAACAGGATTATTGATGACTGTGCTTTATTTAGATCAACAATGTTTTGAATTCGTTCTAAAGCATCGTGCAAGGAAAACTGAGAAAACTACTTGTTTTATGTCTTTTTATCTTCCACTTTGCATAACATTATTGCATCCAATGCTTTTTAAGATTTTTTACTAAGCATACAAGTAGATGTAAAATTTGCTTTCTTTGAAAATGGACTGGATATTATTATTTGTCTAATCTTATAAACACTACTGTATAGTACATGTAAAAGTTCATTACAAAAATTATTTTAAACTAAATACAAAGTACCAAACAATTATTTAATATCTTGTTATACTGTAATTGCTTTTTCACTGATAACCATTTCATTCCAGCGTCATAAAATTGTCATCCAATTCTCGAATGTTGTGATTCCAATAATGTAAAATTATCATCCGTAGGAAAATTTTAAAAGATTTATGAAAATTTCTTAATTTGTCCAGTTCATAACTCCCTCTGTATGGAGAAAGGTTAACCAAATCAAATGTTCTAATTAAATTGTAACTTTTCCAAGTGAATTAGGGGCAATCAATCTATACTGTATACAGTAGATATTACAGTACTGTACTTTAATTACAAAAGGTATTTTGGTTAAATTTAAGTGTCTAGTAAAGAAAGTAAGCAAATGCTATTTATAATGTAACTTAACAAGAAATTTATTGGAAGAAAAATTTTTTAATTATCCTAATTTTAATTTCCCTTATATCTGTTGAATTCCAGGCCTCCATAAGTGAAGGCACAAACCCATTTGTTGTTGACTTCGGTGAAGGCGATAGCATTGAATCAGTATTAGATCGTCTTCTTCTTTATCCGCACGACGAGAATCTTGTTACGCTAGCTCGAGAATCTGCTAAAGACCTTTACTCGGCATTATCTGGAGAGGAGCGTAGAGAAAAAATTGATTCAACGGTAAGAGATTGGTTTTTCCAATCAGACTGATATCAACTGCTAACAGATTGAATGCTAATGTAATGCTTACTAGAATCATATGTAGAAATTAGCAGAATTGTAGTAATGTTAGTCATACCCTCTTCAATCGTCCTTTTGATATACTGTAGAAATAGGGCCAAGAAACAGTGGAGACCTGCAATACTGTACCTCACAGTTGTTCCTACGCAACATACAAACCCTTGTCCTTTAATTAGGGATGTTTCATTGTGATCTGATATTGGTCATTAAAGTTAGATAACGAGTCGGTTATTCAATCGATTAGGGAGCGGAGCTCCAGTCGGAGAAACCTTGCTTTTCATTTCGGCTGCTGTTGTGTACAGATGTGCAGACAGCTTCTGAAAAATTAAATTGTCAGTTTCTATCTGTTTACAGGAAGGGAATGGTCATTTGTAATGGAGTGGAAGTAAGAATGTTCTTTTCAACAGTGGGGAGGGAGGACGCTCCAAGTGGTTTATGGCTAAAGCGGCTGTTGATTCCAATCTTCCTTTATGCCTCCTGTAGGGATATGACTTTGGAGTTATCCCCATATTCCAAGTGTAGGTTGTGGCCTCTGGTGCAGTGGTAGGCATACACCCTCAATGGAAGGAAACGTGCAAAGCGTTAGTAAAGCTTAGCCTGGGCAATGCCTAAGAAGGCCCTGGATAAGTCTTTAGCCTCAAGGGTGACCGCTGCTGCTGTTGTGACTGTGCATGCACCCTTGGATTGGCCCCCAGAGACTACACTATTGTCAGGTGGATTGCTCTACATTAACTGAGTTCCAGGTTTTGCTGGTGCATGGGGAACCCATGGTGTTCATTGTTCCTCACTGGGCTATTTTTCCTTGCTGGAGCCCTAGGGCTTATAGCACCGTGCTTTTCCAAATATGGCTGGACCCTCTTTGACTTTAACCATGCAGGTTGTTGACAATAAGTTTGATGTAAGGAAGGCTTGGTTTTCCTTAGGTCTTTCAGGTAGGCTCTTCATCACTTTTTTGAGGGAGTTGGTAGTGAATGCTATCGCTCCCCCAGTACCCCCTGTGCATTTTGTGTCTCCAGTGACATCAGTGGAGAAGGGCTTGGTGGTTCCCTGTGTAGGTACATGAAAAGACACTTGTTCCAACACGAATACTTACCTCGAACTACTTTCTTAGGAGTTACCTGTAACCTCCTCTCTACCGACCAGAGTTTTGTGTAGGGTACCCTCTACCCCATTTTCTATGGAGGCCTACCCCCAGCATTAAAGAATGTGCCCCGAGGGTAGGCTTATCGCTAGGTCGATGTCCGCCCGGGTCAACAGCTCCAGTAAGTTCTCTGGTCGCGACGTGTCAACACGTCGCCCTCATTCTCTATCGATCCTTTGTGTGCGTTCTGTGTGTCCCATGTGTTCCCCGCGCGGTAACTTGTGTTTCCTGTGTACTGTTCACGGGTGTTCCTGTGTGTTCACCTTCCACCTTTGTGCTTACCCAGTGTATTCCTTGATTCCCTTCGTGCTTGTGTCTTGCGTGTGTGCATTATGGAGCAAATCCGCCGTTGTCCTGGGCCTAGAGCCGGTAAATCGTGTGGAGCGTTCCTCTCCAAGCCTGAAGTGGACCCTCACTCCCTTTGCTCCTCCTGTAGGGGAAGGGTTTGTTCGTCAGCAGATACGTGCCCCGAGTGTGTAGGTTGGAGTGATATCCAGTGGGTACGTTACGGAACTAAAAAGAGGAAATCGGCGAAACGTTCCCCCAGAAAAGCTAGCGTTACTTCGCCGCTACCATCACCCAGTGAGCGGTCCGACGGGGCCTCTGTTTCGCCGTCCCCTACACAGAGTAGGGGCCGAGGTAAGTCTGTCGTGGAGAAGGAACAAAGCAGTCTTCCCCAAGAGTCTAGTGAAGGTGCAGTGGCAGTTGCGGGTCCTTCTAGGGCTATTGAAGAACCCAGTAGTGCGTCCGGAGAGTCGGCCCGTGCTCGGGGGCCACGTGTCCTCCGATGACCCCTTATAGGGTAGTAACGTTGTGTCTGTGTCTTCGCCGCCCTCGTGGGCCTGTGCTTCAGGGTCTTCGGTAGGCGCCGACAACCAAAATAAGTTACGGTCTACGGGTAATGATGCCTTCGGTTGGAAGCTTCCGAAGACACCAGGTAGGTCCCGTTACGAATGGAAGAGGGCCTGGACCCCTGGCTTCCTAGCATGGAGCGTCATGGATCGTTCCCGGCCCCTCTCACAGAAGTCCCCGAAGATTTCCTTCAACCGTCGACCTCGGGCACTCAGCGAGTTACGAAGTCCCCCGCAGTCCCCGCTACCGCCCGCCATACGATAAGTGCAGTGTCGTCGGGTTCTTCAGAAGACTATTACTCGTCGGGGGAAGAAGCCAGGAGAAAACATCGTCGTTGGAGAGAGCGGTCCAGGAGCAGGCGTTCCCGTTCTAGGTCGCGCTCCAGGTACTGTAGGAAGCGCTCCCGCTCCCCAGGGCGTAAGTACAGGAGGAGTAGGTCTCCTGATGGCGATTGGGTCTTCGTACCCCGGGAGTCAAGAGTACTTTGTTCCCCGGACCGCCGTTCCAGGGAGTTCTCGCCAAGGATACCTTCCTCCAAACACGACCTTGACCCTCGCAACCAAGTTCGCAGGAAGGACTCACAGGTAGGCGTAAGTCCTCGAAGCCTCCGGTTCACCTCGCCCAGCTGGGGAAACGCGCTTCTTTTCGGGCAGCCTGGCCGAACCAGCCCAGCTGGTGCGGCCTTCGGGTCGGAAGGAACGGTTCCCGCTGTCGGGTCAGCCCACGGGAACCGCGTCCTCGTCACCCAGAGCCCTTGAGCGGACGAGAGTCCTCAACGATGCCTGCATTAACCCCGGCCCCTGGTGCGGACGTCCCCGCCGATGAAGTCCAGTACCTCGGTAGGACGGCACCCCTGGCTCCAAGATCTAGACGTCCGGTCGGTGTGCCTGGCAACCCAGCTCCCCGGTCTCAAGCCGAGACCTCGGCTGACGGGAGGGAGGGTTCCCCAACGGAGGACTCGGCCTGTAGGAGGGTGATTGGCCTTATCAGGAGGCACCATAAGATTGAGGAACCTGCAGCTACGGACGAAGACTACTGGAGGTTAAGCCTGTTACGGATAATGCAGACCCCTACCCAACCTAAGACGTCTCTGGCGCTTCCTCTAGCCCGAGATCTGGTCCTAGGGCAAGAGTATGTGGACAAAGTGGTGGCTAGTAATGCCGAGGCCCCCAAAACCCAGAGTTCCTCAAAATTGCTCCGGGGCCTCATGACTCAGGGCAAAGTATATGTGCCGGAGGGGCGTCGCCCAGGCCCCTGTAAAGTGGAATCTTCCCTTGACATCCTGGGTCAGGGCATCTCAGAGGATAGAGCCTCTTCGGCCCCAATTTGTTTTTCTCCATCGGAGGCCTCCATGATGGAAGAAATGTCAAGGGATCTGGTGAACGTCTCCTCTTGGCTGGACTGGTGGACTTCCACCTTAGTAGGAGTACAACCCTCGTTCGACCCCGTGGACCCTGACCAGCAGAACCTCCTGAGGGAACTTATTACCTCCGGGGGTAAAACCTTAAAGTTTTTAACGTACCAGTCGCTCGCCTTGACAGCTAACTGGGTACTCCGCAAAAGAGACACCGTACTGGCTAAGGTGTCCCGGAAGGTTCCAGACAGGGAAGCGCGGGCCATGAGGAGCCTACCCTTGTGGGGGGGACTCCTTGTTTCCCCTAAAAGAACTAGAGACCATCATGGAGAAGGTCTCGAAGAGGAAAGAGTCAAACACCCCCAGGCCTACGCCTTCTAGGAGACCGCCCTACAAGAGGTCCGTCTCAGATAGTGCCGCAGCGGCCCAGGCCTCTCCCAGCACGAGGAGAGAGGCTCCCTCTTCCTCCTGGTTCTCAATGCCTCAGCCCCCCTGTAGGGGAGCTCCAGCATCTTCAAGCTCCTTCAGAACAGGTTACTCTGCCTCTAGGAGAGGCCGTTCAGGCCGCCCCTCCAGAAGGAGATAGAGTGGGAGGTCCCCTATCCCCGCCCAAGCTTCGGGTTGGGGGATGCCTCAGACTACATTGGCAAGCATGGAAGGCTCATGGAGCGGAGCCTTGGACAGTGTCCGTACTAAAGGAGGGCTACAGACTACCGTTCTTAGCAGAACCACCCCCTCTAATCCCGGCCAGCCGGGCGGAATGGCTGGCTCCCAAAGACCCATTAAAGAAGACCGCCCTTCAAGAGGAGGTGTCCTCCATATTAGAGAAGGGGGCCATGGAAGAAATTCTTCTCCCAGGCCCGGGTTTCTACAGTCGTCTGTCCCTGGTAGAAAAAGCGACGGGGGGTGGAGGTCGGTTATAGATCTGTCGGCTCTCGACAAGTTCATCAAGAAGACAGACTTAAAAATGGACACTCCGAAGTCAGTCCTGCTGTCCTTGAGGGAGAAAGATTACATGATGACCATAGACCTCAAGGACGCCTACTTCCAAATTCCGGTCCACCCCTCGAGTCGAAAGTTTCTTCGGGTGAAATGGGGTTCCCAGATCCTGCAATTCAAGACCCTTTGCTTCGGATTGTCAACAGCGCCCCAGGTGTTCACGAGAGTCTTCACGACTGTCTCAGTGTGGGCTCACGAACGAGGCATTCGCCTCATCCAATACCTGGACGACTGGTTGCTTCTTTCCTCCTCGAAGGACCTCTTGGAGGAACAAGGGATGAAAATCCTCCAGTTTTGCAAGGATCTGGGCATCATAATCAACCCGGAGAAATCAAACCTATCCCCATCCACCAGAATGACCTACTTGGGAATGACGTTAGATACCATTCTGGGAAAAACCTTCCCTTCGGGAGACAGAATAAACAACCTCATGGAAATCATTCGGCCGTTCCTGTCGGGGCGTCCCAGGAGAGCGAAAGACTGGCAGAGACTGATAGGTCACCTGGTCTCATTGGAGAAACTAGTTCCCCAAGGGAGGGTAAGGCTCAGAGCCGTGCAATGGAGCCTGAAGAACCTCTGGTGCCAACTGGACTCACAACAAGTACTAATCCCAGTTCTACCAAACACGAGGCCTCCCTGGAATGGTGGCATTGCCGGTCGAACTCACTCAAGGGGATGCCCTTCGCGAGCGACCCCCCCCCCCCCGAGTTACTACTGTTCACAGACGCCTCCAACCAAGGGTGGGGAGCCCATCTCCTCGACGAAACAGCACGAGGGACCTGGTTGGACGGAGAAAAGGAACTCCACATCAATGTCCTGGAGTTGAAGGCAGTCCAGAAGGCTTGCCTACACTTCGCAGATCTTGTAAAGGGAAACACCGTGGCGTTTATGTGCGACAATGCCACGGTAGTAGCATACATAAAGAAGCAAGGAGGCTTGAAGTCGAAGGAGTTGTGTGATCTCACCATAAAAATTCTAGATTGGGCAGAAGACAACCAAGTGGTGTTGTTAGCATGGTTCATTCCCGGGAAGAAAAACGTGCTGGCCGACGGTCTCAGCAGAGTGGGCCAGATAGTAGGGCCAGAATAGTCCCTCCTTCCAGAAGTAGCTAAGCTCATCATCCAACGTTGGGGTTCCCCGTTGATGGACCTCTTTGCAACAAAACTCAACGCCCAACTCCCCGTATATTGTTCTCCTGTACCAGACTCGAAAGCAGCCTTGGAAGACGCCTTTCAGCACAAGTGGGACAATCTAGACGTGTACGCTTTTCCCCCTTTCACGTTGATAAGGCAGGTGCTCAACAGAGTAAGGACACTCCGAAACCTAAAGATGACTTTGGTAGCGCCCTGGTGGCCGGAGAGAGATGTTCGCGGACCTAAAAGACCTGGCGAGTCAACCACCGTGGCCTCTGCCCAACAGGTCAGATCTTCTGCATCAACCTCATTTTCTCAGGCTCCACGACAACCCACTCTCCCTACATCTTCACGCCTGGAGACTATCGAGCGACTCCTGAAGAAAGAAGGATATTCTTCATCCACTGCTAAGAGAATGTCGCTATACCTGAGAAAGTCTTCAGCCGCGGTCTACCAGGCTAAGTGGGCCTCCTTCACGAAGTGGTGCTCTGAGAGGCACATTAAACCTCTTAAGGCATCTGTCCCAGACATAGCATATTTTCTGGTGTTTCTCAGAGACAAGATGGGAATGTCAATCCCAGCCATAAAAGGGGTTCAGGCCGCCTTAGGCCAAGTCTTCCTCCTGAAGGGCATCGACCTGGGGGCCTCTAGGCACATAGCGATGCTTGTCAAAAGCTTCGAGCAGTCCTGCCCCCCACAGGCGAGTAGGGTGCCCCAGTGGGACTTAGCTAAGGTCCTGAAGATGTTGTGTGGCCCCCCTTTGAACCTTTGAAAGATATCTTGGACAGGGATCTCACTCTCAAGGCCGTCTTCTTGCTGGCCTTGGCGTCCGCTAAGAGAGTGGGTGAGATCCATGGGCTGTCATATGACGTTTCTCATTCGAAGGGTTGGAAAGAAGTATCCTTCAAGTTCGTTCCTTCTTTTGTGGCGAAGACCCAGAACCCAGCAGTCTGGGATCCAAAGTTCGAAGGTTTCTCAATACCAGCCATCCCTAGGATGGGTAATTCGGAGGATTTGAAATTATGCCCTGTACGGACCATTAGAAAATATCTTGAAAGAACGGCTCATCTCCGCCCAGGCATCAAGAGCCTCTTCGTATCCACGGGTATTACTAAGAAGCAAGTGTCCAAGAACACCATTTCCTTCTGGTTGAGACAAATTATTGCCAGAGCCTACAAGAAGGAAGGCATGGCCATGTCAGGCACCCCCAGACCTCATGACATCAGAGGCCTGAGCTCGTCCTTAGCCTTTGAGAAAAACATGGCAGTGGTTCAGATCCTTCGAGCAGGTACTTGGTCGAACCAGTCAACCTTTACTGCCCATTACCTCAAGAACTACTCGAGGAAGTCCTTAGATGGGTTCTCCATTGGAACAGTCATCTCCGCCCTCCAAGTGGTGTAACGGTAAAAGCCCCAGGCTCGATCACGGATAGCAACCGGGAGACACAGGTCCGTTTTCTTTCCATCCTACCCAGTTGCTCCCTAGCCTCATCGGGGAGTACCAACTTGTACCATTGGATCACACATTCTTCACGATTACGCTACTGGATGCAACATCAGAAGAAGTTTTTCAAAGGGTGAGTACTTAGACACTAACGTGAGCTCTTTGTGTTGTTACCCTCTCGTCCGTTTTCTAGTATGTACCGTCTCGTCCGTTTTCTAGTATGTACCGTTATTCCTGGGCTTACCGGGTCTGTGGGTCAGATAGCACTCCTGCCTCCTAAAGTGTAAGTCTCCTAAGAAAGTAGTTCGAGGTAAGTATTCGTGTTGGAACAAATAAAAAATTTTAAGTAATTTTTATTTTTCCTAACATACTTACCGAGAACTACTTTCGGGTAATGGCCCTCCCTTCCTTCCCCGAGTGCCTCTCTTCCCTTGCAAGCATTGTGCTACTTCAATAGAACTTACTGGAGCTGTTGACCCGGACGGACATCGACCTAGCGATAAGCCTACCCTCGGGGCACATTCTTTAATGCCGGGGGTAGGCCTCCATAGAAAACGGGGTAGAGGGTACCCTACACAAAACTCTGGTCGGTAGAGAGGAGGTTACAGGTAACTCCTAAGAAAGTAGTTCTCGGTAAGTATGTTAGGAAAAATAAAAATTACTTCAAAATTTTTGATATTTCACATGTTCCAGTATTATCATGATTAGTATTATTGCATATGCCATTTACAGTACTGTATTATCATTATTGTACGTATTGTTAACCGTATTATGTACTTGCAACCATTATTTCAGATGTTACATATCAGTAGATTAATTCCTGTAATGTTATTGATATGATGTGGCAACATTGGGTCAGCATTGGCAACACTTATGTGTTGTGTTCCCATGATGCAGTCTGTTCGTCTTCGTCCCCTTAGCTGATAAGTTATCTTTCCTCGTGTCCCACGTATCTTGTGTATTTGCTCTAATAGACATTGAGAATCTACTTTTTAAGTTGTATCCTTGCCCCACCAATAAAGGTTAAGGAAGTTACCAACACGTACATGGCGTATTGAACTTACAGTGTCGTATTATGAGAACTTTTTTCAAGACGTGGACAACAGGAACCGGTCGACGCCATTAATAGACTCCCAGTTCAAATGTGCATTCGTTGTTATTCGATTTATTCATATTTAATGTGCAGTGTAGTGATGCAAGTAAACAGTTAAGTGTTATGCAGTGCATTGTGCTTTTATAGTGCACTTTTTTTTACATCCCAGGATTTTTGCTGTGCTATTTCAAGGAGCAAGCAAATAGTCTATTGGGACTGTCGGAGCATGCGTGACCACATCCAGTCTCATTCATCGTCACGGGGTGACTGCCTGAGGCAGAGTTGCTGCTCCCCTCAACTCACAGAGTCGCTGGCTGACGTGTTCATGCACATGCGCACACACTTGCTTTGCATTAAACTTTTCTTATTATTCTTGTTTGTTCCGTAACCGAAATACAAACCACGCTATTTACATAGGGTTTACTTTCGGCATAGCTGAAATGACGAGCCATTGGATTTTAACGAGGGTTAAACTACCCCCGCGCTAGTTAGCACTGGGGTAGGGGAGGGGTAGCTAGCTACCCTCCCCCCCCCACACACCGGTGAGCAGCCTCACTGCACTTTTGGCTCGGACGATGTACAGATGTTTCGGTCCCGTCCTCACATATTTAACAGCAATAATCTGTTTTTCTTTTTCTTTCAGTGTGTGTTTGTTTGAAGTTGGCCTCTACCTTTGCTTCCATTATGCGGAAATGCCCTGGACTTCCCGATCGCCCCTGTGGAACATTCATGTCGGCGGTCGAGACAGACCCTCACACCCTTTGCCCGCAGTGTCGATGTCGAACGGTGTGATAGTGATAATCTGTGTATGGAATGTCGGGAGTGGCCTACCTCCCAGTGGGAGAGGTTTGCCCGGCAGCGTGAGAAGAGTTCTTAGTGAGACCGTTCTCCCTTAGGGACTGCCCTGGGGAAGGAAGGCTCTAAGGACTCTTCTTCCGTTGCCTGAACCTCCTCCGAAGCTCCTACTCGTTCGGTCTCAAATGAGAGGCCGCCGAGTGGTAGCATAGGCCCTACTTTTGTTTCCCAAACTTGGGGTGCGGGAGAGGGCGTTGCCTCCCATAGCGAGGCAGCTCCCCCTCCTCCTTTTGGGGGAGGATATTATTGATTTTGTGGATTACGACCAGACTGTGTCTAACAATGATCTTTTCCAGCTTTGGGCTTCCTTTGGGCTCAAGGGCACGCCCTCCAAGGAAGCCCTGTTTGATCTGATCCAGTTGGGGGCAGCTGTCCAACAGTTGCCGGTAATACCAGAGGTAGACCCCCTGGCTATTGTTGATGTTGTTGTGGGAGAGGCGCCCGACGGGTTGGGTCAAACCCCTGCTGCTACTGTTGCGGATGTTGCTGAAGGCCCAGGTGCCCCCTCCAAACATCCTTCGAGGGGGAAGCTGGGTCCAACGGTCTCTCCTGCGAGTGTTGCTCCCCCTCGGGGGAGTGCACTAACAGAGACTCCTCTTTGGAGAATCGACGACGGTGATACCCTGCCTCGAGGTCGTCTTCGCTGTAAGGCTCGCCCTCCTCTTCGTTGCCGAGGCCTTCCTTCTCCTTACAAGGGAGTCAAGAGGCGCCTTCTCTTCGGGTCGTCATCCGCGTCGTCCCCTGTGAAGGACTCTTCTCGTCAGGAGCAGACCGTAGCAGTAACTCCACTGGACCTTTCTGCAGATCGTTCTCGATCTCCTGCGCCTGCTAGATCTTCTTTGCCTACGCAAGCACCGGTCCCTTCAGGGCAGAAGGGCTTATCCCACAATGTGGGTGAGGCCCTTCCGCGCCAGGTTTCACCTGTGCGCCCTTCAGTAGCGCGCAAGCGCCACCGCTCTCCTAATCGCCAGCGCGCGCCTGCTCGTCAGCACTCTCCTGCTCGCCAGCGCTCTCTTGCGCGCTAGCGCTCTCCTGCTGTAGAGTCTCCTGACTCTCCTCGCCAGCGCTCTCCTGCTCGCCAGCGCTCACCTGCTCGCCAGCGCTCACCTGCTCGCCAGCGCTCTCCTGCTCGCCAGCGCTCTCCTGCTCACCAGTGCCCTCCTGCGCGCAAGCTCTCTACGGCAGATGAGTCGTCAGACTCTTCTCACCAGCGCTCTCCTGATCGCCAACACGCCCCTGTTCGCCAGCGCTCTCCTGCTCGTCAGCGCTCTCCTGCTCGCCAGCTTTCACCTGCTCGCCAGCGCTCTCCTGCTCAGCGCTCGCCTGCATGAACGCGCACTTCAGCCCCTGCTGCGCGTCAACAGTCTCCTGAGCGCCGTCAACCTCCTGCGTGTCAGCGCACTACTGCGCGCCCAGTTCCTGATGCGCGTCCAGCGCGCCAACGTTCGCCCGCGTGCCCACGATCTTCGGATCTGGGCGCAGGCAAGGACATTGTTCCGTTGCCTCGCCAGCGTTCCCCTACGCGTCAACCGCCGCCTGCGCTCCAGTCTCCAGCGCGCACTAAAGTGCATTCGCACCCACGCGCCCGTGAGTCATCTCCTGAGCCCGCCCACGAGACTTCACCTTCGAGAACATCAGCAACGGCGCGCCATCCTACGCGTCAGTGATCTCCTACGCGCCAGCGTTCTCCTAAGCGCCCGCGCGATCCTTCGCCTGCACGCGAACGCTCACCTACGCGCCCTCGCGTATGATCGCCACAGGGCTCCGACTCGCCCACGCGCCAGCTCACCTGTGCGTGGTCGGTCGCCCACGCGTTCCACGCATCATCGATCACCAACGCGCCATCGCTCGCCAACGCGCCATCACTCGCCAACGTGCCATCGCTCGCCAACGCGCTTACTCTTGCCTATGCTCCATCGTTTGCCTACGCGCCATCGTTCTCCTGACCGCCAGCGATCACCCAGGCACTCGCGCTCACCTGTGCATTCACGCACACCCTCACCTGCGCTCACCTGTGCATTCACGCACACCCTCACCTGCGCTCACCTGTGCATTCACGCACACCCTCACCTGCGCTCACCTGTGCATTCACGCACACCCTCACCTGCGCTCACCTGTGCATTCACGCACACCCTCCTTCCCAGCGCGCGCGCCCGCGCCCTCACGCGCCCGCGCCCCCTCCTTGCCAGCGCGCCCGCGCCCCCCGCCCCGCCTTACGCGCCCGCGCCCCCACGCGCCCGCGCCCCCACGCGCCCGCGCCCCCACGCGCCCGCGCCCCCACGCGCCCGCGCCCCCACGCGCCCGCGCCCCCACGCGCCCGCGCCCCCACGCGCCCGCTCCCACGCGCCCATGCGCCCGCGCCCACGCTCCCGCGCTCCCACGCGCCCATGCGCCCACATGCCAACTCGCCAGCTCGCCCATACGCGCACGCGCCCCCATCTCCGCGCGAGGCGCACGACCCAGCGATTCTGCCATCGCATGAGCGCAGCGTGACCCGGCGATTCTGCCATCGCATGAGCGCCAGCGTGACCCGGCGATTCTGCCATCATGCGAGCACCAGCGCGACCCCCAGCGCGATTCCCGCCGGGTTTTGCAGCGCGCCCAGCCTTGCAAGGTACCGGGGCCGCGTACTTCCAGATCGTCCTCGCGATCACCATCGCGGAAGCGCCGAGCACGTGCCCAGGAGCAGGAAGAGTCATCGGAGAGGTCCGGACAACATTCTTCTTCCCTTTCTTCTTTCCAGGCAGGCCCTGTAGTATCCACTCCGAAGGATCAACCGATCCCCTTCCCTCCAGCGGGGATCGCTGACACTGTGTCAGTCAGCCGCCAGCCTTGGTTTGGTTCCCTGATGAAAGCGGTGGTGCAGGCTATGAAGCCAGACTTCGCTGATCTGGGACTGAAACCAAAGGCTCCCTCGCCCCCGCTGAAGAGAAGGAGAGGAGTGGATTTCGCGGTGACTTCTCCCAGGGTTAAGCTGGCTCCCAAGAGGTCTGTGGACGAACCTTTCCCGTCCTCGGGAGAATCAAGTGAGGTGAGACACACTCCCACAGCACCAATGGGAGGAACCCCACCTCAAGGAAGAGAAACGTCTCGTGTAGGAGGGACCTTCCAGACCTCTTTGTTGGAGTCCTGTATCCCTCCCAGGAGGGAGCCCAAGGACTCGAAGACGTTACCCAAATCATCGTCGAGGTTTCGTCCAGAGACAACTTTTCCCCGGGAGAACGTCCGCGTGTCTCCCCATGAAGAGCCAATGGGGACAGGAGACTTAGCAGCCAGTCCACAAGGAGGAGAGCAGCGCGAATCGGAGCACGCCTTCTGGCAGGTCCTTGGACTAATGAGGCAACTCAATAGTTTCAAGGACCCCGAGACCGCTCCTCGCGAAGGCAAGGATACGGTCCTGGACCAGGTTTATGGCATTCAGAAGCCCCCCAAGACCAGTGCAGCCCTGCCCTGGTCCCAGGGGGTGAAGAGCGCCAGGGACAAGGTCGAGGGCCAGCTCTCCGAGCTCACCTCCTCCAGCCGTTCTTCTGCCGGGAACAAGCTCCTCCCACCTCCTCGTGTGCAGCAGAGGAGGTACTTCGATATCATGAAGGAGCCTTGTTAAGCTCTTCTCCTCCACCACTCCATGGAAGAGCTCACCAGGGGTCTCTCTTTAGAGAAACTCAACGCCCGGCAGGTGACATTCTCGGCATCGGAGATCCTGAGCCAGGAGAAGGTCGCGAAGTGTACCATGCAGGCCACTTCGTGGCTGGATGTCTGGCTAGGGTCTCTGGGCATCCTATTGTGCTCTGAGGAGTTGTCCAAGGAGAGCATTAGGAAGGCCCTGGAGACCTTCCTCCTCTCGGGCACGCGCTCCATCGAGTTTTTAGCTCACCAGGTCACTAACCTGTGGGCTAACTCGATTCTCAAGCGTCGTGATGCGGTGACCGAGAGGTTCCACCCGAAGGTCCACACTATGGATGTCAGCAAGCTCAGACATTCCTCCATCCTTGGAGGAAACCTGTTTGAGCCCAAGGACGTAGAACGGACAGCTGAGAGGTGGAGCAATATGAGTCACGATTCGCTCCTCCAGAAGGCCCTTACATCTCGGCCCTACAAACCTCCAGCTCTTCAACAACAACAGCAGCCTCACAGGACACCGAAGCAGGCTCCGGCAGCTAAGACCAAAGTGTCTAAACCGCAGCCCTTTCCTGTCAAAGACAAGAAGGGCGGAAAGTCCTCCAGGGGAGGCAAAAATTGTAGAAGGAACGGCCGAGGCCGCAAGCGCTAGGATTGGAAATCGCCCTGCATGTCCACCTGTGGGGGGATGCCTACAAAGTTGCGTGCTCAGGTGGCAGCAACTCGGGGCCGATTCCTGGACGATCTCTGTAATCGGACAAGGATATCGCATCCCGTTCATTTCATCTCAACCTCCCCTGACAGCGAATCCAGTGTCGTTGAGCTCCTATGCCAAGGGATCGGCAAAGGGGCTAGCCCTTCGGGCAGAAGTCGAGACCATGCTCAAGAAGGATGCTCTCCAGGAGGTCGTGGACGGCTCCCCAGGCTTCTTCAGTCGACTTTTTCTTGTAAAGAAGGCGTCTGGAGGCTGGAGACCCGTCATCGACCTCTCAGCCCTGAACAAGTTTGTCAAGCAAACTTCGTTCAGCTTGGAGACAGCAGACACGGTCAGACTTGCAGTGAGACCGCAAGACTTCATGTGCACACTGGATCTGAAGGACGCGTACTTCCAGATCCCAATCCATCCGTCTTCCAGGAAGTACCTACGATTCAGCCTAGACAAGATCTATCAGTTCAAGGTGCTGTGTTTCGGTCTCTCCACAGCACCTCAGGTGTTCACCAGAGTGTTCACACTAATATCTTCGTGGGCGCACAGGAACGGCATCCGTCTCCTCTGTTATCTGGACGACTGGCTGATCCTGGCAGACTCGAAGTCGACCCTTCTTCGACACCGAGACAGGCTTCTGGGAATTTGCCAAGATCTAGGGATCATGGTAAATCTCTGGGAATTTGCCAAGATCTAGGGATCATGGTAAATCTCGAGAAGTCCTCCTCTCTGCTCCCAACACAACGACTGATATATCTAGGTATGATATCAGACACCGATCTCCACAGAGCCTCTCCATCAGACGACAAGATAGCAAGGCTGAGGAGGGTTGCAAAGCCTTTCCTCAGTCGAGAAGATCTTCCAGCCCAATCGTGGTTACGTCTTTTAGGTCACCTAGCCTCCTTGGCCCGTCTGGTTTCCAACAAACGCCTCAGGATGGCGGCTCAAGTCCCGGTGGGATCAAGGCATCGATTCCCCGGACTTCCTGGTCCCTATAGGACCTGCGGAACGGATGGACCTGCAATGGTGGCTGACCGACGACAACCTTCGAAAGGCAGTGGATCTTTTCGTCCTTCCCCCGGATTTGATGCTGTTTTCGGACGCATCAAAAGAAGGGTGGGGGTCCATGTTCTGAACCAGAGGGCCTCAGGCCTATGGTCAGAATCAGAAAAGTACCTCCACATCAACCTGTTAGAGCTGAAGGCCGTTTCCCTGGCCCTTCAACAGTTCCAACAGACCCTGGCGGGCCACTCTGTGGTGGTGATGAGCGACAACACCACGGTAGTGGCTTATATCAACAAGCAGGGAGGTACCTTTTCACAACAGCTATCCCATCTTGCAGTAGAGATACTAAGATGGACCAAAGTCCACTCGATACGTCTATCAGCTCGCTTCATTCCTGGGAAAAGAAATGTGCTCGCCGACAATCTGAGCAGAGCTTCGCAGATAGTGAGTACCGAGTGGTCTCTAGATCCTCAGGTAGCCAACAAAGTCCTGACTTTGTGGGGTTCCCCGACAGTGGACCTGTTCGCGAGAGCCTTGAATTTCAAGCTGCCGCTGTACTGCTCCCCAGTCCCGGACCCCAAGGCACTCTGGCAAGATGCCTTCCAACAACGGTGGGACAACATCGACGTCTACGCCTTCCCACCGTTCTGTCTGATGAGAAGGGTGCTCAACAAGACCAGACTATCGGTCAACCTGTCGATGACCTTAATAGCTCCGCTATGGCATCATGCAGAGTGGTTTCCGGACCTTCTGCAGCTCCTGATGCAACCCCTGAGAGAGCTTCCCCCATGACACGAGCTACTCAGACAACCACATTGCAACATCTTCCACAAAGCCGTAGCATCGCTTCAGCTTCACGCCTGGAGACTATCCAGTGTCTCCTCACGGAGAGAGGCTTTTCGCAATAAGTTGCGGAAAGGATGTCTCGACACCTGCGAAAGTCATCCGCAGGGGTCTACCAGGCGAAGTGGAGAGTCTTCTGTGGTTGGTGTCGTGGTAGTGGTATCTCTCCCCTAGATGCCTCTATTCCAGCAATAGCTGAGTTCCTCGTTTATTTGCGGGAGGAAATGCGCCTTTCGGTCTCGGCGGGGAAAGGCTATCCCTCAGCCTTAAGCCTTGTCTTCAGGCTGGAAAGAATAGATATTTTCTCCTCGCTGGGACTTTCCTTACTCATACGTTGCTACGAGCTTACCTGCCCTCAGTCGGAAGTGAGACCGCCTCCTTGGAACGTGGTTCGGGTCCTCAGGGCTCTGAAGAGACCTCCGTTCGAACCATTACGCCAAGCCTCTGACCAACACCTGACTTGGAAGACGGTATTCCTGCTCGCTCTGGCTTCGGCCAAGCGAGTCAGTGAACTTCATGGTCTCTCATACGACATCGCCCATTCAAGGGGATGGTGGGAGGTAACGTTCAGGTTCGTCCCTGAGTTTGTTGCCAAGACTCAGAACCCTGGAGTGCCGGACCCACGGTTCGACTCCTTCAGGGTTGTGAGTCTCCGTTCCGTAACAGATGACCCAGATCATCTGCTACTCTGCCCAGTAAGAAGTCTGAGACGTTATCTGAAGAGAACAGCTGCAGTCCGTCCACGCGTGCAAGCCCTGTTTGTGAGCATGGGAAGGACGAAGAGGAGGGTCACCAAGAATACCATCTCAGCCTGGATTCGACGGACCATCCATCATGCCTTGAATCCAGACCCTCCTCCGTCACGTCGCCCTAGGGCACATGATGTTAGGGGCATTGCCACGTCCCTGGCCTTCAAGAGAAACTTCTCTGTGACGCAGGTGCTACAAGCTGGAGTCTGGAAGCGTCAGACGACCTTTACAGCCCACTACCTGCAGGACGTGACCCACAGGAGCCTCGATACTTTATCTATTGGCCCTGTGGTGGCTGCACAACAGTTGGTCTAACCTTAGGCTCCTTAATGGACAAGTAGCAGAAGGTTGAGGGCACTGTTACCCGGTTTTAGTCTGCGTGAATGAAAAAGTATGTCTGGCTCTTACTTCTTTCTTCATCCTCCCCTCTCTTGGGGAATGCAGTATCCTGGGTCTCTGCATAGCTGACCTCAAACCTCTGCAGGTAAACCATGCTTCCTTGTGTTCCTAGTATTAAGTACAATACTGTCGCGTCCCCCATACCCTGACGAGGTGGTATGGGGACGTCCTAGCCTAGAATTCCATATAAAGTACTTCAGGTCAACTTCCTAGGACAAGTCACACTTTATCTCTCCACACACAACTTATGTAGGCCGCTCGTTTCTTGCGTAGCAAGAAACTTGCGAGGCGCAGGGACTCTTTTTCTCGAAGTGCTGTGCACTCGGATTCTGAGTCCCCTGGTAAGCCAAAGCCAGTAAGGCTGGGGACTTTCCACCCTGCCTAAGGGTAAGTCACCCTATGTAAATAGCTGGTTTGTATTTGTTACGGAACAAATGACAAATTCAGAGATAATTTGTATTTTTCCTAACCATACAAACCTTAGCTATTTACACATATTTGCCCGCCAACCCTGTCCCCCAAGACAAGTCCTACCTCTAAGTGAAGTGAGGCAGCTCGCCGGTGTGTGGGGGGGAGGGGTAGCTAGCTACCCCTCCCCTACCCCCGTGCTAACTAGCTCGGAGGTAGTTTAACCCTCATTAAAATCTAATGGCTCGTCATTTCAGCTATGCCAAAAGTAAACCCTATGTAAATAGCTAAGGTTTGTATGGTTAGGAAAAATTCAAGTTATCTCCGAATTTGTCATTTTACAACAGTTTATGTTGTTTTTGATAAATTTGTTGGAACTGTATTTTTGCCCACTGCACATCGAAAGTAGTAATGGCCTCGAGAGATATACTTGCATAACAGTTAGAAGAGCCCACAGAACAGGGGCCATTCAGTGATGTGGGTGCCCACAGCATCGATGCCGCCCACGCCCACAGTGTTGGGGAAGTGTTGGAGCGCACTGCCTTTCCCTCCCCACCACTCTTGAATCCCCACTACTATCCCCCGTCTGCCTCTCAATCTACCGGGACTTATTTCCTCGCTTTAATTCGTTTTTTAGAGGAATCTCGCTTGTATGAGGATGAAAGAAGAAGAAGGGAAGACAAGTAAAAAGACAAGAAAGACAACATGAAGAAGAAAGAAGAGAACAAGAAACAATTCGCCTAAGAGAGGATTATCTTAGAAGAGAAGAAGAAAAGGAGAGGTTTACTGCTCTCATTCAAACTTGCCCCAATCCTCCATTCTCATTCAGGCAACCATACACCTGGCACAGAGGTGAAATATAACTCCAATCAACCCGCTCTTCCACCCCCACTGCAGGCAGATGCATCATTCCATATGTTCAGGGAATGGAGACGCCAATGGGATGACGATGCCGTTATGGTGGATCTTTCTAAGCTTCCACGTGAAAAACAAATGATCCAGATGAGGATGTGTTTAATCCTTGAAACAAAGCGTGTTTTAGAACACACACTGCAGATTTCTCCCTCTACAGATAAGTCTGTAAACGAAGTCCTGGATGCTCTACAGTCGCATATAAAGGAATTCGACGCATCGCAGAAGAAGTTGACTTGTGCGCCCGTAATGCTGCTGCATGTGAAGAGACCCAACTGAAAATGATTATCTTGATGGGTATTTGAGATTTAGAGTTGGTTCAGAAGTTGATTCCCTTGGACACCAACTCTCCTCTTCAAGATTTCTTCACAACCTGTCGATCATATGAGGCAGCTAAAACTGCAACTTCTGCCATACGTGGCCCACCCAGCCAGTTGTGTGCCGTTTCAGCCTACCGGAGAAGCAAGAAATCAAGCGGGAAGCCTCCACCTTCACCGAAGTCCTCTAAGCCAGCCGTTTTATGCCAACAATGTGCCCGTCAGCACGAACATGATAAATGCCCTGCTGCCAACAGTACCTGCAAAAACTGTGACCGTGTTGGCCATTGGTCTAGGACGTTGAAGTGTCCTGCCAGCAAAGTCCAGTGCCGTCATTGTACCGTATTGGACACTTCGATGAATGCTGCAAGGATAACAAGAAAAATGGTCGAGACAGATCTTCAAGCAACAGTGGTGCCTCTGCAGTCTCGAACAAACAAGATTTACGGTCCAGCTGTCGTCGCTTAGGATCGCCTTCCACCATCTCCAAGACGCCCAAACCTATCTGTGCCCTCTTGTCATCTGGTGATGTTAACTCTCGCATCAAGATGTTACCTGACATAGGTGCCGACGTCACCGTTATCGGACAGCAACACCTGGACACCATGAGTATATCCAGGAGCTGCTTGCAACCACCTCCGCCGAATGTGACATTCACGGCGAATGGGTCTCCGATGTCACCTGCTCTGGGTATATTATAAGCTACCCCTACCTTAGGGAATCGATCATGTCTTGCCAGGATTCAGGTTCACGAAAATGTGGAAGTTCCTCTTTTATCCTATGGTCATTGCCATGAACTGTCCATAATATCTCCAGACTTCCCCAAACCCATTTTAGAAGTCAAACATGTCAATAGATGCAAGGAGCTGCCCATCTCAGCAACTACATCACCTTCAGCAGCCAAGGAATACTTTATTCAGGAATTTAAAGATGTGTTGGTCTCGAAAGAAGATTTGAAGACAGCTCCTCTCAAGCCCAAGGCTGGTCCTCCCATGAGAATCCACCTAAAGGATGGTGCAGTGCCCTTTGCCATCCACACCCCAAGACAGATTCCATTTGCTTTTAAGGACCAAGTCAAAGGAGAGCTTAATTCTATGGTGGCCCAAGGAATAATCAAACCTGCTGGTGATGACCCTTCAGTTTGGTGCCACCCTCTCGTCGTCGTTGCCAAGAATGGAACAGGTGTATGTATCACCGTCGATCTAACCAAGCTGAACAGCCAAGTTTATCGTCCAGCCCACCCTTCACCCACACCCTACACGGCTATTTGTAGTGTGGACCGGAAGTCTCGTTTCTTCACCACGGCTGATGCTCTTTATGGATACTGGCAGATGGAACTGGCTGAAAAAGATTGTCATTTAACCACCTTTATTACGCCATATGGTTGGTTCATACATTGCAGAGAACCAATAGGCTTCGCAGCTACTGGAGATGCCTTCTGCCTGCGAGGTGATATGGTCCTTCAAGGTGTCCAAAATTGTGTTCAGGTGATAGACGACGACCTTCTCTACAACGAAGATTACGTTACCCACCTTTATCGTATCCACGAAGTGCTCACCAGGTGCCGCAAGTTCGGGGTCACACTCAACAAGGACAAATTTGTGGTCGCTGCCCTCTCTGTGAAATTCTGCGGATACACGCTCTCAGGAGACGGGATCTCAGCTGACCACCAGAAAGTCAGTGCGATCAAGGATTTTCCGACCCCTGCTAACCTGACGGACCTCAGATCGTTTATGGGATTGGTCAACCAGTTAGCAGAGTTTACGCCTGACATCTCCATTGCAGCCCAACCTCTACGCCCCCTGATGAGTCCCAAGAGAAATTTGTCTGGACTTCTGACCATGATGAAGCCTTTCAACGCGTCAAGTTAGCCCTCACCAGTCCACCAGTTCTCGCCCTCTTTGACCCAGACCTACCCGTCGTTCTTCAGACGGACGCTTCACGCCTCAATAGCATCGGATATGCTCTCCTGCAGGACCATTGTAATGGACACCTGCGTCTAGTTCAGTGTAGTTCTCATTTTCTCGCCGAGCTCGAGATGCTAGCCATTGTCTGGGCAATGTCAAAGTGTAGGCTATACCTAGCTGGCCCACAGCACTTTACTCTAATGATGGATCACCGGCCCTTCATCCCTATTCTGAACAGTTATACACTAGATGCCATCGAGAACTCTCGTCTCCAGCGCCTCAAGACAAAGATCTCGCCCTACATCTTTACAGCTGTGTGCCGTGCTGGAAAGTTGCTCTGTGTTCCAGATGCATTGTCTCGAGCCCCAGTCAGCCACCCCACACAGGAGGACGAAATCTCGGTTGCTTCTTCTGCTGCTCATCTTTGGACTGTCATAGCCATGAAAACTGTTACTCTTTCAGACGAGTCTTCAGTTCAGGATGCTGACCGGATACTTCAGGATCTTCGCGACGCAGCGAGAACAGATCTTCCGTGTTAATCATGAGGCCCTTGTTTTCAAACTGAAACAGTTGGGAGTGGGTGGGTCGTTTCTTAGCATTATTATTGATTTTTTAAGTAATAGATCTCAAAGAGTTGTTGTTGATGGGCACCATAGTGATTATAGGAATGTGATATCCGGTGTTCCACAGGGTAGTGTTCTTGGCCCATTACTTTTTATACTATATACACATGACATGTGGTTTGGCCTAGAAAACAAGCTTGTTGCATATGCAGATGATGCTACTCTCTTTGCATCAATTCCATCCCCTGAATGTAGATCTAGGGTTGGTGAATCCCTTAATAGAGATTTAGCTAGAATTAGTGCATGGTGCAAATTATGGGGTATGAAGTTGAATCCTAAAAAAACTCAAAGTATGATTGTAAGTAGGTCAAGGACGGTGGTTCCTCAACATCCGGATCTCAGTATTGATAATGTTTCTTTAAATATGTATGACTCTTTCAAAATTTTAGGTGTGATTCTCGACAGTAAATTTACTTTTGAGAAACATATAAGGTCTGTGTCTTCTTCAATTTCACAAAAAATAGGCTTATTGAGAAAGTCTTTCAAGATTTTCGGTGATCAATCTATTATGAAGAAGTGTTTTAATTCTTTCATTCTACCTTGTTTTGAGTATTGTTCTCCTGTCTGGTCTTCAGCTGCTGATTCTCATCTTAATTTGTTGGACAGAAACTTACGGTCTATTAAATTTCTTATTCCTGATTTAGATATTAATCTCTGGCACCGTCGTTCAATTAGTTCATTATGCATGTTGCATAAGATTTTTCACAACTCTGACCATCCTTTACATTCAGATCTCCCTGGACAATTCTATCCTGTTCGTAATACTAGGCAGGCAGTTAATTCTAATAGCCAGGCCTTCTCCATCACGAGGCTCAATACTACGCAGTACTCTAGAAGTTTTATTCCAGCTGTGACCAAGTTGTGGAATGATCTTCCTAATCGGGTGGTTGAATCAGTAGAACTTCAAAAGTTCAAAGTTGGAGCAAATGCTTTTTTGTTGACCAGGCGGACATAGTCTTTTTATAGTTTATTTATGACATATTTGTTTTTGATGTTGTTGATAGTTTATTATATGACATGTCTGTTTTGACGTTGTTTCTTATTTTAGAATGATTTATTGTTAATTTGTTCTCTTCATTTATTTATTTCCTTATTTCCTTTCCTCACTGGGCTATTTTTCCCTGTTGGAGCCCCTGGGCTTATAGCATCTTGCTTTTCCAACTAGGGTTGTAGCTTGGATAGTAATAATAATAATAATAATATACACGTCTCCTCAATTGTGTCACATCAGGATTCCCTCACAACAGATATGACCTGCACAATTCCTTACTCCCTTATTGGAAACTACGTGCAGATCTCTACACCGATGGTGACCTCGTCCTGTATGGAGCAAGAGTTGTTGTACCTGCTACCCTTCGTCGCCATACCTTATCCCACTTGCATGACAGCCACAGGGATGTGGAAGAAACTAAGCGCACAGCAAGGCAGTCAGTTTTCTGGCCCGGCATTGATTCTGACATCGCCAATACAGTCGGAGCTTGTGAGGCATGTCAGACATTGCAGCCATCTCAGGAGCAGGAACCTCTACTGAATGACGACAACCCAACAAGACCCTTTGAGTCAGTTTCAACTGACTTCTTTGTTGTTGCAGGGAAGTCTTTCCTAGTCGTCGTCGATGGCTTATCAGGATGGCCTGTTATCGCCTCCTGCAAAAGCAATTATACCGCTTCTAACACCATCAGGATCTTCTGCCGCTACTTCCGTGAAGTTGGTGTTCCTCTTCGCCTTAGGACAAATGGAGGGCCACAATTCACCAGCGCAGAGTTCTAGGATTTTATGAAGAGACTGGAAGTTCGACACATGGTAACCTCACCCCAATACCCACAATCGAATGGTCATGCCGAAGCTGCTGTGAAGTCAATTAAGCACCTCACACTGAAAACAGCCCCGTCTGGCAACATCAATAATGAAGGTTTTGATCGTGGCTTGCTGGAACTCAGGAATACTCCTGTGACGGCGCCGAGTAAGGCTGTGAACTTAAAGGCAGGTTGGAAACGACTGAGTTATATTATTGTAGAACATTCTCCTAATATACAAAACCTCAAGGCAACAGAACATAAGTTCACAAGACTGACAATATTACAGAGAAAAAACCAGACATGAATTTTCATGTTCGTTTTAGTGCGAGGGAAGAGCGAAGATACAAGCATAATATATACAAAAGGAATTATGTACAATTGTGTGAAACACAGTTGGTACATGGTTCCCCCCCTAAAAATTACATACTGTACATGTTAAATAGGGCGCCCTGATCTAGAGAGGCAAACTGTAGGCGGGTTATCTGGCAGAAGATAAGCAGGTTTTAGACGATCAATGGAGACCCAGTCTTCTTTGCCCCGAATGTTTAGGAGGAATACTTTCGGACTGCGTCGGATCACAAGGAAAGGGCCCGTGTAAGGGGGCGTTAGTGGTGGCTTGCTGGTGTCGTTGCGCAGGAAACGTGCGTTGCAGAGTGCAAGTCCGTTGGTATGTGATGCTTCGCTGGGGGCTTGTAAGTCTGGATGCACGGAGTAAATTTTCCCACGACGTGACGTATGCGCTGGAGATCGTCGGAGGAGGTTGTAGAAGGAAAAAATTCGGCAGGGACGACCAACGGATCGCCATACACCATTTCAGCTGCCGAGACGTCGAGGGCGTCTTTAGGAGTGGTCCTTAGTCCCAGGAGGACCCAGGGAAGCTGAGTAAACCAGTTGCAATCCTTGCAGTGGGACATCAAAGCTACTTTGAGGGTGCGATGAAAACGTTCAACCATTCCATTGGCAGCGGGGTTGTAGGCTGTTGTCTGATGTAGGATGATGCCCAGGAGATTCGCTAATGACGTCCACAATTGAGAGGTGAAGGTGGTTCCCCTGTCAGAAGTAATATGCTCAGGGATACCGAATCTTGAAATCCATCCAGAGAGTAAGGCAGATGTACATGAGGCGGACCTTGCAGTTTCCATGGGAATGGCTTCAGGGCAACGAGTGGAGCGGTCGATGACGGTAAACAGGTAATGATGTCCTTGTGATGTGGGTAGGGGGCCTACAACGTCGACGTGAATGTGTGCAAAACGACGCTGAGGTTGAGGAAAGGTGCCCACTCCTGAATCCGTGTGTCGATGTACTTTGGAAGTTTGGCAAGAAGTACAGGCGCGGACCCAATCCTTAGCATCCTTAGAAATGCCGTGCCAAATGAACTTTGCCTTCAGCAGCTGTGCAGTAGAACGGCACGAGGGATGTGAAAGGCCGTGGATGAAATCAAACACCTGTCGGCGCATGGGGGCAGGAATCCAAGGTCGCGGTCTACCAGTACTGACGTCACAGAGGAGGGTGGTGTTGGAGTCTTTGAGGGGAAAATCTTCCCAACGGAGGGACGTGCAGGATGTCCTACAAGCTTGATACTCTGGATCCTGTCGTTGGGCTTCAGCCAGGGCGTTGTAATCCAATCCTAGTTGAACGGCAGCCAACGTGTTTCTTGATAGGGCATCGGCAACGGGATTCATTTTCCCAGGGACATGTTGGAGGGTGCAATTGTATTCAGCCACAGCGGAGAGATGTCGGCGTTGACGGGCGGACCAGGTGTCAGACTGTCGAGTGAAGGCGTGCACCAGAGGCATGTGGTCTGTGCGAATGACGAAGGGCGTACCTTCTAAGAAATGGCGAAAGTGACGGACAGCCAAGTGCACTGCCAGCAATTCTCGATCGAAGGTAGAATAACCCGATTCTGCCTTGGACAGTTTTCTGCTGAAGAAGGCCAATGGGCGGGGCGAGCCTTTGACCACCTGCTCGAGTACTGCACCAATAGCGACGTCGCTGGCATCGGTGGAGAGAAGGAGAGGGGCATGTGGGATAGGAAAAGTGAGAGCCGCAGCAGTTGATAGGGCCTTCTTTGCATTGCAGAAGGCTGCTTCTTGAAGGGGACCCCACTTCAGGTCCTTTGGCTTGCCCTTGAGGGAGGCGTAGAGTGGAGCAAGAGTGGCGGCAATGGCTGGCAAAAAACTGTGATAATAGTTGATCATGCCCAAGAATTCCTGCAGAGGTTTGACGGTCGAGGGCGCGGGGAAATTCTGAACGGCTGCTACCTTCTCAGGGAGGGGATGGACTCCTTCAGGAGTGATACGGTGCCCTAAGAACGACACTTCGTTGGTGCCAAAGGTACACTTGTCGTACCGGACTACAAGGCCGTTTTGTTGCAGGCGGTCGAGCACGATGCGCAGGTGACGGAGGTGTTCCTCTTTTGAGGAGGAGAACACAAGTATGTCGTCCACATAACATACACAGAAAGGGAGGTCCCCTAAGATGCCATCCATGAGACGTTGAAACGTTGCCCCAGTATTACGAAGGCCAAAACAGGAGTAATTGAAGGTGTATGTGCCAAACAGAATGGTGATGGCGGTCTTGGGGATGTCTTCTGGGTTCATAGGCACCTGATAATACCCCTTCAGGAGGTCGAGCGTAGAGAAAACCTTTGCTTTGTGCAGGTAGGAGGTTACGTCGGCAATGTTTGGGAGGGGGTAGTGATCCGGTTCTGTTTTCATGTTCAGGCGCCTGTAATCCCCGCATGGACAGAGGGAGCCGTCTTTCTTCAGAACGATGTGTAACGGTGACGACCATGGGCTGGAGGCCTTTTGGCAAAGGCCCATTTTCTCCATTTCGGTGAACGTCTGTTTGGCAGCTGCCAATCGTTCCGGTGCCAGACGTCTGAATTTTGCGAAGACTGGGGTTCCTGTCGTCTTGATATGGTGATAAATACCGTGCTTGGCAGGAACCGTGGGCGTTTGGCGAAGTTCTGGACGTAAAACTTCTGGGTATGACGTGAGGAGGTGGGCGTAGGCATCCGTGGGTGCGCTGATGTGGAGAGCGAGGTTAGAGGGGGCGGGTTGAAGAGGTGTCGACAAGTACGAGTCTGCGTTGACCAATCGTCGGTGGGCGACATCGACCAGAAGGTGGAAATGAGAGAGGAAATCCGCACCGAGGATTGGCATTGTGACGTCAGCAACGAGAAACTTCCAATTGAATTTACCGTTTCCGAACGATAATGTGAGGTTCTTGTAACCGTAGGTGGGTATCGCAGATCCGTTGGCAGCTACCAAGCGGACGTCGGCAGATGTAGACAGACTACGTCGTGCCTTGAAGAGTTTCCTTGGCAAAAGAGAACGAAAAGCACCCATGTCTACCAAAAATCGCGCGCCCGTTCCTGCATCCTGTAAAAAGGAAAGATTAGAAACATGGGAGGCCACCGCCACAAACGATGGCCTACTTACACGTTTTTTGGCCACTGACAATCTTTGGCACATTTCTTCGCGGTTGCCCCGAATCTGAAGTGGTAGTAGCAAAACTGCAGCGGATGGGAGGTAGTAAGTGGCTGTAGAAGTCGTTCGTTGGGGCGCGAGCGATTGGTGGGTGGTGGGCGGCTTTGTCGCCGCTTCGGCACGTCACGGGGTAGGCGTGTATGTCCTACGGCATTCATGTCAGCTTCGGTTGACGTTGAATAGGCATCCTCGTCGTCAGGGGTGGAGGCGTTGATGGAGGTCTTGAAGTGGCTGTCCATAAGGGCGTCGGCTTTGGTCATCAAGTCCTTTATTGGTAAACTATCGACATCGGGTATGGCAGCGCGTACAGGTTCAGGTAAACGGCGTATCCAAAGGGCACGGAGTAGGTTCACCTCACGAGGAGAGCCGTCTGCGGCAAGTTGAAGGCGAGCGATACTGGTCATTTCCCTGAGGGCAAGCGAAGCCCTTTGGTCCCCAACGGTTGTTGCGAGAGCTGAAAAAGCTTTGCTATACGGGCGGCTGGCGACGGCGAGTACTGCTGCAGAAGGTATGTTTTGAGGGCGTCATACGCTATTGGGGTGTCTCCTTGTTCACAAAGCCAGTCGGATATTTCTGGGAAGGTGTCCTCGGGTATCGCCGCGAGAACATAATCCGCTTTGGTGGTTGAGCGAGTCACGCCCCTGATACGAAAGTGGACTTCAGCGCGTTGAAACCAAGCAAACGCTTCTCTGCTGGCGAACGGTGAAAGTTTCAATTGGGCAGCCGCGGCGCCAACTGCTGTAGTAGAGTCCATCTCCGTCATAGTACCAACGATGGAGGGGCGAGGGAGGTGGGGGTGGAAGGCAGTGGGAGCGAGTCGACTTCTGGGGTCACCAATGTGACGCCGCCGAGTAAGGCTGTGAACTCAAAGGCAGGTTGGAAATGACTGAGTTATATAATTGTAGAACATTCTCCTTATATACAAAACCTCAAGGCAACATGACATAACAAGTTCACAAGACAGACAATATTACAGAGGAAAAACCAGACATGAATTTTCATGTTCGTTTTAGTGCGAGGGAAGAGCGAAGATACAAGCATAATATATACAAAAGGAATTATGTACAATTGTGTGAAACACGGTTGGTACACTCCCAACTTTACAGGACGCTCCCATGCCCAGATCCTGTATGGCCGGCCTCTCAGGTCATGTATTCCTACCCATCCAAAAGCATTCTTCAAGGAGTGGCAGGTCAAAGCTGGAGACTGTGACCGCCGTGCTGCCGCCTGCTACGAGCAGGTAAAGACCCAGTATGACCGGCATGCCCATTCCCTGCCCCAGTTAAGCGTCAGACAGCAAGTTCGGATTCAAGATCCGACCTCTCGTCGTTGGGACAAAGTTGGCATCGTCATGGGCCATGGAAAGTCAAGAGACTATCAAATTCGTCTCCCTAGTGGTCGTGTGTGGTGACGTAATCGCCATTTTCTTCGTCCAGTGCCAGCCACTATTAGTGACCCCTCTCTCCCTGTCCCTGTGGCCCCTTGCCAGGACCTAGTCACCATTCCTCCTGTGAATCCACGTCGTTCCCAAAGACTCTTAGAAAAGGAGTCCGCTCGAGAATGCACTACGAGCGTGAGGGGGACGGAGGTGTAGGTACATGAAAAGACACATTTCACATATACCAATATTATCATGATTAGTATTATTGCATATGCAATTTACTGTATTATCATGATTATCATTATTGTATGTATTGTTAACCGTATTATGTACTTGCAACCATTATTTCAGATGTTGCATATCAGTAGATTAATTCCTGTAATGTTATTGATATGATATGGCAACATTGAGTCAGCATTGGCAACACTTATGTGTTGTGTTCCCATGATGCAGTCTGTTCGTCTTCGTCCCCTTAGCTGATAAGTTATCTTTCCTCGTGTCCCACGTATCTTGTGTATTTGCTCTAATAGACATTGAGAACCTACTTTTTAAGTTGTATCCTTGCCCCACCAATTAAGGTTAAGGAAGTTACCAACACGTACACCCTGTGCATTAGCAAGCTTGGTTTCTTTAAAGGTTAAGGGTAAGCCTGGTAAGGAAGCCTCCAAACCAGCAGTTAGGGTGCCAAGTTGGGAAGCCGCATGGTGCCCGTGGCCTTGAAAGGTAAGAGCAAAGAGAAAGGAAAGAAGCATTCTGTTAACCCTATCCCTAGTGTTACCCCAATTCCTGACTCAGTTCCAGTGATTCCCACGCGTTTCCCCAGAGCATTTTGCCTTGACCTTCTGTCAGGAGACCTGTGGTCTGTTCCTCTCCCTCAATGTTAGTGGTTGTGTCTTCGGCTCAGCGCGTTGCAGAGTCATGGGCCATATGAGTACCTTTCCCTCCCTCTGTGATACTGTGCCCGTGTTTTGGCTCCTTTGGAGCAACCCGTGTGTGGTGGTTTCTTCCTTTGGGGAAGCTGTGCTGTCAAGAGTTGCTCAGATTTCGACTGCTCTGCTTGCAGAGCCAGGAGCAAGAGCTAGGAAGATGAAGAAGCATGCACATTATTTTTCCTTCTCTGATTCCAACTCTTCTTCTCAGATGTAAAATAGGAAGAGGATGAAGTCCCAGAAATGTCGGCTGTAGTCACCTGGGCTCCCTGTGACACCTCTCTCTCTCTCTCTCTCTCTCTCTCTCTCTCTCTCTCTCTCTCTCTCTCTCTCTCTCTCTCTCTCTCTCTCTCGGGGAGGAGGTGAGTCCTGTGACTGGGCAGAGTTAAAGATATGAATTTAGGTAAGCTTCAATGGTGGGGTTGTATGAAAACTCATTTATATGTTATTTTTAATGTTCAAAATTTCCAATCTTATTTACCTTTATTGTGCATATTGTTTAATGCCTGTGCATTATACAAAATAAGGAAATAGATAAACTACAAGAGAAATATTGAACAATTAAAATAAAACATTTTAGGAACAGGAACAACATTAGAATAAATCTATCATATATAAACTATGAATGGGAGGTAAATCAGTTGTTGTTTGCGGATGATACTGTACTGGTTGCAGACACAGAAGAGAAGCTTGGCCGATTAGTGACAGAATTTGGAAGAGTGTGTGAGAGAAGGAAGTTGAGAGTTAATGAGGGTAAGAATAAGGTTATGAGATGTGCGAGAAGGGAAGGTGGTGCAAGGTTGAATGTCATGTTGAATGGAGAGTTACTTGAGGAGGTGAATCAGTTTAAGTACTTGGGGTCTGTTGTTGCAGCAAATGGTGGAGTGGAAGCAGATGTACGTCAGAGAGTGAATGAAGGTTGCAAAGTGTTGGGGGCAGTTAAGGGAGTAGTAAGAAATAGAGGGTTGGGCATGAATGTAAAGAGTTCTATATGAGAAAGTGATTGTACCAACTGTGATGTATGGATCGGAGTTGTGGGGAATGAAAGTGATGGAGAGACAGAAATTGAATGTGTTTGAGATGAAGTGTCTAAGGAGTATGGCTGGTGTATCTCGAGTAGATAGGGTTAGGAACAAAGTGGTGAGAGTGAGAACGGGTGTAAGAAATGAGTTAGCAGCTAGAGTGGATATGAATGTGTTAAGGTGGTTTGGCCATGTTGAGAGAATGGAAAATGGCTGTCTGCTAAAGAAGGTGATAAATGCAAGAGTTGATGGGAGAAGTACAAGAGGAAGGCCAAGGTTTGGGTGGATGGATGGAGTGAAGGAAGCTCTGGGTGATAGGAGGATAGATGTGAGAGAGGCAAGAGAGCGTGCTAGAAATAGGAATGAATGGCGAGCGATTGTGACGCAGTTCCGGTAGGCCCTGCTGCTTCCTCTGATGCCTTAGATGACCACGGAGTTAGCAGCAGTAGGGGATTCAGCATTATGAAACTTCATCTGAGGTGGATAATGGGGGAGGGTGGACTGTGGCACCCTAGCAGTACCAGCTGAACTTGGTTGAATCCCTTGTTAGGCTGGGAGGAACGTAGAGAGTAGAGGACCCCTTTTTTGTTTTTGTTTCATTTGTTGATGTCGGGTACCCCCCAAAATTGGGGGAAATGCCTTGGTATATGTATATATGTATAAACTATAAAAACTTTAAAATAACAAGAGGAAGAGAAATATGATAGAATAGTTTGCCTGAGTGTACCCTATTGCTTTAACCTCACTCGTAATCCTAATGAAATCAATCATTCACATATTTTCTTTACAGTTGATGTTGCTTCAAGAAGTTGTTGACAGAGAAGGAGAATTCAGGGTAGACCTAGCACGGCAGGAGCGAGATGCCAGTGATGCTGGCGATGCCCTTACTCGTTCGAGTGTAGCGCTCCAGATATCCCAGTGCGACGCTCGTACGCAGGCTCTTGCCCTCCTCACTCTGCACTACTGCACTGCACTTCAGTACTGTTCTGAAGAGGCGTTGGTATGATATTTCAGTTGATCATTTCCTTTTACGAGTTTAGTGACTGGAAGTAGTTACAGAAGGTCCTCAGCTTACAAATACAGTATTCAGATAGAAAATAAAATCCAACTGAAATCATAAATCTCAGTTGTTCCGTAACTGAAATACAAACCACGCTATTTAATATGGGTTATTACTTTCGGCGTAGCTGAAATGACGAGCCATTAGAATTTTAACGAGGGTTTACTACCCCACCACTAGTTAACGGGGAGTAGGGAGGGTAGCCTGCTACACCCCCCCCCCCCCCTCAAACACACCTGTGCTGAGCTCACTTTGCTCTCGGCTCGGGTGGTAGTCGGACGTGTCCGCTCTCACCCTCGCCTCTTTGACAGCCATTAATGCTTTTGTCTTTTTACTTACTTTTTCTTATACTTGTAATATACATAAACATAAACATTCTTAATGTTTATGTATATATTTATGTATAGAAATGTAGTAAGTTTTCTTTTCAGTGTTTGTGCTGTGTGTGTGATGTACGACAACGTCTCTTGCGTAGTACAAGGCCACCACAGTTCCACTTCGGTGGGAACGACCTCTCCCTCTCTGGTCCATCGGTCTTCCCTTCGGCATATATCCGTTAACTCGGCCGCCGCAGGGGAATCGTCATCGCCTGGACTCTCTTCATTCATCTACTATCTTTGCTTTTCCTCTTTTCCTACGGGAAACTTGGATTCTCAGCGAAGGGGGTGTGGCCTTTTTTTTTATTGACTACGGTCTCTCTCTACTCGAGGTCGTTCACCTTTACTACGTACTATTACGGAAGCTCCTTTCCCGTTGCGGGTTAAGTTGCTATTCCGTTTGTTTGTCTCAATTATTTTTAGTGAAATCTAATTGTATTTTAACTTTTCAGCTTTCTCCGTGGGGAACACTTTCCTTCGGGGGGTCAGTGGTTCTCACTTTTAGTGAATATTCTTAGATGATTTAGATAATCAATTCTATTATAATTCTGGTTTTTTTATTACAGTCACTCCACCCCCCTTCTCCCGTGGATGTCATCTGGGGAAGGTGGGTGCTTACTATATTCTTATTTTTTGTTTTTCCCTCGAGGTTCCTCTTCGGAGTTCCTCCTTAGGGAATTTCTGTTAAAATAATTATTTAATTTTATTTTCCCAGTTAACTATGCAGTTTTTTCTTCGTTCGACTAAAGAGTACCAACGAAGCAGAGCTGTCCTGTTCCTGCCTGGGGAATCTGTCCCTCAGAGGACGTCGTCAGGGGCGTTATCCCTTCTCTTAGAAGTACTCCCGCGACAACATGCCAGCACTTCAGATCCTCTTAGATCACTAAAGGAGGTTCGCCTCCAGGGGTTGGACAACTTCCCTTCCGAGGTAGGTTTCCTCCCCAGGTGTGAGGTTTTCTCCCTTCAGAGGGAGAACTTCCCATACCTTAATAAATTCATCGCCTTCGACTACTGTTGGTGCTCTTCGGCCAGACTTTTCTCCCCCCTTGCTGAGTTTCTCTTCCTTCAAGGGTGGAGCACAGTCTTGGCAAGTCTCTTCTACAAAGTGTTCACCTCTCTCGTTCGCGAGAGAGGCCACTCATAGAGACTCCTCTTCGGAGGATCGTTCCTGATAAGGTCAGATTACTGACCCAACGGCCTTATGGGGCGTCACCAAGAGTGTCTTCAGGTCTCTTCTACAAAGTGTCACCTCTCTCGTTCTCGAGAGAGACCACTCATAGAGACTCCTCTTCGGAGGATCGCTACTGATTGCTGATTCAACGGCCCTAAGGGGCTTCACCACGAGTGTCTTCAAGTCTCTTCTACGAAGGGCACCTCTCTCGTTCGCGGGAGAGGTCTCTCAAAGAGACTCCGCCTCGGAGGATCAAGCAGAACTTCCAGTGACCTCTACCTTGTGCTGCAACGTGGTCCTTTGGACTTCAGTCCTGGATTCTAACACAGATCTTTTTTGGTCCCATCGGTGGATGCTGGCCCTTCCAAAGGGCACATCCCAGTTCCTAATCGTCCTGCCAGCTGACCTACCGATCTACCAGCGCAACCTTGCGCTGCAACGAAGGACTTCGGTCCTGGACTCTAAAGCAGACCTGCTTACAGTCCTCATCGGGGGATGCCCACCTTTTTTTTAAGGACACATCCCAGTTCCTGATCGTCCTGCCAGCTGACCCTTCAACCTACTAGCGTGTAAAGCTCGCGCGCGCGCCGATTATCTTAGGCGCGTAAGCGCCGACGATCTTCTTATGCGCGCAAGCGCCGACGATCTTCTTATGCGCGTAAGCGCCGATGATCGTTCGCGCGCGGGTACCGATGGTTTCCTGCGCGAGTGCAATTCGCCCGCGCTCGCCGATCTTCTTACACGCGCAAGCACCGACGATCTTCTTACGCGCACAAGCGCCGACGATCTTCTTACGCTCGCAAGCGCCAACGATCCACACAAGCGCCGACGATCCACACAAGCGCCGACGATCCACACAAGCGCCGACGATCCACACAAGCGACGACGATGTTTTTCACGTGCGGGTACCGATGGTCTCCGATAGCGCGCTTTGTTAACCTTTCGCGCGCGCGCGCTTTGTTAACCTTTCGCGCGCGCGCCCCAATAGTCTTGCACGCTCGCGCGCGCCAACAAACTCGTTCGCGCACGCGTATATAGCCGCGCGCGTGCGTGCCAACATTCTGGCCTGTACGGGCTCTTCATTCTGATCCTGCACGTCAATCTGGTTCCTGGTCTCTCTATGAAGTCGCGCCCGTGCAAGCACTCCAGCAGTCTCCCGCGCGCGAGCCCGGGGTATTCCCTATCGCGCGAGCACCAGCGAGCTCCCCACCGCAATCGCCAATACCCTCCCACGCGCGAGGCTGCCGAACAACGCGCGGTAAGGGCACCATCACCGTAGTCCCCCCCCCACCCCGCAAGCCCAGAACAGCGTGCTTGCCGGTAGGGGGGAAGGTTCCAGAAAGGTCCAGGGACATTTCTTCCTTATCTTCTTTCTTCTTACAGGTGACTCTGTGGAGGATTTATTTATTTATTTATTTTTTTTTTTTTTTTTGCCAAATCCTGTGAGAGAGAGAGAGAGAGAGAGAGAGAGAGAGAGAGAGAGAGAGAGAGAGAGAGAGAGAGAGAGAGAGAGAGAGATATTGTGTTACCGAGCGAAAGTAGTTAGGTTAACGATCGTTTGTGGTGAGAAAGACTGTTGGTTTAAATGAGATTGTTTGTTTACATTTTTTAGTTAGGTTACGACAGTGGTGAATGTTTCGGAGCGAATGCTTTTTTTGATTGACTGCGTCCTGAGTCAGTTGTGTGAACGCTGGAATTATTATTTTTCTTTACCAGCGAGGAAGTGATTTTTGATTTTCTGAGCCGTGATTCCTCCTTTGGTGAGGCTAACTCCTTTGGAGAGACTTAAATTTTTTCGAATGCTGAGATATAGTTGATGACCTGGCCCGTAATTGATTTTGGTATTAAGACTGCTCTTTGGATTGACGATTGTTGATGACCGGCCCGTTTACTTCCGATTGATGATGATGATGATGATGGTGGTGCTAATAATAACCACAACCCCAATCAGGGAAGTAGTTGTGGCGAATTGCCACCCAATGAACTGCTAAACACAGAGTTGTGTGCCGTAAAGACAGTCCGGCTTGTGTGTGGCGACCGTGTTGGTGTACCATAATATTTATACAAGAAATTCATATATATATTTATTTTTGGTGTTGGTGTGTAGTATAAGTTAAGTTTGTTAGGATTTTTTGCGTTTATTTGAATGGTATATATAGTATATATAGTGTTAAGTTTTGATTAGTTTTAAGTGTTTATTTTGATTGCTTATAGTTTGATTTATTTTAGTTTAAGAAATATAGTTTTAAGGATATGTTTTGTTTAAATTTTCCTTCTGTCCAAGAGTCCAGTTGATAAAGTAAGGGGAAAGTTTGTGTTGTGGGACCATTGTCAGTAGGTGTGATTCAGGGTGTGGGGCTTGTTTTTTTTAACATCCCGCCACATTATTTTGGTGCCCGAACAGGGACTGCCGAGGTGGGATAGAAGCTGGACTGTTGGACGAAGGACGGAATTAGGATTAAGGTTGATGAAAAATGGAGGAGCAATTAAGGGTTTTGAGGGAGGAATTGCGGCTGAGTAAGGAGCGTGAGGAGAGGTTGCTAGTAGAGAATGAGAGGTTGAACTGGGAGAATGCGGTGATGCAGAAGGAGCTTAGGGAGTTAAAGGGAACTGTAGCGAAAGTGGAAGAATGTTTTGAGATGAGGATGAAAGAGAATGAGGAACGAATGGAGAACCGATTGGAAGATATGATGGGGCAAGTCATGGGGATGATGAAAACTATAATGGGTGAAGGTGCAGTCGGAGGAGTGTCCTCAGCTTCGGGTAATGGGTTGGTAGTGGAAGAGAAGGTTAAGGTAGGTGATAATGGGAAAGGAAGTGATAGTGATAGTAGTAATAGTGATGGTGATATTGAAGATAAGGGAATTAGGCATAGTAAGGATGAACAGAAAGGTGAGAGGAAAGATGAAAGGAAAGGTAAAAGTGATGTGAAGAAAGAGAAGAAAAAGTATCAGGCTGATAGCAAGGACGATCGTGAATGGGTGAAAGTGGTAAGTAAGAAAAAGGGTAAGAAGGGAATGGTTAAGGATAGGAATTTAAGTGTGGAAGTGGATTCATTGTATTCAAATGAGGAAGAAGGTAACAGGGGAGTAGACAGTAATGATAGCAGTGAGAATGAACGTGATGTGTGTAAGACTGTGTTTATGAGAGAGGTACCTCGGTGTGAAAGGTTCAATGAGCATAGCAGTAGGGAGGTATATGATTTTTTCAAGGAGTATGAGAGGTATTGTCAGGATAAGTATGGTGATAGTAAAAGAGTTTGGGCTAGGGAGTTAGGAGAATATTTGACTGGGTATTTGTTGACGATGTATGGAGTGATAATGAGTGTAGGGGACGTTGATTATGAAAGTGTGAAAAAGAGAATAATTGAGCAGGTAAAACGTATGAAAGGGAGTGTTAAGTATAAGCGTAAGAATGATTTTGATGAAGCACGGATGAATGCAGGAGAAGCGATATCAATGTATGTATGTAGGTTGGAAACTTTAGCTAGGAAGAAGTATGGGGATGAAGGTATAAATGAGAATAAGGAGTTAATGAAGAAGTTTTTGGCTACTGTACCCGAGAATGTGGCTGAGTTTGTTAATTTGAAACGGAAGGAGAAAATGAGGTGGACGAAAGAAAGATTGACATGGGATGATATTTTAGAGATAGTTGAGGATTACGAGTTGGATAGATGTATGAAAGAAAGTAAATCTGTGAGTGTAAGAAGTGGAATGGAGGAAAGTGTGCCAGAATTTGTTAGTTTTAGAGATGCTGTTATGAGAGGACCGATGAGGGTAGCGGATAGTGTAGTAGATAGGAGTGTTAGGGCGAGTAAGGTGGGAATACCTGTAAGGATAAATGAAGGGTTTAGGCAAGGGAATCAGGTTTGGAGGGATAGGAGTGCTAGTGCGCCGCAAGGTAGGTCAGGTAGTTGTATCCGTGAAGAGAAGTGTTATAGATGTGGGAAAGTAGGACATAAGAAGAATGAATGTAGATGGGCTCTAGGTGCTTGTTTTGGATGTGGTGAGGTAGGGCATAGAATTAGTGAGTGCAAGAAAGAGAAAGGGATAAAATGTTATCGGTGTGGTATGACTGGGCACATAGCGAGTGGATGTCGGAGTAATCGTACAAATGTGATTTGCGGTAATTGTGGTAAGGATGGTCATTATGCTAGAATGTGCAAGGAGCCACGGGGTAAGTGTACTGAATGTGGTGCAGATGGGCATGTAGCTAGGGTATGTAGGAGGAAGGGAGTAAATCAGCCAGGATGTTCGGGAAACTAGAGTGTAAGAGGGTTCAGCTGGGTGAGTCCTCGAGTGTGTGTGGAGTGAATGTGATGCATGTTCGTGAAGGTTTACTACATGAAGACGTGATGGGCGAAAGAGCTTATGACTGCATGAGTGCAAAAGTAAATTTTAATGGAATAGAGCTAGTTGGTCTGATTGATACTGGTTGTGGTGTCAATTTAATGTTAGGAATGCATACGATAAGGTAAGGGATGTGTGTGAATTTAGGGGGTGTAAAGGTGAAGTGAAAGGTATCGGTAATTTAAGTATGTCTGTGCAAGGAAAGTTACGTGAAAATGTTATGATTGGGGGGCCTGATGATGGAAGGTAATGATTTTTATGTGGTTGAGGGAGTAAATGACAAATACAATGTGTTGTTAGGTTATAACTTCTTGAAAAAATGCGGTATGATTGTACATCCTAGTGTAAATATGATAGAGATGAAAGTTAAGGGTAAATTTTGTGGGGAATTTTATTTGAATGAAGATGGTAGTGTAGGTACGAAGGTATGGAAAGGTGTGCCGTTAATAGCAAAAGAAGGTGTTAAATTGTCAAAAGATGCGAGGGAGGTTGTCAGTGTAAAAGTTGCATGGCCGAATAGTCTGGGAATTGCCAATAGTGACAATTGTGAATATGTAGTGGAAGGTTCGGAAGCAAGTAATTTGGTGAAAGCAAGTGTGCATGTGTATGATGGTATTTTGAATTTGCAGGAGCCGAAGGTGTATGTGAGCTTGTTGCCGACTGTAAGGAGGAAGAGAATGCGGGGAATACGTGAGGGTGATTGCATGGGATGTATGTATACGTTGGTCAATGTAGAGGATGAAAGGTATGTTAAATTGAGACGTGTTATGACGGGTAAGATAAAGCAGGATGACGATTGGGACTGAAAGTTTGAAAGAAAGAATTAATGTAGATGAGAATATAAGTGAGGGAGAAAGGGAACAATTGTATAGGATGTTATGGGATAGACGGGAGAGTTTTGAGTCGCGGTGACGAGGATTGTGGGGGATCAAAGCTGCCTGAATTTAAGATAGTTCTTAGTAATGATACCCCCATATATCAGCGTCCCCGACATTTTTCTCCGCCTATTGCCAGAGAAATAGAAGAGCAGTGCCAGGAGTTAGAGCAAATGGGTGTAATAGAAAGGAGTGAGAGTGCCTGGAATAGCCCTATTGTACCTGTAAGAAAGCCGGATGGAAGTTTACGTATGTGTATTGATTATAGGAAGGTGAATGAAGTAACTGTTAAAGAACGTTTCCCAATGAATGTAGTGTCTGACTGTGTGTATAAGATGCATGGTATGAAAGTTTTTTACAAAGTTAGATTTAGTTAGGGGCTATTACCAGATGCCTCTGGCAGAGGGGAGCAGGCACATTACAGCATTTTCGAGCAGTAATTGTCATTATCAGTTTAAGAGATTAAGTTTTGGCCTTGCTAATGCGCCTGCTGCCTTCCAGAGGGCGATGAATGTAGTTTTGGCTGGGTTTGATAGACAGAAGGTGACTGTTTTTATTGATGATATTTTGATTGCTAGTGAGACAGTTGAGGAACACATGCAGTTGCTTGAAGCAGTATTAGAACGGTTGATAGAAGTTGGGGTGAAAGTTAAGCTTGAAAAGTGTACATGGTTGGCCGGGGAGGTGGAATTTCTTGGGCATGTGGTGAGTGAATCGGGTATAAGGAAGAGTGAAAAGTTTGTGAGTAAGGTGAGAGAGTTTCCACGTCCTCATACGGTGCGTGAGTTGAGAGGTTTTCTTGGGTTAATTGAATTTGGTCGGAAGTTTGTCAGAGATTGTTCGGGAATAGGGAAGCCTTTGAATGAGTGGACAGGTAAGAGAAATAGTACGAGACTGAAATGGGATGAGCGTATGATTGAAGCATTTGAAAACTTGAAAGAAGAGGCTGCGAGAGACGTCACTTTGGCCTTTCCCGATTACAGTGAACATGCGAGTATGCTAGAGTTATATACGGATGCTAGTGGGATTAGTATGGGTGGTTGCTTGGTTCAAATGCAAAGAATAAATGGAGATGAACAGTTGAGAGTGATAGCATATAAATGTAAAGCATTTAATAAGGCTGAGCGAAAGTATTCCACGATTGAAAGGGAGTTGGCTGCGATAAGGTTTTGCGTGAAAGCGTTGAAGGTATTTTTGTATGGTGTGAAATTTATTGTGCGTACTGACCATCAGCCCCTAGTGTACATGATTAGGAAAGAGTCTGTGAATGCTAGAGTTGCGAGTACAATAGAGGATTTGAATGAATTTGACTTTAAGCTAGAATATGTACCTGGGAGTAAGAACGTGATAGCAGATGCGATGTCAAGAATGCATGGTAAGATAGAAGAGAGTAGCGAGAATGATAGTAATTTTGAAAGGTTGCTGGAAGATTTAATGGTGGTACAAAGTTTTGAAGGGGATGACATGGTGTATAAATGTATTTTGTGTGGGTTAAATAAGGTTAAATTGAAGGGTTTGAATAGGGATATACCTGCTAGTATAGATGAGCTTAGAATGAGTGTTAGGAATGAAGTATCGAAAGAAATGGCATATAAGGAGGAGGATAGTATGCTTGAGGGTGAATTGTTATCAAAAGTATTGTTGGTAGTAAGTATGTTATATGGTGTCACTGTTTATTTGTATTTTGGGTGGAATCGTCCGATGCAGTACCGAGCAAATAAAGAGATTGAAAGGGAGTATATATTGAGGTTACAATGTAATGAAAGATGTTGCCAGTTGTTGAGTAAGAAGGATGATTGTCTGAGTGACTTGAATCCGAGTGGTATGAGCATGGAAGATAGCGAAGATGACCATGGGTGTGATAAGGATGACCCTATTGATAGGAGAGTAAACATTTGTATGCATGGTGTAAAAGGAAGAATGATGACGTATGTGGGTATAAATGAGAATGAATACTGTAGTTTAATTGATACAGGTGCGCAAGTGTCATTGGTGAATATGTCTGTTATCAAGGAAATAGAGCGGTACAATTGGGAAGTGAAAAGGCAATGTACGAGTGTGAGAATTCATGGGATAGGTAAAGGAAGTTTGCTAGTTTGGGAAGAAGTGCGTTTGAAAGTAAAACTGGGAAGTATGGAGGTGGAACATAATTTTATTGTAATGGGAGAGAATGAGATGCCTAGTTGTTTTTTGATAGGAATTGACTTTTTAAGATTGCATGATTTATCAGTTGATATTGGTAGTGGTTTGCTTCTGAAGAATGGATGTGAAGTAGTTGTGATAGAAGATAATAGTGTATTTATGGCGAATTTTGTTGGCATGGTTGATATTACGAGGAGTGAGGATGATCTACTGACTAAAGAGGAGGTGGAAGAAATGCAAGATGAATGTGAGGAAATTAAAAGGTTACGTGAATGTATGTTGAATAGTATTGAGGTAGAAGAATGGCCGTCTGATTTAGAGGTGTATAAGAAAGTTAGTAAGAGACTTATTGTGTGTAAGAATATTGTTTATTTTCTACATAAAGGAATGGATGAAGATATATATGTTCCTGTGTTTCCAATGCATGCAGCAGTAAGTATGTGTATGTTAGTGCATGACAGATATGGGCACATGGGTAAGAATAAATTATGGGAATGCATGCGTGAGAGATTGTTTACACCTGGGTTGAGTCAGATATGTAAGGATGTAGCGACTACGTGTGAAGATTGCCAGAAAGGGAAGTATCAGAGAGTGCATGCTAATCCGCCTGTTTTGAGATTACGTATGAAAGAACCATTTGAGATGTTTGTGATTGATTGTGTTTCGTTGCCTGTGACTGCGAGAAGACATGTGGGAATGATTGTTATGGTTGATCACATGAGTAAATTTACCTATGCAATACCCATCAAGGATAAACGGAGCGAGACTGTTGCAAGAATGGTTGGTCAAGTGATGTTGCCGATGTGTGTGTGTAAGCCTGTGAGAATGTTAAGTGATAATGGCCCTGAGTTTGTTGGATGGGAGTTTGAGCAGATGTTAAGAGAATGGGGTATTGAACATGTGTATTCGACTCCTTATATGCCAAGTGCGAATGGGTTGGCTGAAAGGACTGTAAGAACATTAACTGAAATTTTGCGAATGATGAGTACATGTGATAATGATTGGGATTTGTATGTTGGTAGAGCGTTGTGGGCTTACAATGCAACAGTGCATAAGAGTACGGGTATGTCTCCATGTAAGTTTGTTTTAAATTTTGAAAAGATAATAAGACCGAGGTTGGGTGTGTCGGAGGATGATAGAGATGTGTGGAGGAAAGCAAATAAGAGGTTTGAAAGCTTTAAAGTTGGTGAGAGAGTGATGAAAGAAGTAATTGAAAAGGGTAGAATGAATGTAAATAAGGTGCGTGATAAATTTGAAGGTCCCTTTGATGTGTTAGAAGTTGGTTCGAGTGGATTAAGTTACGTTTTGAGTAAGTTGTGTGTGGGTGGTACAGTGAACCCTCGTTTATCGCGGTAGATAGGTTCCAGACGCGGGCGCGATAGGTGAAAATCCGCGAAGTAGTGACATCATATTTACCTATTTATTTAACATGTATATTCGGACTTTTAAAACCTTCCCTTGTACGTAGTACTGTTAACAAACCACCCTTTAATGTACAGAACACTTAATGCATGTACTACAGCACCCTAAACTAAAACAGGCACAAATATTAAAGGCGATTTTATATCATGCGTTTCCTAAACACCTAAAAAGCACGATAAAAAATGGCAACCAATGTTTTGTTTACGTTCATCTCTGATCATAATGAAGAACCAAACTCATTTAGTGTACACATATATGTATAGGTTAGTTTTTGCATCGATTATATTGATTATACAGTACTGTATGTTGATTTTTTTATTACCAATGTTTTAGTTTACGTATTTTTCTTAGGACTTCCAAATGAAATCTTTTTCTTTATGACGCCGCCTGAAACGACGGCGTGTTTGGATGGTGTTCGTATCCAACGCTATGTTCTTCTTCCGGCAGTCGGCAATCCACACAGCTAAAGCACCTTCCATGCGTACGATCGTTTTATTACGCGTTGTAACGACTCGCTTCGCTGATCTGCTAAATGTGATTGCAGCCGTCTTTCTAATGTTCGCCTCGTCCTTTTTGATATAGCGAACGGTGGATTCGTTGATGCCAAAATGGCGGCCGGCGGCCGCGTAACTTCTACCATCTTTTAACATGTCGAGAAGCGTAACCTTCTCAGCTATCGTCATCGTCCTTCGGTGGCGTTTAGGCTCACTACCAGCCTTAAGAGAAGCAGAACGCTTGGGAGCCATTACAGTAGGATTTACGTACAGTACTGTAACAAAAAGTTCAACTTAAAAAGGTCGCACACAGCACAGATTAAACTTCACAAACTTAAGAACGTCTACTCAGCGATACGCGGTAAGAGAAAGTGAACGATCCAGCCCCGCGAGAACTTTGATGCTGCGGGTAGAAGATGCGGGCAAAACACCAATCACAGGCTAGATAACAAAACTTGAGTTCTGATTCGTCATCTATCAGCGCTTGAACCAATCACAACCCGTCTTACAGTACTATGATGCGTTGGTTACTCATAGAAGATGCCCCGCGCATACTGAACGTACGTAGATTAAGTACAATACCGTAATAATAATAAATAATGATAATAATACTGTACAGTAATAATAATAATAATAATGATAATAATAATAACAATAATAATTTTATTAACAACAACAACAATAATAATAATAATAACAATAATAATAAAAATTTACGTACGCTATTTTACGCCTCTCTCTCTCTCTCTCTCTCTCTCTCTCTCTCTCTCTCTCTCTCTCTCTCTCTCTCTCGTACGCTTATTCGAAATGTGATTTTTGCAAAAAAGAATATTATTGGATGCAGTACTGTACTACGTACGTATACATACAAAAGATTCATGGAAAAGAAGCACATCCATTACAGTACACACCATTCTAATATGGTATGACTGCATCTGATTTGCGTTTCATGTTCGATTTAATTTTACTACGTACTGAATTATCGTATGATCACATTCTCTTTTCGTGTTTTATTTCTTTCTGTGCTGAATTATATATCATATGTAATGCAATGAACAATCAGTAAGAGCAGATATTACTAATTACAGTATTAATGGAATTACAGGTAACAAAATATCGTATTTGGGGGTCTTCAGATTTCGCGGTATTTTCGAATTTTCCGGAAAATCCGCGATATGTATATATATATGGGTTATGGGAAAACCCCGCGAAGTGGTGAATCCGCGATTGTCGAACCGCGAAGTAGCGAGGGTTCACTGTATTGTGGAAAAAATTAGGGCCCACCACAACCAGTTGCGTAAATGGAAAGAGGTACCTGAGTATATCCAAGAGAATGGGATGAGTAAATGGTTGAAAAGGAACAAGGGTGAACCTAGTATGTATGAGGACTTAGGTCTGGAAGGTAAACAGTTAGTGTTAGTACTAGAATATAAGAAAAGGAAGAATACAAGAGCTTTAAGTAAAGATGAAAGAAGGGGAAATTTTATAAGTAAAAGTGAGAATAGAAATAAGTATGACAAGGGTGTAAATGTGCAAGTGTGTATGGAAGATAAATGTGTTAATACAGATGAATCATGGCTGAGTATGAATGATACCTATAGTGTGTGTGGCTTTTCCTTAGGTGATGTAAAAGAAAGGATGACGAATGCGAGAGTGAGAGATAGGAGAATGATTAGTAGTATGAATGAATCTTTTACTAAAGTTGAGAATGTTTTTGATGAAATGGATGAACTGTTTACAGAAATGAGTGTAATTATAGGGCCAGATGAGAACGAGGTAGATATGATTGTACATGATATATTAGATGATAGGGATTTAGATAGGAATAGTGTTAATGTAGCGAATGATTGTGATAAGGAAGAAGTGAATGAGAGAGTATATGGAGGCCCAGTTACTCGGAGTAGAGGTCCCGTTCCCGACTACGACTGGGTTATGAAAAAAATAATGTAAGTGTTGTGTGAGAAGGATTTGGCAAAGTAAGGGGGGAGGAATGTGGAGGATTTATTTATTTATTTTTTTTTTTTTTTGCCAAATCCTGTGAGAGAGAGAGAGAGAGAGAGAGAGAGAGAGAGAGAGAGAGAGAGAGAGAGAGAGAGAGAGAGAGAGAGAGAGAGAGAGAGAGAGAGAGAGAGAGAGAGAGAGAGAGAGAGAGAGAGAGAGAGAGAGAGAGAGATATTGTGTTAGCGAGCGAAAGTAGTTAGGTTAACGATCGTTTGTGGTGAGAAAGACTGTTGGTTTAAATGAGATTGTTTGTTTACATTTTTTAGTTAGGTTACGACAGTGGTGAATGTTTCGGAGCGAATGCTTTTTTTGATTGACTGCGTCCTGAGTCAGTTGTGTGAACGCTGGAATTATTATTTTTCTTTACCAGCGAGGAAGTGATTTTTGATTTTCTGAGCCGTGATTCCTCCTTTGGTGAGGCTAACTCCTTTGGAGAGACTTAAATTTTTTCGAATGCTGAGATATAGTTGATGACCTGGCCCGTAATTGATTTTGGTATTAAGACTGCTCTTTGGATTGACGATTGTTGATGACCGGCCCGTTTACTTCCGATTGATGATGATGATGATGATGGTGGTGCTAATAATAACCACAACCCCAATCAGGGAAGTAGTTGTGGCGAATTGCCACCCAATGAACTGCTAAACACAGAGTTGTGTGCCGTAAAGACAGTCCGGCTTGTGTGTGGCGACCGTGTTGGTGTACCATAATATTTATACAAGAAATTCATATATATATTTATTTTTGGTGTGGGTGTGTGGTATAAGTTAAGTTTGTTAGGATTTTTTGTGTTTATTTGAATGGTATATATAGTATATATAGTGTTAAGTTTTGATTAGTTTTAAGTGTTTATTTTGATTGCTTATAGTTTGATTTATTTTAGTTTAAGAAATATAGTTCTGGGCTCGAACCTGTGCCGCCCAGTGAATAAGCTCCATTTAGCACTTATTCTTAGGTAATTTACTGCTAAATATACCAGAGAAAAAATGTAAAGGAGTGCTAGGTTAACTAGCTCGCTCACCTATTGGTGTCGGTATAAAATTGGGCGTATAATCCAGAGGTCCCGCACTATTTAGATTCATCCATGACAGAAACCCCAATAGAGGAGAGCCGTTCAACCTCACTCGGTACTACTAACACTGCATCCGCTCAGAACCCAACTCCTTTTAGCACGTCTTGTGTTGTAACCCGCTTTTTTGTTGTGCTCTCGTTTTTCCACTTATTTTCATTGGATTATGGCTTCTTCGTCGGTTTCCCAGGAGACACCGTCTAAGTTAAGTACCAAGCTTGGTTTTGCTGTGTTTTGAGCAACCTAGATCGTTTAATATTTGAATTATAGGAGTTTATTCTCTTCGTTCATATCGATCTTGCTTGATTCCACTTACAGTTGGTACTCCTGTTTTGAGAGCTTTTAGTTTCACTCGCAGTGTTACTATATGTATTATTTTTATTATTTTTATTATTAAATTTTATTTGTTATTGTGGATATTCATTATTTAGCGTTTAGAACCCTCGTGGTTCACTTTTTGGGCCGATATCATTTACGTATCGTTATGGCTGCCGACCTTCGTTGCTAGGCAGCAATGTTATTTTTTAAGCCATCAGGTGTGTCTTTTGTGATTTAATTATTATGTTGCATGCCTTGCCCAAAAAAAATTTTTATGTGTTTATTTTATATTATCAACGCTATCACTATTATAATGAATATTGTGCTATTACTCCGTTTGATCTGTCTGGTTGGGGATCGTCAGTTGGTAGCCCTGCTGCTCCGTATCACGTGATCCTCCCCCATGCTCCCCCTCTCGCTAGGTGGGCGGCTAGGCTTCTCTCCCCCCCTCCCCTAGGGGACCGTTGCCTTCCCTCCTTTTAGAGGGGGTAGTTCAGTGTTTATGGACTTTGTCCTCCGGGTGTCCCGGCGGGTTCGTCTCTGTCTAGTGTGGTTGGCCACCAGTCAACAGAGTTGGATCCCGGTGCACCCTATTTTATATTCACTTATCACACTGGTTTATGTTATATGAAACCCTCTGGGTTCGGTTGGCGGTTCTTATCTACAGTTCCGCCCCCCTATTAATTTATAACAGTTCCTATGATTATATATAATGATTATATGACAGATCACTATCCCGGAGTTCCTATACGAATTGGTTTTGGATACTTTTATTTCCCGGCCCGGGGCTTAGCCTCGCCCCGGGAAATCAGACACCATGTATCTTAATTTCTTGTTGTTGCATCCTTTTTTATGCTCCCGGCTCGACCGGAATGGATGGCTATACTTTAGTCTTAAGCTAGACTTATGTTTAGGCCCTGGTCCTCCGGACCCGCCCCTACTTAAGAATATTACAGTTAAGCTCTAATCTTGTGTTAGGCTTATGTTAGGCCCGGGTCCTCCGGACCCGCCCCTACTTAAGAGAATTACAGTTTCTCATATACTATTCTTTTTATAGATGGTGCATTGTCAGACGACGGCCTGTGCAGCTGTTCTACATCAGCCCTGCGGCCATACCGTCTGTCGGTCTCACGCCCTCTGCGGAGTGCAGCTGGAGGATGTCGTGGTATGGCACCCGGATAACTGTGTGGTCTGTTTTGACCTCGTTACCACCCTTGGATCTGACTCGGTGAGTCTCGTTGGCTATGTTGCCTTCTTATTTATCTTACCTTTTTTGGCATACATACACTATTTAGTAAGATATCTATGGTCTTGAAGGACCACTGGGAGTCTTCCCTTTTTAATTCCCACTATTATTTCAGGCATTCCCGGAGCAAAAGTCTGCGGCTCGGGCCACACTGAAAGTGTGGGTAGGTGGTTTTGCCCGGAACGTGAAGTCCAAGCGGCCGTACGTCCTCTCCGAGGACTACTGTTCCTTGATTTACCCCAACGCCAAGTCTTCAACCGCTGTGGCTAGGCATGTTGCAGCTCCCATCATTGCCCACATTGATGCCACCATAGCGGGGTTCATTGATCCAGAGCAGGATCCCTCGGACGCCCCCGGAGATCTAGAAGACAATGTTGCCTCCATGAACCTTGACGTGGAACCCATGTTATTGGATGATCCAGATACAGGTAGGGTGGTAAGTGAGGCAGGTGTTTCCGGCGCTGAGATTCCTATCCTCAGCCCCTCTCTTTCTTCTTCATCTGATCGCTCTTCCTTTCATGGTTTTTCTGGGGACCGTGATTCGTCCCAACGATCACACTCGGTTCCCCCCAAGAATAAGTCTAGAACCTTACCTAAAGCTCGTAAGCCTCATAAGGCTTCTCATGGTTCTAAGCAGAATACAAACCTGTCATATAAGGCTTCTGGCTCCTCCTCTAAGTCTCGCGACCCGGGAGTTCATTCCGCCACTGCTGCTGCTAGCCCGGGCCTTTCCGAATCAGCCATGCTTCGCATCGTGTCGGAGATGCAGGCTAAGTTGGTATCAGAGATGCAGTCTAAGATGGACACGATGTTCTCTAACATCGGTCAGAGACTTGGGGCATTAGAGCAAGGTGCTCCGGAGCGAGTCCAAAGCTCTCTCATCCCGGATGCCTCTAAGCTCCCGCCGTTTGCCAAGAATAACCCTTGGCGTATGGCTCTTCATTCCCCGTTCTCAGACGGAATGTTAACTTTGGAGGGTCTTGGCACTCGTCCCCTAGAGGACTTTGAATTCTTTCCTCCTGGTCTGGCATTTCCATTTCATGGTTATGCCAGGCTTACCGAGGAAGCTATGGTTCGGTTAGACAAGGTCCCCAAAGAGACAGTCATCTTCCCTAAAGAGCAAGCCCAATCTGTGTGGGCCAGATTCCTGAATGACATCGGCTGCACCAACACCATGTTGACGCCTTATAAGAGCTCCTTCACAATGTTCTTAATGGACAAAAACACCGTGACTCCATGTGTCAATAAGGTAGCAGAGCTTGCCTTCCAATATGCTCTGGAGGAGAAGCCCTTGCCTCCCATCCGAGAGGTGGATCCAATCTCCCTCCTTCTTCCTTCAGGCATTGAGTGTTGGGACAACGTCCATACCACCTTTACCTCTGGCAAGCTAGCAGCAGACTGTGCTTCAGTAATGTTTAGTGAGCGGCTTCCCCGTCTCCCGGAATCCCTCATTAAACAGGAGTATGATTCCCGCCTACGCGTTGGCCGTACTCTGAACTTGGCCACTTCCACGGAGTCGATAGCCTTGACTTACGATACTGAGAGTATTTTTAAGTCTCTCAACAAGGCTACGTTGCAGTCATTATACTATGACCTGTATGACTTCGCTACTGCTAAACGCAGGTGTCGCAAACATGTCCTGGCAGAGGCGACTATTAGGCATGAACCTAATAAGCTTATCCGGTCCTCCTGTTGGGGTCCAAATCTCTTCCCTGAGGTTCTTGTAGAGGAGTCTTGGCGGAGGCCACTAGAGTCAACCAGAGCCTTAAAGCCCGTTGGGGTTTGACTCCTAAACGTAAATATGACCCTGCAAATTACCAAGCCCGGGGTAGGAAGAAGCTCCGTCCATATACCTCCACCCAGTTCAGGCAACAGCAGAGTGGTTCGTCCAATTTCCGGCTGCCTCTTCCCCCATCTCCTGTTGCCCCTGCACAGCCTTCCACCTCTCAGGCTCCTTCGGACGACTATGTCACCGTTCTGCTCCCTAAGAGCCAGCTTTCCGGTGCCTCCGCCACTTCTCCTGCCTTTAACCAGTCTTATGAGGCTCATAGCTCTTCCCAGAGTTATGGTAGAGGTAGAGGCTACCACCGTGGTTCTAACCAGAACAAAGGCAGGGGAAGAGCCTTTCGCAGGGGAAAGAACTTCCGAGGCGGACGTGGAGGCAACTCCTCAAACCAATGCTGAGGTGCAGCAGGTAGGGGGGAGGTTCTATGCCTTCCGCAACAAATGGAGGTTCAGTCCCTGGGCTTTCAGTATCATCTCCAAGGGACTGGGGTGGAGTTGGATTCAAGGACCTCCTCCTCCGAACAAATTTCATCAACATTCCACTCCGGACCTGGTCGAATTTGTCCAGGATCTTTTACAAAAGAACGCTATACAAGAAACGAAACACCTGAAGTTTCAAGGTCGGTTGTTCAGTGTCCCGAAGAAGGATTCAGACAAGAGAAGAGTGATTCTAGACCTATCCCTTCTCAACTTGTCCATTCAATGCGACAAGTTTCGAATGCTTACCGTCTCGCAGGTGCGGACCTTACTTCCCCGTGGGGCCGTCACCACCTCTATCGATCTTACAGACGCCTATTATCACGTCCCGATAGCGAGACACTTCCGTCCGTATCTAGGCTTTCGCTTAGGGGACAAAAGTTACTCCTTCAAGGTGATGCCTTTCGGGCTCAACATCGCCCCAAGGATCTTCACAAAGTTAGCAGAAGTCGCTGTTCAGGAACTCAGAAATCAAGGGATTCAAGTAGTAGCCTATCTGGACGACTGGCTCATTTGGTCAGACACCTCCCAAAATTGCCTAAAAGCCACTCACAAAGTCATCCATTATCTTCAATCTCTAGGCTTCCAGATCAACTTCAAGAAGTCCCGTCTTCTTCCAAAATCGAAGTTCCAATGGCTCGGCCTGCAATGGGATCTTATATCTCATACTCTGTGTCTTCCCAAACCCAAGAGGTTAGAGATTGCAAGGAACACCAAACGCTTTCTCAAAGACAAAGTAAGTTCCAGACGACTCCAAGAGAGGATTCTGGGGTCCCTTCAGTTTGCCTCAGTGACGGATCTTCTTCTGAAGGCAAAATTGAAAGATATCAATCGTGTCTGGCGTTCGAGGGCGAACCGGAAGCTCCGGGACAGGAAAGTCCGCCTTCCTCCCATTCTACGGGAAAGACTTCTTCCTTGGACAAGAGCAAACAGTCTGTCAAAGTCAGTTCCCCTTCGATTTCCGCCTCCGAAGTTAATCATTCACACGGACGCATCCTTATCAGGTTGGGGCGGCTATTCTCAGCTCAGGAAAGTTCAAGGTCTTTGGTCCCCCTTGTTCCGCCAATTTCACATCAATGTGCTGGAGGCCATGGCAGTTCTTCTAACCCTGAAACGTCTCGCTCTTCCCAAGAGACAACACCTTCGTCTGGTCCTCGACAGCGAAGTGGTGGTCCGCTGCCTCAACAGAGGCGGGTCAAAGTCAGGGCCTCTGAACCATGTTCTAGTAGCCATATTCTCCCTAGCAGCCTTGAACCGTTGGCATCTTTCAGCTGTCCACCTGGCGGGAGTCCGGAATGTAGTGGCAGACGCCCTGTCCCGGACCTCCCCTCTAGAATCGGAATGGTCACTCGATCTAAAGTCATTTCGGTGGATTCTCTCTCAGGTTCCCAGTCTCCAAGTGGACCTCTTCGCCACGGAGTCCAACCGCAAATTGAGAGTATATGTGGCTCCCAATCTAGACCCTCAGGCTTACGCCACAGACGCCATGTCTCAGAATTGGGACATCTGGGAAAAGATTTATCTCTTTCCCCCGGTGAATCTTTTGTTGAAAGTTCTAGACAAGCTGAGATCCTTCAAGGGACAAGTAGCCTTGGTCGCACCCAACTGGCCCAAGAGCAACTGGTATCCTCTCCTGCGAGAGTTGAGACTATACCCTCACCCGATACCCAATCCGGTTCTGTCTCAGATAGTACAAACACGCGTTGTGTACGCTTTCTCAAACATTCAGTGCGCCCTAACTTTATGGACTTTATGAAGTTTGCGGCCATGCATGGTGCCAATATTGATCCTCAAAACACCCTGTTCCTAGAATCGGATAAACGGGATTCCACCATCCGCCAGTATGACTCTGCAGTTAAAAGTTGGCAAAATTTTTGATAGACTCAGACGTGAACTGTATGAACTTGAACCTTACAGTCACTTTCTTTAGATCTTTATTAGAATCAGGTCTGGCAGCCAATACTATCACCACTATTAAATCTGCTTTGAAAAAGATCTTCCTAGTGGGTTTTAACATAGACTTAACCGACTCTTTGTTAGCTTCAATTCCGAAAGCCTGTGCCAGACTGAAACCGGTTACTCGTCCTACCCCGGTGACCTGGTTCCTTAATGATGTACTCAAATTGGCTTCTGATACCCTTAACAGTTCTTGTGATTACATTCCCCTTCTCAGGAAAACACTTTTCCTGGTGAGCTTGGCTTCCGGGGCAAGAATTTCTGAACTGGCAGCTTTGTCGAGAGACCCGGGTCATATTGAGTTCCTGCCTTCGGGAGAGGTCCTTCTTTCACCTAACAAATTCTTTTTGGCTAAGAACGAAGACCCTCAGAACAGATGGTCCTCCTGGAAAATTGTTCCCCTCACGCAAGACCCGTCTCTGTGCCCTGTTACTACTCTTAGGTCTTATTTATCCCGGACCTCCTCTAACTCCTCGGGGCCTCTATTCGTTAGAGAACAAGGCGGTACCATTACTATTAAAGGGATCAGGCAACAAATTTTGTATTTTATTAAACAAGCTAGCCCTGACTCTTTTCCTCTTGCACATGATATCAGAGCGGTTGCTACTTCGGTGAACTTTTTTCACCACATGAATTTTACGGACCTTTCCAGGTATACAGGGTGGAAATCACCGTCAGTGTTCAAGAAACACTACCTTAAACATTTGGAAGCCCTAAAATTTTCTACAGTAGCTGCAGGGAGCGTAGTTACTCCCAGGTAACTCACAGGTTAATGCCTTGTCTCTTTATCTGTCCCTCTTACCTGCCTCATTTATACCCTATTGTATTCGTTGGTCTCGCACCTGAATACTGTTATTATATTTGTAAATTTTTAAAACTCCTGAGTATCTGTATATATTATCACTCACGGCATTATTATACCTACCTCATTTGTCAATTGTCTACCAAGTGGATTTATGTTCATATTTAAGATACCCTTATAATTGTTTTTTGGTACTCATCTCTGATTAAAGCATCCTGTATTTCCCTTACGCTTATGTTTTTTCTTTTATTTTGCAAGTTTGGTGACATTTCTCTTGTATAGATTCACTGGGCGGCACAGGTTCGAGCCCAGAAAAGGGATTTTGACGTAGGAAAAATCTATTTCTGGGCGAGGGACCTGTGCCGCCCAGTGAACCCTCCCAGCTCCTCTCCCTTGGAGTCCCCAAACTTTGGATGCTAAGGAGTTGGGTTCTGAGCGGATGCAGTGTTAGTAGTACCGAGTGAGGTTGAACGGCTCTCCTCTATTGGGGTTTCTGTCGTGGATGAATCTAAATAGTGCGGGACCTCTGGATTATACGCCCAATTTTATACCGACACCAATAGGTGAGCGAGCTAGTTAACCTAGCACTCCTTTACATTTTTTCTCTGGTATATTTAGCAGTAAATTACCTAAGAATAAGTGCTAAATGGAGCTTATTCACTGGGCGGCACAGGTCCCTCGCCCAGAAATAGATTTTTCCTACGTCAAAATCCCTTTTTTAAGGATATGTTTTGTTTAAATTTTCCTTCTGTCCAAGAGTCCAGTTGATAAAGTAAGGGGAAAGTTTGTGTTGTGGGACCATTGTCAGTAGGTGTGATTCAGGGTGTGGGGCTTGTTTTTTTTAACATCCCGCCACAACTCCCTCTCCAGAGGGAGTGTCTGACAGCGCAGCCGTCAGCCGGCAGCCCTGGTTTCGGGCTCTAATCAGAGCGGTAGCACAGGCTTTCAAGCCTGTTCTCTCTGAGTTGGGCCACAAATCCTTGGCTGCATCTACTCCCCTGAAGAGGAAAAGAATAGTTTCGGACGCGGTAACTTCGAGGACGAAGCTTTCTCCTCGTAAGTCTTCGAGGCAGGCACCCTCCCCCCCTCAGACTTTTCTCCCTCTCCTTCGGACGAAGATTTCCCATCCTTAGGAGAGTTACTTGAGGTGAGACGTTCCCCCATCACACCGTTGAGGGAAACCCCACCTCGCGCGGTAAAGTCTTCTCGAATAAGGGTGGAGAAGAGCCTGCCTCCGTCGTTGTTGGAGTCCTGCATCCCTCCCAGGAGGGAGTCAAAGGACTCCAAGACAATACCGGGAGGCCCCTAGCACTGGAATCTACAGGCTCAGACATTCTTCCGTTATGGGAGCGAACCGGTTTGAGCCTAAGGACGTGGAGCAGGCTGCTGAGAGGTTGAGGGAGTCACCAAGACTCCACAGGGCTTTGACATTCAAGCCCTATAAACCTCCAGCACCCCAGCAGCCACGTCCCACCAAGACAACGTCAGCGAAGACAGTGGCGTCTAAGCCCTTTCCAGTCAAGGACAAGAAAGGCAAGAAGTCCTCCAGGTGAGGGAAGAATCCTAGAGGGAGCAGCCGAGGCTGCAAACGCTAGGATTAGCAGTCCCCCTGCATGTCTGCAGTGGAAGGATGCCTACAAGGTTGCGCAGACAGGTGGCAGCAACTCTGGTGCGATTCCTGGACGATTTCCGTAATCAGTCAGGGATATCGCATCCCGTTCACAACATCTCTACCTCCCCTGAGGACGAATCCGGTGTCATTTAGCTCCCTTGCCATGGGATCAGCAAAGAGGCGGGCCTTTAGGGCAGAGGTCCAGATTAAAGCAAACTCCGTTCAGCATGGAGACCGCAAACACGGTCAGTCTTGCAGTGAAGCCGCAAGACTTCATGTGTATACTGGATCTGAAGGACAGGTACTTCCAGATCCCAGTCCATGCATCTTTAAGGAAGTACTTAGGATTCAGCCTAGACCACAAGGGGTACCAGTTCAAGGTGCTGTGTTTCGGTCTCTCCACAGCACCACAGGGTTTCACCAGAAGTGTTCACCCTAATATCATTGTGGGCACACAGGATCGGCATCCGTCTCCTCTGTTAACAGGATGACTGGCTGGTCCTAGCAGACTCGGAGTCATCCCTTCTTCGACACCGAGACAAACTTCTAGGAATTTGCCAGGATCTGGGGATCATGGTAAATCTTGAGAAGTCCTCTCTGCTTCCCACTCAAAGACTGGTTTACCTAGGCGTGATTATAGACACTACAGGGTAATCTCCACAAAGCCTTCCCATCAGACGACAGGATAGCAAGGCTGAGAAGGGTCGCAAGCTTTTTCCTCAGTCGAGAAGAACTTCCAACCCAATCGTGGTTACATCTCCTTGGTCATCTTTCATCCTTAGCTCGTCTAGATCTCTCCAGTGGCAGCTCAAGTCCCGGTGGGATCAAGGTTGCGATTCCCCGGACGTCATGATCCCTATGGGTCCTGCGTAACGGACGGACCTCCAGTGGTGGGTGACAGACGAGAACCTACGAAGAGGAGTGGATCTTCTCGTCCTTCCCCCGGATTTAATGCTGTTTTCGGATGCCTCAAAGAAGGGGGGGGGGGGCACGTTCTGTACCACAGGACCTCAGGCCTGTGGTCAGAATCAGAAAAGTGCCTCCATATAAATCGTCTAGAGATGAAGGCCAGTTTGTTGGCACTTCAGCAGTTCCAACAATACCTGGCAAGTCACTCTGTGGTGGTAATAAGTGACAACACCACAGTAGTGGCTTACATCAACAAGCAAGGAGGTATCTTTTCAAAGCAGCTATCCCATCTTGCAGTAGAGATACTGAGATGGACCGAAGTCCGCTCGATTCTACTATCGGCGCGTTTCATTCCAGACGAGGAATGTGCTCGCCGACAATCTGAGCAGAGCGTCTCAGATAGTGAGTATCGAGTGGTCTTTGTGTCATCTAGTAGCCAACAACGTCCTGACTTTGAGGGGTTCCCCGACTGTGGATCTGTTCACGAAAGCGCTGATCTTCAAGATTCCACTGTACTTCCCCCCAGTCCCGGATCCCATGGCACTCTGTCAAGATGCCTCCCAACAACGGGGGGACAACATCAACGTGTACGCCTTTCCCCCGTTCTGTCTGATGAGGAGGGTGCTCAACAAAACCAGAATATCGGTCAATTTTTCATTGGCCTTCATAGCTCCGCTATTGCATCGCGCGGAATGGTTTCCGGACCTTCTGCAATTCCTAACGGAACTTCCGAGAGAATTCCTTCCACGGCACGATCTACTCAGACAACCACATGCTAGCATCTTCAACAAAGCCGTAGCATCTCTACGACTTCACGCCTGGTGACTATCCAGCATCTCCTCGCTGAGAGAGGAATTTTCTCATCCGCATCTGTCTACCAGGCAAAGTGGAAAGTCTTCTGTGGTTGGTGTCGTGGAAGCGGTATCTCTCCACTCAATGCCACTATTCCAGCAATAGTGGAGTTCCTTGTTTATTTGCGGGAAGAAAAGGCGCCTTTCAGTCTCGGCGGTGAAACGCTATCGCTCGGCCTTAAGTCTAGCCTTAAGCTCAAAGGAATGATCTTTTCTTCCTCGCTGGAACTTTCCCTACTCATACGAGGTTATGAACTTACTTGCCATCAGTCGGATGTGAGACCTCCTCCATGGAACGTGGTTCGGGTTCTCATCTCTTAAGAGACCATTACACCAGGCTTCAGTTCGCCACCTAACTTGGGAGACTGTGTTCTCACTAGCTTTGGCTTCGGCCAAGCGAGTCAGTGAACTTCATGGTCTCTCATATGACATCGCCCATGCAAGGGTTTGGGAGAAGGTAAATTTTAAACTCGTCCCTGAGTTTGGTGCTAAGACTCAAAATCAGGGGGTGCCGGGCGCTTGGTTCGAATCCTTCCGGATTAGAGTCTCCGTTCTGTAACAGATATCCCTGACCTTCTCCTGCTGTGCCCAGTAAGGAGTCTGAGGTTATATCTAGGAAGAATGGCTACAGTCCTTCTCCAGGTGCAAGCATTGTTAGCACTGGGAGGATTAAGAGGAGGGTCACCAAGAACACCATCTCGTCATGGATTGGTAGGGTGATCCATCTGTCCCTGAATCCAGACCCTCCTCCGTCATGTCACCCTAGAGCACGTGATGTCAGGGGCGTAGCTACGTCCGTGGCCTTCAAGAAAAATTTCTTAGTGACGCAGGTCCTTCAAGCTGGGGTGTGGAAGCATCAGACGACCTTCACAGCCCACTACCTGCACGACGTGACCCACAGGAGGCTCGATACGTTTTCTATCGGCCCTGTGGTGGCTACACAACAGCTGGGTTAAAACCTCAGGCTCCTTAGTGGACAAGTAGCAGAAGGTTGAGGGCATTGTTACCCGGTCTTAGTCTGCATGAATGAAAAGATTTGTCTGGCCCTTACTCTTTTCTTCATCCTCCCCTCTCTTGGGGAAAGCAGCATCCTGGGTTCTCTGCACAGCTGACCTCAAACCACTGCAGGTAAACCATGTTTCCTTGTGTTCCGAGTATTAAGATAATACTGTTACGTCCCCATACCCTGACGAGGTGGTATTGGGAGAGTCCTAGCCTAAAGTTTCCTTTTAAGGGACTACAGGTCAACTTCCTAGGACGAGTCACACTTCAGACCTTCACACACAGCTTACGTAGGTCGCAGCCCTTGCGCAGCAAGGTTCTAGCGAGGTGCAGGGACTCCTTATTATTGAGTGCTGACACACTCAGATACTGAGTCCCTGGGCAAAGCCAAAAGCCAGTACTGGCTGGGACTTACCACCCTTCCTAAGGGGTGAGTCACCCATATTAAATAGCGTGGTTTGTATTTCAGTTACGGAACAAATGACAAATTCATAGGTAATTTGTATTTTTCCTAACTATACAAACCTTAGCTATTTAATCAAACTTGCCCGCCAGCCCTATCCCCCGTGAAGTCCTACCTCTAAGCAAAGTGAATTCAGCACAGGTGTGTGAGGTGGGGGGGGGGGGGGGTTAGCAGTAAACCCTTGTTAAAATTCTAATGGCTCGTCATTTCAGCTACGCCGAAAGTAATAACCCATATTAAATAGCTAAGGTTTGTATAGTTAGGAAAAATACAAATTACCTACAAATTTGTCATATTATTATTATTATTATTATTATTATTATTATTATTATTATTATTATTACTGGCTAAGCTACAACCTTAGTTGGAAAAGCAGGATGCCATAAGCCCAGGGGCCCCAACCAGGAAAATAGCCTAGTGAAGAAAGGAAACAAGAAAAATATTTTAAAAACAGTAACAACATTGAAATGAATATTTCCTATATAAACTTTAACAACTTTAATGAAACAAGAAGAAAAATTGCATAGAATAGTGGGCCCGAGTGTACCCTCAAGCAAGAGAACTCTTAACCCAAGACAGTGGAAGACCATGGTATAGAGGCTAAGGCACTACCCACTAGAGAACAGTGGTTTGACTTTGCATCAAAAGTTTGTATACTGTAATAAAACAATATTTTTATTATCTAATAATATAAGCAAAATGACACATACAATAACCTGATGTTTATTTCATATGAAACTGGACTATTTGTAGACTTTTGTAGCTGGAAAGTGTAGGCATAGGAGTCAGGTTAGGCTTACCCTAGTCCAAAATTTAATCAAATTCAACTTAGAAACAGCTTCTTGGAACTTATCAAGTTTGTAAGGTGAGGACCTTCTGTATTTGCTCTTATATGGGATATAAAGGCTTTTACAGAATTTTCCAAATCATTCAAAATTGGATTAGTACCTATTCTATGCTTGATATAACCAATTTAAATGCTTTTATTGAATTTTCCAAATAATTTAACTTTGGATTAGTAACTGTTCTATGCTTTATATGGATTTTGGAACAAAAGAATCCAAAGTAGTTTTCTTTGCCGCTGTACTACTGTCTAATGAAACAACATTAATGTACCTGAAGTGTAAATTTGGTAGACAGCTTACCACATTGTCGTTGGAGTTGGTTACTCGTTTATGGTAACCATTAGGGAATTTATAAACTTACCAAGAGTCTGGATACACTCTTATCATTCATTGATTATAAGTCTGAATGACACAGCAAAGAAAAAATAATTGCAGAATCATGCTCAAACAGAAATAAGAGGTGCAGTGGAAAAGAAGAATCTTTCATTGGATCATGCAAATAAGTCAATAGTTTTGTTGGTCATTAATTCTTAGATTTATCCATTGTTTCTCTAAGACTGAAGTTGATCTCTAGAACCTCAGGGAACATAGGTAGCTCTGTTAAATGTTTCTGGTCTAACGTACAGTCTTTGTGAGATGATTTGGGTGGATGGATGAAGGGAAGAAAGCCCCAGATAGGCCCTGCTGCTACCTTGGGCTACCTTAGTGACGACTGAGGTAACTGCAATAGGGGAATCAGCTGAGGTGGAAAATTGGAAAGGGTGGGCTATGGCATCTTAACAGTACCAATCAAACTCGGCTGAGTCCCTTGCGAAGCAAATAGGAGCAATGAGAAGAAAAATTCCCTCGTTTCTTTTTTCATAACGGCTACCTTGCAAAATTGGGGGAAGTGCCATGGTAGTTAGATAGATTTAAACTTAAGAAACTGGTGTAAATCCAAATGCTTAACCACGGGTGTCAGAATGTATTACTCTAAAATGGTTTAATCTTTCTCTGTTCATCGATAGGTCACCGATGCTAATCCGGAAGCGAGCCAGTGATTGGCGAAGAACCTGACTGTTCTAACCAAAGAAACCAACTGTAAGATGTGATAGGTATGAAAGCGTTTAAATGAAATGTGTCATCTTGAGATGAGAATTATCCTTTGTATTCACTCTTATGTTTCGCGGAAAGAATACTCCTTTTTTTAAGAATATTATTCAAATATGTGAGTGCATGTTATAGGAATGGTTTACCTTCATTAGATTTTACAGATTTATATCAGTGTTTTATGCATATCTTCACAGCTTAATGTCCGTTGTTACCAGTGCTTTGTGAAGTTGCTCAATACTTACAGTATGTAAGGCGTATTCTGTTGTCATCACAAAGAGTTTGGTAATGTAAACATTGGATGTAATAGGCAACTTGATTGTTACTTAGTGTAGGATGTGTCTTTGCCAACAGTTTTGACCACAAGGAATTAGTTGTACAATAGACCTCTATCAGTAATACAACTGGAAGAAATATGGTGCCTCATAGTTATTCCTCACTCTCTTTGATGGTGGTAGAATATGCTTTTATAAATATTTAACTTAATTTTATAACTGATTTTAGTCAAAGTGATTTCTGCTGATATATTTCTGAATTATACATGATATTCCTGTGCAGTATTATTGTATATCACCGCAACAATATTTTCAAGGTTAGAAATTGTTTATAGGATCTAAATTGTGTGGTGTGGAATTAGAGACGGCTTCTTATGCCACTACCTCTTCTTTTGAAATCACATGGTATGTCAAGTACTAGATTTTATCATTCTAAATGCGCCTGTAGCATTATCATTTTATGTTACTTAACATATACATAACTGTACAGTATATGGTTATGCAGTACAATTAAAATTCTAGAACAGAATTTTTGGAGTGTAGGCTTGACAACAGTTTAGAACCAGCTCTCATGTTATCGAAAAGCAGTTTTGCTTAATTTATATGAGGAGATTCAGCAATGGAAGCTTGTGGCAGAAGGTACTACAATGAGCTTGATAGTTTCCATATAGTTTAACTTAATCTACAATTCTTAGATTTTAAACCACTGAAGAATATCATATGCTTATTGAGCCTATGTTTTTGCATGTGGTGTCGACCTGGTTTGCCGTTAGCTTCATTGCTACATCTCACAGTGAAAATTCTTAATCACGCAATCATGCTGATGTCAGCATGTCATAATGAGACTTGAGTAAATCTTGATAATTATACGTTGCAGCACATTCCAATGTTTATAAGCTCAGGTGCAAATTTGTTTTACATAAACCCAAGGTGAAAACAGAAGGTTCTGAAAGAAAATGTTGATTGGTGTCAGACATTCACAAACAAGTATAGTTTAGGTTATACAGGCAGCAGATAATGTGCAGTCATTCTTCTTGTTTCTTTTTACTAGTGTTTGTACTTCTCTTCACTTATTACTGATTTGATTCCTTCTTTATGATTTTTGTTTTTATTTCCAGGCTCTATTTGGAATTCAATTCAAGTAGTATTTTGTGAGATTGTTTTTGATTAATTATTTACATTCAATGTAAGTTTATTTCACTGACTCATCTTGTATGTATCTTTTATTCTTTGACAAAGTTGAAGATGCAGAGCCTTGCATTTATTCATGAGATAAAATTCCTAGTTGAGAAAGTAAAGTAACACAATAACTAGAAAGATATTTCCCAGAAAGTGTAAAAGACCACATCGCACGAAGGAAAGCCTCCTACAGCACTTAACTGTCTTTTTTTAGCATAAAATCTTAATATATTCTAAAGCAACACATTCTAAAAACATGTCTATTCTTTGTCAATTTTCTTTTAATTTTTAATTTGTTTGATTTTACGGTTATAAAAACAGACCATCCCTAGTTATTTATTGACAAGTACTTTATGGTTAAGGTCTTGACTTTAACTTAGTTTTTAAAGAAAGCATTGGTGGCCATCTATGGAAAATCCCAATGGGTAGCATTTGAAAGCAGGTGTACCGTCAAAGGCAATTTCAAAGGAAGTGGAGATTAGAGACTTTGTATTTTACAAACGTACATGTTGTCGCATTTCTTAGTTAATTACGGTAGTTTGTTTGTCTAACTCTTCTTTTAAAGCTTTCTCTCTGCTTTCCGTAAAGTCTTCCACAGTACTTAGCAGTCGGTTCAGTATCACAAGTTGGGTTTTATTATTGAAATTATTTTTTTTTCTTCAATACCAGTTTCTTAGTTTAGAAAAAACATTTGTTTCATTCTTTATCATGGGCAATTCATTCTCACCATGTAACTTGGTGCTGATTCTTGAGGAACTAAGGGCACAAATAAGTAGGAGTTTTCATATACAAAGGCTCTCATTATAATAAGAAAAAGCATGTAATTTTTATTCATTTTGTTGAATTGTATAATTTCCCTTTTGCAGTGTTGATTAACTAAAAGCAATAGTGTATATTATCTTCCTTGCTACCTGTGTTACCTGAGAGATACCTAGTGCTGAGAAGCTGTAGTTGCTGATAGAAAGATTTCAACTCTTTGAGGTATGACAAGAATCTATAGTTTTCAGCCCAGGTTTATGTAGAACCTTGATTTGTCTGCTATGAATTGTTAACAATGTTTTATAAAGATTTTCTTTCAAAACACAAAGGACAGGTGCTTATGTAATACCCGTCCTCATTTAACTTTATTGTATTACTATATTTCTAAGTTTTCCATATGAAAATATAGTGCCTACTGATAGATTTCTTTGCATAACTAAATAATATTTAAATTTCATTTGATCGCTAGATGGAGGAATCCAATTGACGTGGGTACTAATGTACCTGTATTTTAATCATTTTAATGTTAATTGTATCAAGGCAAACATTTCGACCTTGTAATTGCTGTTATTTGGGTGGAAATATAACTCTTGTTGACAAAGCTTGAGAATATCTCTCTATAATACTCATAAATAGAAAGTTATGCAGTCAATATTTTGTAAATCTCTTCCAGCAGGAGGAGGTGTTCATGTTATAGATAAGTTTTGCTTAGGTTTATGTAAATCGGCAAACACCGATGCAGTGTTTCTGATACATCTACAGTAGATGTAGTCTACCGTATTTAGCTTTTTTTATGCCAATTGTAGATATTCCAAAATCTACCCAGCATATTGCTAGTGCTCTTTTTAGAGGAATGTTATTTATTGTATAATATGAATTAAATACCAAATAATCAGTGGTTTTTTATAAAGGAAATTTTTAATTTTTTATAGTTTTGTATCTTTTATTGTTTGTACATTTCTAAGAAGTGTATTATTTACTGGCTATTATGAATTGGATACCAAATAATCATAGTGTTATTTTAAATGTTTTTTTTTTTTTAAGCATTTAAATGTAATCTAAATGAATCGGTAATTTTACATCGTTTTATATTTTTTATCGTTTCTAAATATTTAAGGACAGTGTGGGCACGACATAAGTATTTGCTCAGCTTTAGGTTAATGTTTTAGGAATCTAAGAATTAAATAAGGGTATTTTTTGTTGCTTTAATATCATAATGTTAAACACTTTTCCTTGTCTCTGTTAATTTATTGATTTATGTATTTTGCCTATGTTTATTAAAAGAAGGGATTGAAAATATCAATTATCTTTAGGAAGAAGAGATGTGCTAAAGTAAAAAGTCACATTTATTGTAACTTTTGTAAGAGGCAAACACACACTCTCTCTCTCTCTCTCTCTCTCTCTCTCTCTCTCTCTCTCTCTCTCTCTCTCTCTCTCTCTCTCTCTCTCTCTCTCTTTCTGTGGTATAGAGTTGATATCTGTGTCAGAGTAATGCATATTTTGTTAGTTTATCAATTTCCTGTCACAGCTTATAATAATAACCTGATCCTATTCTTGTCCCTTGTTGGCTTTCAAAGATTATTTCATTCCAGGGCTTTGAATGTTAATTTTACTTTTAATCAACATATACTTTTACTCCTTAGACATTATTGCTGTTCTATTAATAGTAAATATGAATACCAATCCTAAGCTCTTAAGACATGCAAAAGCTAATTCAGAAGTAATGATACAGTAGAACCCCCATTATCCTTGATTGCTATGTTCTGTTTCACTCCAATGTAATATGAAATTTTTTTTTGATGCATACATATAATACCTATCAGACAAAACTATTGCATTTAATGGATAAGAATTTAACATAAGTGGTTTATAGAAATAATAATAACTATTAATATTCTATGATTTTTTTCATAGCAGGAATTATTACATTCGTATATTCTCCTTTTGTTTTGTTTCATTGTTGGTGTCGGCTACCCCCCAAAATTTGGGGGAAGTGCCTTAATATATGTATGTATTCTCCTTATTTTCATTGTCATTCTTAGCCGTTATATCAAGAGCTGCTTCTTTGGTATATTTCTCTCCTTTCTCTCCTTTTTCTTCTTTTTCAGATACTAAAAATCTTTCTAAAGTTTCCATACCATACTGGAGAGAGATAAATGTTCTAGTGATATTTTCATTTTTTGTAATAAGTGCATTTAATTGCCTTTCTCATTGCCTGAATACATAAAGACCCCTGTTGTGAACTTACTTAGAATTTTTCTAGGTTTTATTACTTAAGATAAAGTGAAATAGCTTCAGTATATCAATTTTATTTCCTAAATTTTTGCTTTTGTAAGTTTTGCTTTGGTTCAAAATCTTTATTTCATAAATATGTTTGTTATTACATGATTTCATCAAGTATTTTATCCTGCAGAACAAATTTAATCATGACTTCTAAGTTGAAGGATTCATAGTCCACTAGGTACGGGACCCATTTGTGATAAAGTGTGTTGACATCTTTTACTTATGTGCTTTAAATGAGATTTTTCTTTCGTATAGATTTATTGGTGCCGCTTGTACTAATTTCAATGTTTTGTCCTAGCCGTAGTAGGATCTGACGAGCAATGCTGGCATGGCTTTCCATAACCCTAAAAGGATGCTGTCTTGTCTGTTTGAAAGACAGTGCAACAATTAGAATGTGTTTGGCCCACCTTCATTGATTTCTTTTTGAGAATATTAGAGTTTTGTTCACAAAAGAATGCTGTCTTATGTGTATGAAAGACAGTGCAGCAATTAGAATGTGTTTAGCCCACCTTCATTGATATCTTTTTGAGAATTTTAGAGTTGTGTTGGAATAAAAGGTGAAAGTGAAACATTTTGATATTCGTAAATGTGGACTATAGTTTAAGGATTTAGGAGGAAATCTTTGACCTCTGATAAAAAAAAAAGGTGGTGGTACAGTATGTGTTACAGTGTAAGAGAATATCCGAGGCTGTGCGTAAACTATATCCTTTTTTTATAAATTTATAAAATGTAATAAAGCCACATTGTCTCTCTTGAAATTTGTAATTGACATTTTAACTTGGCTTGAATAGGAAAAGGTTTTTCTAGCGAGTCTTATAATATGTTTATTGTTTTCTGACACCAACAGTTTTAAATGAGATAAGCTGATAACTTTGAGGGATTACCATTTTATTTAACTGTCTTATGGAAACATGGTTTTCATTTAACTGGTGTCATTTTATTTTTTCAGTTTTGAAAATGTACTTTATTTCAAGTTTTTTGTATCATTAAAATCCAATAGAAATAAAGCATAGTATTAGAAGAGTTACAAATACTGTACTTTATTAGAAAGTTTGCATGTCCAGGTGATTAGACCTTCCTGGAAGTTACACATTTCATTACACTGCAATATAAAAATAAAATTAAGAAATATTGTACTAGCGAATCTATACAAATAACATTAGGAAACAGTAAAAAGATGAATCAAGTTAGTAAAAGTAAATATGTATTCATGAATGTTCGCAGTTAGTGAACTACAGCATATGTGCATGTTTTAACCTTTTCATTAACATGTTTTCCCAATAGGGTTTCAAAGATTTTATTTACAAATGTTGGCACTAATCTTTTTTTTTTTTTTGTATTGAATATTGTAATAAGCTTCGACAGCATATTTAAACTTAGTGAATTGTGTGCTGCCAAATAGGATTACTTTAGTGTGCTGACGGACTGTATTGCAACATACATATCTTAAAAGGGTAGCAGAATTGTTGTTATAGTGTACCTTAAAGAAGATGAATTGTTTCTGTTTATCATTATCATAGAAGGATGTCTGTATCCATTATTCTTGAATTTTGCGTTACATATTCATCAACAATTGATAGAATTTCATTTTCAATTTTGAAACTAAAAGGTAATTGCAACCTGCTTGTGAAAATACTTTGTATCTTCATTATTGTCTGTTCCCTGATATGATTAGCAAGAAATTTACACCTTTGAAACTTTTGCATCATAGCATTTAGCTCCACTCTTATTAGGTGTCTTTTTACTCTAGTATCATCTTAACTGTTAATAGAATTACATGTCATTCTTGATTATAATGTAGTGATGCCAAGAGCAAAGACACAGGCGAGGCTACGGCGTTATTTGAAGCAAAAAGGTGCGCTCTCAATGAGCGTTTGGAGAAATTTCAAATCCTCCCATCAAGCATCGCCTAGCACAAAACTAGACGTTAAATATCACTTGTAGGGAAGGAGCATTTGAGAATGAGTTTCAAGACATGATTTGGTGAGAAATTCTTAACTTTCGCTCTCCAATGCAAAAAGATGCTCAAGTAGTGATAACAATTTGCTGCTATATCTTGCTTAAGTAGCCTCAGCCTTGGTGTATTTCTTGGAGTAAATGTTGATTTGCTCTTATTTGCCTAGTGTTGGTGTGGCCTTTTGATGAAGATATCAACGTGCACAGACAAAACGTTTGAATTCTACAGGATTCCATTGTTTTGTGCTGTTGAAGCTATATTAGAAGACCCACTGGGCAAAGAAGATCAGATGTTTTACATAATCTAACAGATCACCCATCTTGAAGGCCTCAACTGATAGATTTATGTCTGTCACTACATTTAAAAGCTTTTCTCTTGCTAGACTCAGAACTCCGAACTCTTCATCCGAAAACTCTCGCGAGAAGTACGGTAGACGTGGTAAGCTCTCAGTCAGGTCTTGCCTGATTATCTGATTTTCCTGGCTCTCGGTTAGTGTCTCTCTCAGTAACGATGATATAAAAGACCTCCTTAATTGTCTACAAAGCACAAGTGTGATAACCATAAAGTATGAGTACAGAATAAGAGATTTTTTCAGTAACATGACATTCCATACCTTTGTACAAGATATGTTACAGGTGAAAAGGATTTCATTGTGTCAATTCAAAGTGTTAAAAGGTAAATTGTATAAATCAAAATGATAAATTTTAACAAGGATGTTCTGGTAATTCTATTTTTTTCATTTTCCTCTCTACATTTGAATCCAGTATTAGAAGGAGCCTAGGAAAGTGATAAGATTCTAAAAGAAAATGTGTTTAAAAATGCAATATACATTTCTGGGCTCCGACCCGTGTCGCCCAGTGAAATGCTCCTTAATCACCATTTCTAAGGTATATAACTGCTTTATATTACCAGAGAAAAAATTGCATGGGAATGCCAGGTTGAACCCAGCTCGCTCACCTGTATAAGGTGTCAATATAATACTGGGGCGCGATAAATCACAACCAGAGGCCTCGCACCATTTAGATATCTCCTTTCAAAATCCCCGAACAGCGAGGTGCCGTTCAACCTCGTACTACTACTAGCCAACCCACGCCAGTGACATCTCCTATATTAGCACGCAGTTTGATAACCGATTTTTGTCTTGTGTGTGTATTTCGCTGGTATTTCTCTGGTTTTACCTCAAGATGTCCGACTCCACTGTCACTACATCTAAGTTAAGTACCAGATCTATGAGTTTTGAGATTTTGGAGGGGGCCTTGCCCTTTTTTGTTTATATTATTCAGATTATTATTCACGACCTTGCTGGGTTTCTCTCGGGCGGCTCCTTCCTCTCTCTCTCTCGTTCGTTCTTAACGATTTTCAATAAGTCCTCCATACTGATTGTTTCTCGTTATAAACTTTATGGATTACCACGGTTCACACTCCGTATCATTTTATTTTGTCCTGTTTTATGATAACAGTTATTTCATATGCATGTACGTATATTGGAGGTTGGCATGCCTGATCGCCATCGGCGTTCTTTTCCACATATATCTTAGCTTATTTACGTTCGCACGCCACGGACGCGCTTACCATTTTAACGTCATTCGTATGATTGCATTAGTTCGAGGGGCTTTCATGAGTCAGTTATTACAATTTAGTTTTCATTTTGTTAGCACTTCACTGACCCTGTGTTCTGTTGGTAGCCCTGCCTACTCCTAGTGCCGTCAGGCTTGTTCTTTCCTGTCTCTTGTTCGCGCCCTCGTTTGTTTTACGATTGATTTATAGCTAATTTTATTATTATTATTATCATTCAGCATGCCTTCCTCTCTTATTTACCATGTGTTATGTTTTTTATAGTGTTTTAATCTTTCCACGTGATCATATCACTCGTGGGTCTGGCAGGTTGGTATACCTGATATCGTCTCAGAGCCAACCTACTCCTAGCCGCCTCCCACCGATATCTTATAGTGCTATGTACTCCTCCTGGGGGCATCCGCTTTGCACGTGCGGTTCCCGTTGTTCTGTGAGGCATTCTATTATTATTCATTAACGTACATTACTTTTCCCCTCTACTCTACCCGGTCGTATTCATTTTCTGTCCGTTACTCGTTTGGCCGACGATCGGCGGTGAGTTTTCGACTCGTTCCGTGGTACCTTGTTATGTTATTTATTTATTTATTAAGTTGTGTACGGGCTTCTCCCTCTTGGTCCCACACGTCACGGACCCTTTTATGATCCCTTTCCCCCTCTGTCACGCACCTCACGCACCTCATATAGATATATATATTTATGTTTAAAGACTTCCATTACGGGATCCCCGGGAGTAGCTTTTATTCATTACCATTCGGTCGAGTTTTTTAGTTGAGCCCCGGAGCCAACGTTATTCATTATTACTTGGATTCCCTTTATATTTTAGTCACGTTTATCTATTATATACGATCCTAGTTCTCGACCTTGCCTTCCATGATATGATCACGACTACGGTCTGACTTAATTTAATTTATTAATTTAATTTCATTTAATAATTTTACAATCAAGTAAAGTTGTTATTTGATTTTTCAAACACCGGGGTCCCCTAGGGGGTCCCCTAATTTGCCTTCATTCAATTATTAAGGCATTTATATATGAAAATTTTTATCATTTATTTGATATATGACTTATAACCCCCCGGACCCCCCAGGGTCCCCTATTTGCCTTCATTCATATATTTAGGCATTTATATGAATAGTTTTATCATGGGTTGGATATATATATATATAGAGTTACAGCATTTAGGCTCCGTGCCTTTCATTTGCTTCCATTCAGGATAATTATAGCTATATATATTCAACTTTATCACCATGATATCAACTTTTATAATATTTAAGCACTGGGACCTCCAGCCCCTAATTGCTTTCCTTTAAGATAATCATGTATCTTTTATCTTACAGACTGTCCACTGTGCGATGACGGCATGTGCCGCTGTTCTCCACCAACCCTGCGGCCATAATGTGTGTCGTTCGCACGCTCACTGCTCTCTTCAAGTGGATGACCTAGCTGTTTGGCATCCGGACAACTGTCCTGTCTGCTACAAATTGGCTTCCACTCTAACATCTGAATCGGTGAGTGCAGTTACTTTATTACAGAATTGTGGGGAGTTACATTTTAATGTCCTCTTATATTATTTTATTACTTTAAGGCCACAGTCCTCTGGACTTCCTGCATGCCTTATATGTGCCTACGAAGTCCTTGGGCTTCTTAGTTTTTTCTTTGGCACTTTTATCCCTCACTAATAGTCTGTTCTCTTTCAGAGCACCCAGCTTGAAATGTACACAGCCCGAGCTACCTTCAAGATCTGGATTGGCGGCTTCGCCAGCAACGTGAAGGCCAGACAGCCGTATATCCTTTCTGAGGAATGGTGTTCCCTCCTCTACCCCAATGCTAAAACATCAGCTGCGGTCTCCAAAGCGCTGGCGGACCCGATCATCGAGAGCATTGCATCTCTTCTTCTGGCCCCGGACCAATGGGAGACGGGCGCCACCCTAACTGAGGACGTCACTACCCTCGACCTTGATGTGGAACCCATGGCTCTGGATGATCCCGACGCAGGTAGGGACGTAGGTGAGTAAGGTGGTTCCCGGGCTGGGATTCCTCTCCCTAGCCCGGCTTTCTCTTCTACTTCCGACCAATCTTCTTTTCGAGGTTTTCCTGAGGCAACCGGGACTGATCTCAGCTCCCGACCTGTTCCCCCCAAAGTGAAGGCTCCTCACAAGCCTTTATATAAAACTCACAAATCTTCCCAAGACCACAACCCTTCGAGATCGTCACCCTCGGAGGCTAAATCCTCCTCCACCAGAGTCTCTCAAGACCCAATTGCTGTGCCCTCAACCTCTCAAGAAGTAGTCTCTGTTCCGGCACCTGTTCCCCCCCAGGCGGGATCATTTAACATGGAGGAATTTTCTGACAAACTGTTTGCTTGTTTTGAGTTGATGCTATCGTCTCATACGAAGCAATCACATGAGAGGATAGCTTCTGTAGAGAGCCTAGTCCAAGGCCTCCACACCACCACCACAACAGCAGTACCCCATTCCCGACGCCTCCAAGCTTCCTCCTTTCAATAAGAATAACCCTTGGAGGTTTGCATTGCATGCCCCCTTTTCGGAGGGTATGCTGTCAATCGAGGGTTTCGGTACACGGCCTCTTATGGACTACGAATTCTACCCGCTGGGTCTTGAATTCCCCTTCCCCGGCTACGCTCGCCTCACAGAAGAAGCTCTGATCTGTTTAGATAAGGTTCCAAAAGAAACTGTCATTTTTCCTAAGGAACAGGAACAGTCTCTCTTGGTTCGCCTGTTCCATGAGTGGGACTGTTTGAACACCATGCTTACGGCCCACAAAAGTTCGTACACTATGTTTGTGGCCGACGACCAAACCCCTACACCATGTGCAACCAAGATCCTGGAGTCGGTCTTCTAGGCTATCAAAGATGAGAAGCCTTTACCACAACTCAGGGAGACCGACTTAACCTCCCTCCTCTTTCCGGGGGACAGTGAATGTTGGCGGAATGCCCCAGCTACCTTTTCAGTAGCTAAGTTGAGCCCGGACTGTGCCTCGACGCAGTTCAGCGAACGGCTTCCCAAACTCCCAGAGTCTCTTCTTAAATTAGAATTTGATTCTAGGTGCAGATTCGGCAGATCTCTCAATTCGGTCACCCTTTCCGAATTGGCCGTTGCCACTTACAACGAGGAGGACCTCCTTAAAGCCCTCACTAAGTCGTTACTGCAAAACTTCATGGCTGACGCCTATGATTTTGCAAGCGCCAGGACCCGTTGTCGACGACACGTCCTCTCTGAAGCCACCATTAGGCATGAGCCTAATAAGCTCATCAAAGCTTCGGTCTGGGGCCTGGATCTTTTCCCAGAGGATTTGGTTAACTCGGTCCTTAGCGAGGCAGCTACGGCCAACCAAAGCCTCAAAGTTAGATGGAGCCTCGTCCCAAAGAGGAGATATGGGCCTACTGGTACCCCAATCTGAGGTAGGAAGAGATTGAGGCCTTTCCACTCTTCCCAATTCAGGGTTCAACCGGTCTCAGTTCAACCGGCTCCCCAAGGCCCCCAGCCTTCTTTATCAAAGGGCCAGCAGCAAGAGCAATACATCCTGGTCCCTCAGTCTCAAATCGCCTCGACTTCCTTCTCCCCCGCCTTTAACCCCATTTATGAGGCTCAGACCTCCTTCCGTGGCTACCAGCGTCACAGAGGTGCCAGGGGTGCCTTTCGTGCCCGAGGTAGCAGAAGGGGTTACCACCGGGGCAAGTCTTCCCGTGGAAGCAGTGGAGGCAAATCATCCTCCACCCAATGAGACAACGCAGGTAGGAGGGAGACTGTACCTTTTTCGAGACCGTTGGAAGTTCAGCGATTGGGCTTCCAGCATTATCTCCAAAGGCCTAGGGTGGAGCTGGATACAGGGACCTCCTCCACTGAACAGCTTTTACCAATTGCTAACAGAAGAACTATGTTCCTTCACGACAGATCTGCTACAAAAGAATGGGATCCAAAGCATACGTCGCTTAAGATTTCAAGGACGCTTGTTCAGCGTGCCAAAGAAAGGCTCAGACAAACGAAGGGTAATCCTGGACCTGTCTTGTTTAAATTCCTTCATTCGTTGCGACAAATTCCCTATGGCTTACCGTCTCGCAGGTGCGGACCTTACTTCCCCGTGGGGCCGTCACCACCTCCATCGATCTTACCGATGCCTACTATCACGTTCCAATAGCAAGGCATTTTCGTCCTTTTCTGGGCTTCAAGCTAGGCAAACAAGCCTACGCATTCAAAGTGATGCCGTTCAGGCTCAATGTGGCACCCAGAATCTTCACCAAACTAGCAGAGACAGTCATTCAAGAGCTTCGCACTCAGGGGATACAGGTAGTGGCCTATCTAGACGATTGGCTAATCTGGTCAGACAATGCCCAGAATTGCCGCGTAGCAACGAACAAAGTCCTCACCTTCCTACGACAACTGGGATTCCAAGTCAACTTCGGAAAATCCCGCCTGGTCCCGGAGACCAAGTTTCCATGGCTGGGTCTACAATGGGACCTATGCTCCCATACGCTGTGACTCCCCAAAGCCAAAAGGAAGAAGATTGCGAGGAAGACGAGACAATTTCTCAGGGAGAAGTTGACCTCCAGAAGGAACCAAGAGAGGATCCTAGGTTCCTTGCAGTTCGCCTCTGTGACAGACATCGTCCTACGGTCCAAACTCAAGGACATAAACAGAGTGTGGAGATCCAGAGCAACCGCAAAACGCAGCGACAGACATGCCCGCCTTCCCCCACTCTTGAAGAAAAGTCTACAGCCTTGGAAGAAGGTCAAGAATCTCTCCAAGTCGGTTCCCTTACAACATCCGGTCCCGGGACTCGTCGTCCACATAGACGCCTCCTTAACAGGGTGGGGAGGTTACTCCGAACACAAAAAAGCCCAAGGGTTATGGTCATCAGTCTTACGACACATGCACATCAACGTCCTCGAGGCCATGGCAGTCTTCCTCACTTCAAAACGTCTCAATCCAGCCAGGAATCTCCATATCTGACTAGTTCTCGACAGTGCAGTCATAGTTCACTGCCTCAACAGAGGAGGCTCCAGATCAGCCCAAATAAACCACGTCATGTTGCAGATTTTCTCCATGGTGGCAATGCACAAGTGGCACCTGTCAGCAGTCCATCTAGAAGGAGTCCGGAATGTGGTAGCGGACTCCCTTTCCCGGACGACTCCGCTAGAGTCGGAATGGTCACTGGACAATCGATCTTTCCAGTGGATACTATCTCAAGTCCCGGGTCTCCAGGTGGATCTGTTTGTGACAGAATCCAATCGCAAACTGGATTGTTACGAAGCCCCCAACCTGGACCCTCAGGCTTATGCCACAGACTCTATGATCCTAGATTGGAATACCTGGAAGACGATTTATCTGATTCCTCCGGTGAATCTCCTGCTGAAAGTTCTGCACAAACTCAGATCCTTCAAAGGTCGAGTGGCTCTCGTAGCCCCCAACTGGCCCAAGAGCAATTGGTTCCCCTTGTTGCTAGAGCTAGGTCTCAGCCCTCGACGGATTCCCAATCCGATGCTCACACAGACAGTACAAACTCGCAATGTGTTCGCTTCCTCAAGGATTCTGAATGCCCTAACTTTATGGACTTCATGAAGTTCGCAGCCCAACGAGGTGCGAGCATCGATCCTTCGAATACTATTTTCCTGGAATCTGACAAAAGGGAATCTTACTCTCCGACAATATGACTCAGCTGTCAGGAAATTAGCTAAGTTCTTGAAAGATTCCCAAGTTGAGAAAAAGACAATGAACCTAACTGTGACATTCTTCCGGACTCTCTTCCAATCAGGCCTGGCAGCCAGTACCATTACTACAATTAAGTCAGCCTTGATAAAGATCTTCCATATTGGTTTTGGCATTGATTTAACGGATTCATATTTCTCATCCATTCCGAGAGCTTGTGCCAGGCTAAAACCTTCCACTCGCCCTAGCGCAGTTTCCTGGTTTTTAAACGATGTTCTTAAGCTGGCTTCTGACACTCCAAATGAATCCTGTAACTATATGGCATTATTAAGAAAGTCACTTCCTTTTGAGCCTCGCCTCTGGCTCCAGAATCTCGGAATTGTCAGCTTTATCTAGAGACCCAGGTCATATAGAGTTTCTCTCTTCAGGTGAGGTCCTTCTCACCCCTAACAAAGTGTTCCTGGCTAAAAATGAGGATCCCTAGAACAGGTGGTCCCCCTGGAAGATTGTTCCACTTCCTAGGGATCCATCCCTGTGCCCAGTTACCACCCTGAAATCCTACTTAAGTAGAACTTCCACTACAACCACAGGGCCCTTATTTATAAGAGAGCACGGAGGAACTATTACCCTTAAGGGAATCAGGCAACAAATTCTTTATTTTATTAAACAAGCTAATCCTGAATCATTCCCACATGTCCATGATATTCGAGCTGTGGCTACCTCATTTAATTTTTTCCACCATATGAAATTTGATGAGCTCTCAAAATATACGGGTTGGAAGTCCCCTAAAGTTTTCAAACGTCACTACCTAAAACCTTTAGAAGCTCTTAGATTTGCCACAGTAGCTGCGAGGAATGTAGTTCCTCCTGAGGGTACTGAGTCCTAATCACAACGTCTTGCTCTGTCCTCTTTCCCTCCTGCCTGGCTTACCTGTTGTTCCTACCTGTTTTATTTACCATGATGTATTATTTATTATTCAATTGATCGATTTCATGAATTAATTTGATCTCACTTGTTTTTGAAATCCCCGAGCTGATGTTCCTTTGTTATGTTAATTATTTATATCTATGATTGTATGCTTTACTGCATTTTGCTTACCAAGCTGTATTAACATTATTCATACCTGTTGACTTTCCCTTCGGGTTTCATTTTGTTTATGTATCGTGTCTAATTGTCTCTGTCATTTACGTGTTGATCTATTTTACGGGTTTCCGTATCCCTCTTTTTTTACATTAAAATTCATCAGCTATATTAATTTTGTGTTATTCCCTTCAGGTAGTTAGCCATATTGGGTCCCCATTCTCTGGTACGATTTCACTGGGCGACACGGGTCGGAGCCCAGAAAAGGGATTTTGACGAAGGAAAAATCTATTTCGGGGCGAGAGACCCGTGTCGCCCAGTGAACCCACCCGTCCCTCCATAATTGGGCCCCAATTTGGGATGCTATGAGGAGTGACGTCACTGGCGTGGGTTGGCTAGTAGTAGTTAAAGGTTGAACGGCACCTCGCTGTTCAGGGATTTTGACAGGAGATATCTAAATGGTGCGAGGCCTCTGGTTGTGATTTATCTGTGACGAGCCGAGAGAGGGTTGTGAACTCAAAGGCAGGATGCAATCAACTGAGTTGTTTATTAAGGAACACTCCTTTATATACAAAACCTCAAGGCAACAGGACATAACATGTTCAAGAGACAGACAATATTACAGAGCAAAACCGGAGACATGATCATTCAGGTTGTTTTTAGTGCGAGGGAAGAGCGCAGATACAAGCATAATATATACAAAATAATTGTGTACAATTGTGTGACACACGGTTGCTACATGGCTCCCCCCCTAAAAATGACATACTGTACATGTTAAATAGGGCGCCCTGATCTAGAGAGGCGAACTGTAGGCGGGTCATCTGGCAGAAGGTAAGCAGGTTTTAGACGATCAATGGAGACCCAGTCTTCTTTGCCCCGAATGTTTAGTTGGAATGCTTTCGGACTGCGTCGGATCACAAGGAAAGGACCCGTGTAAGGGGGCGTTAGTGGTGGCTTGCTAGTGTCGTTGCGCAGGAAGACATGCGTTGCAGAGTGCAAGTCTGTTGGTATGTGATGCTTCGCTGAGGGCTTGTAAGCCTGGCGGCACGATGTAAATTTTCGTCGGAGGAGGTTGTAGAAGGAAAAAATTCGGCAGGGACGACCAACGGATCGCCATACACCATTTCAGCTGCCGAGACGTCGAGGGCGTCTTTAGGAGTGGTCCTTAGTCCCAGGAGGACCCAGGGAAGCTGAGTAAACCAGTTGCAATCCTTGCAGCGGGACATCAAAGCTGCTTTGAGGGTGCGATGAAAACGTTCAACCATTCCATTGGCAGCGGGGTTGTAGGCCGTTGTCTGATGTAGGGTGATGCCCAGGAAATTCGCTAATGACGTCCACAATTGAGAGGTGAAAGTGGTTCCCCTGTCAGAAGTAATATGCTCAGGGATACCGAATCTTGAAATCCATCCAGAGAGTAAGGCAGATGTACATGAGGCGGACGTTGCAGTTTCCATGGGAATGGCTTCAGGCCAACGAGTGGAGCGGTCGATGACGGTAAACAGGTAACGATGTCCTTGTGATGTGGGTAGGGGGCCTACAACGTCGACGTGAATGTGTGCGAAACGACGCTGAGGTTGAGGAAAGGTGCCCACTCCTGAATCCGTGTGTCGATGTACTTTGGAAGTTTGGCATGAAGTACAGGCGCGGACCCAATCCTTAGCATCCTTAGAAATGCCGTGCCAAATGAACTTTGCCTTCAGCAGCTGTGCAGTAGAACGGCACGAGGGATGTGAAAGGCCGTGAATGAAATCAAACACCTGTCGGCGCATGGGAGCAGGAATCCAAGGTCGCGGTCTACCAGTACTGACGTCACAGAGGAGGGTGGTGTTGGAGTCTTCGAGGGGAAAGTCTTCCCAACGGAGGGACATGCAGGATGTCCTACAAGCTGGATACTCTGGATCCTGTCGTTGGGCTTCAGCCAGGGCATTGTAATCCAATCCCAGTTGAACGGCAGCCAACATGTTTCTTGACAGGGCATTGGCAACGGGATTCATTTTCCCAGGGACATGTTGGAGGGTGCAATTGTATTCAGCCACGGCGGAGAGATGTCGGCTTTGACGGGCGGACCAGGCGTCAGACTGTCGAGTGAAGGCGTGCACCAGAGGCATGTGGTCTGTGCGAATGACGAAGGGCGTACCTTCTAAGAAATGGTGAAAGTGACGGACAGCCAAGTGCACTGCCAGCAATTCTCGATCGAAGGTAGAATAACCCGATTCTGCCTTGGACAGTTTTCTGTTGAAGAAGGCCAATGGGCGGGGTGAGCCTTTGACCACCTGCTCGAGTACAGCACCAATAGCGACGTCGCTGGCATCGGTGGAGAGAAGGAGAGGGGCGTGTGGGATAGGAAAAGTGAGAGCCGCAGCAGTTGATAGGGCCTTCTTTGCATTGCAGAAGGCTGCTTCTTGAAGGGGACCCCACTTCAGGTCCTTTGGCTTGCCCTTGAGGGAGGCGTAGAGGGGAGCAAGAGTGGCGGCAATGGCTGGCAGAAAACGGTGATAATAGTTAATCATGCCCAAGAATTCCTGCAGAGCTTTGACGGTCGAGGGCGCGGGGAAGTTCTGAACAGCTGCTACCTTCTCAGGGAGGGGATGGACTCCTTCAAGAGTGATACGGTGCCCTAAGAACGACACTTCGTTGGTGCCAAAGGTACACTTGTCGTACCGGACTACAAGGCCGTTTTGTTGCAGGCGGTCGAGCACGATGCGCAGGTGACGGAGGTGTTCCTCTTTTGAGGAGGAGAACACAAGTATGTCGTCCACATAACATACACAGAAAGGGAGGTCCCCTAAGATGCCATCCATGAGACGTTGAAACTTTGCCCCAGCATTACGAAGGCCAAAACAGGAGTAATTGAAGCTGTATGTACCAAACGGAGTGATGATGGCGGTCTTGGGGATGTCTTTTGGGTTCATAGGCACCTGATAATACCCCTTCAGGAGGTCGAGCGTAGAGAAAACCTTCGCTTTGTGCAGATAGGAGGTCACGTCGGCAATGTTTGGGAGGGGGTAGTGATCCGGTTCTTTTTTCATGTTCAGGCGCCTGTAATCCCCGCACGGACGGAGGGAGCCGTCTTTCTTCAGAACAATGTGTAAGGGTGATGACCATGGGCTGGAGGCCTTTTGGCAAAGGCCGATTTCCTCCATTTCGGCGAATGTCTGTTTGGCGGCTGCCAATCGTTCCGGTGCCAGACGTCTGAATTTTGCGAAGACTGGGGGTCCCGTCGTCTTGATATGGTGATAAATACCGTGCTTGGCAAGAACCGTGGGCGTTTGGCGAAGTTCTGGACGTAAAACTTCCGGGTACGACGTGAGGAGGTGGGCGTAGGCATCCGTGGGTGCGCTGATGTGGAGAGTGAGGTTAGAGGGGGCGGGTTGAAGAGGTGTCGACAAGTACGAGTCTGCATTGACCAATCGTCGGTGGGCGACATCGACCAGAAGGTGGAAATGAGAGAGGAAATCCGCACCGAGGATTGGCATTGTGACGTCAGCAACGAGAAACTTCCAATTGAATTTACCGTTTCCGAACGATAATGTGAGGTTCTTGTAACCGTAGGTGGGTATCACAGATCCGTTGGCAGCTACCAAGCGGACGTCGGCAGATGAACGATAATGTGAGGTTCTTGTAACCGTAGGTGGGTATCACAGATCCGTTGGCAGCTACCAAGCGGACGTCGGCAGATGTAGACAGACTACGTCATGCCTTGAAGAGTTTCCTTGGCAAAAGAGAACGAAAAGCACCCTTGTCTACCAAAAAACACCCGTTCCTGCATCCTGTAAAAAGAAAAGATCAGAAACATGGGAGGCCACCGCCACAAGCGATGGCCTACTTACATGCTTTTTGGCCACTGACAATCCTTGGCACATTTCCTCGCGGTTGCCCCGAATCTGAAGTGGTAGTAGCAAAACTGCAGCGGATGGGAGGTAGTAAGTGGCTGTAGAAGTCGTTCGTTGGGGCGCGAGCGATTGGTGGGTGGTGGGCGGCTTTGTCGCCGCTTCGGCACGTCACGGGGTAGGCGTGTATGTCCTACGGCATTCATGTCAGCTTCGGTTGACGTTGAATAGGCATCCTCGTCGTCAGGAGTGGAGGCGTTGATGGAGGTCTTGAAGTGGCTGTCCATAAGGGCATCGGCTTTGGTCATCAAGTCCTTTATGGGTAAACTATCGACATCGGGTATGGCAGCGCGTACAGGTTCAGGTAAACGGCGTATCCAAAGGGCACGAAGTAGGTTCACCTCACGAGGAGAGCTGTCTGCGGCAGGTTGAAGGCGAGCGATACTGGTCATCTCCCTGAGGGCAAGCGAAGCCCTTTGGTCCCCCAACGGTTGTTGCGAGAGCTGAAAAAGCTTTGCTATACGGGCGGCTGGCGACGGCGAGTACTGCTGCAGAATGTATGTTTTGAGGGCGTCATACGCTATTGGGGTGTCTCCTTGTTCACTAAGCCAGTCGGATATTTCTGGGAAGGTGTCCTCGGGTATCGCCGCGAGAACATAATCCGCTTTGGTGGTTGAGCGAGTCACGCCCCTGATACGAAAATGGACTTCTGCGCGCTGAAACCAAGCAAACGCCTCTCCGCTGGCAAACGATAAAAGTTTGAATGGAGCGGCCGCAGCACCAACTGCCGTAGAGTCCGTCATAGTACAACGATGAAGGGGCGAGGGGGTGGGGGTGGAAGGGGGTGGGAGCGAGTCGACTTTCGGGGTCACCAATGTGACGGGCCGAGAGAGGGTTGTGAACTCAAAGGCAGGATGCAATCAACTGAGTTGTTTATTAAGGAACACTCTCCTTTATATACAAAACCTCAAGGCAACAGGACATAACAAGTTCGAGAGACAGACAATATTGCAGAGCAAAACCAGAGACATGATCATTCAGGTTTTTTTAGTGCGAGGGAAGAGCGCAGATACAAGCATAATGTATACAAAATAATTATGTACAATTGTGTGACACACGGTTGGTACATATTGCGCCCCAGTATTATATCGACACCTTATACAGGTGAGCGAGCTGGGTTCAACCTGGCATTCCCATGCAATTTTTTTTCTGGTAATATATAGCAGTTATGTACCTTAGAAATGGTGCTTAAGGAGCATTTCACTGGGCGACACGGGTCTCTCGTCCAGAAATAGATTTTTCCTTTGTCAAAATCCCTTTTTTATACGAGTATCTCATTGATTTTAAGAAAACAAATGAATATCATGTTTATGATAACTGAAGTGATATAGATATTTTAACATTGATACTAATATCCTATATTGGTAACAAGAAAACTTTAATTTTTTTCCGACATGAATACAAACCATCGTTCTTTATATTGGAGAAAATACTAGTGAGTGGTGCAACTACTCTCTTTCATACTGTTCTATCAACACCAACTTGACTCCCAATGTGTCCATAAAGTAACATAAACGATTGGCCTTTTCTAATGATGGAGGGGCAGGGGTGGAAGGCGGGAGGAGCAAGTTGACTTCCGGGGTCCCCAATGTGACGGGCCGAGAGAAGGTTGTGACTCAAAGACAGGATGAAAGCAACTGAGTGAGTTTATTATAGAACACACTCCTTTATATACAAAAGCTCAAAGCAACAAGAAATTTCCTGTTCAAAATTGACACCGTTACCGATGAGAAAAATGGATATGTTTATTCAGGCTCTTTTTAGTGCGAGGGAAGAGCGAAGATACAAGCATAATATATACACAAAATGAACTTTATACGATCATGTGACACATGGTTGGTACACTATTTTGAAAAAAGAAGCCAGAGATAAAAAGTGTTCATGACAAGGAAAAGCAATTATGACATGCAATAGTAAATGCTCCTACATTTCTACTTTGCTGGGGTGAATGGGGAGGGGATGGGGTAGTGATCGTGAATGTGTCCCGTCATGAGATGAGTTTGGAGGGGCCAAATTATTGGCTGAACCAGCGCGTTTCAAACTACCTTTGCTGGCACTCGCTACCTGAGCAAACAGGCTGCTCAAGGTGCGCCGCTGACTCTGTGGAACGGGAATTAAGGTATCTATAGAAAATTGTTTCTTCGTCTTCAGAGGACCCAGTTCAGCATAGAACTCCCAAAAACTGCTGAGGCAATGTTAACAGGGCGACTATGCAAAATGAAGGGTGAGCCTTTGGGGGAACTACGTCAGGTATAATACATACCGGGAATATAAAGTGAAATGTAAAGAAGAGGAGAATCAATAAATCAATTCAGGAGAAAAATTAAAACAAAGTATTTGTTATCTGAAAAAGAAGATACTGTATAATTAAGGATGAGAGGGTTAGAGGCAGAAATATTACACTACAAGTAGTTAAAGCAAACAAAAAATACCTTTTACAATATATACTGTGCAGTAGAGTAGAATCAATGTTGATGGAAGCTAAGAACCTATAAATGCAACATTATTTTGGGAAAAATATTGGTCATTTTTTGGTGACGAAAGCAATTAGATCCAGTGAATGAAAATATGCAATAGTCTTGAGTGAAAAAGAACTATCAATGAGATACTCTGCTAGTCTTTGGTGAAACATGGAAGGAATATGAAGACCTAATTCCCCCCTTTTTTTATTTCTATTATAGTACTTGCATAATTAACGTATTGGTCTATAAAACCAAATCCCACAGTATACATGATGAGTCTTTTATTGAAGTTATTCACTTTTCCTATATGAAAAATTGATTAATTGCAAGCCTTATAAGCAATCTGGAACAGATTATTAAACAGTGTACTGCAGTCTATAATGTATTATATAAGGTTCAATACAGGCAAAACTAGGAATGTATCGATCATCTGATCTGGTACCGTACAGTCAAGTTTTATTCCATTATCAAATTATGAATGAATTCTGACAAGGAATGTACCGATCATCTGATCTGGTACCGTACCGTCAAGTTTCATTCCATTATCAAATTATGAATGAATTCTGACAAGGAATGTACCGATCATCTGATCTGGTACCGTACCGTCAAGTTTCATTCCATTATCAAATTATGAATGAATTCTGACAAGGAATGTACCGATCATCTGATCTGGTACCGTACAGCCAAGTTTCATTCCATTATTAAATTATGAATCAATTCTGACAAATTTAGATCTAATAAGGAGTACCAAGAAGTATTTCTTTTGTATGGAGAATTACATATACTATGTGGTGATAGAGTTTGAACAAACATATCCATGTTGAAATTACTGCTAAGAAATCCTTCTCTCGTATGTTTTTGGGTAATTTTCCAATTTCACAATAATTAACGCCATAGTGAAGGATGACGATTTAATTTTTATTGGCAAATTTACAATTCATTTTCAAGGATTTCTCTGTCTAAATATTTAGCTTTTTCAATGTAAAAGTACTGAATCAACCCGAATATTTGACAATATTTATGCCACCTTTAGATCTTAGATTAATCTTAAAACCGTTCTTGAATTATGTACAGTATTAAAAACTAATGTCAGAAAAGCAACCAATTTATATCTTTTAAATGGCACCTGCAGTGATGATGTAGAATTAAGTCCCTCCATTTTTGGAATACTCTTCTCCTGTCTGAATGTCAGAAACTTCTGCAAATCTTAGTATGAATAAAGTGAGCTACTTGTATTTGTTGTTGTTGAGGTTTTCACCAATCAGTCTTCCACTTAAGTCCTTTCTAAATTCTTAAATGTTATTTTTCTTTTGTTTAATGAAATACTTCAATAATAAAATGACTTCAAGTAAAGTATAGTATAAAAGCTGCACAGAATAATAAGAAAAACGGATTGAAGAAATGACCATACAATATAAAATCTGATATTGAAATGCTATCTTTATCTACTCTTACCCAAATGAATAAAATGAATGAAGGTGTAAAACTTGACAAGCTAGTGATAGTACTTACTAATCTCGAGTGTTTCAAAACTACCAAATACAAACTACTGAGCAAAAGTACACCCAACAACAAAACCGGTGTCGCCTGGCTAGACCTGCCTTGGATAGATAATGCCCCTCTTGCCCTGAAAGGTGGCCGACGTTAAACAACCGAGAGATCGTTAGGATGGTTCGAATGTAAGGAGGGGGGAAATTACCGATATCACTCAAAGAAATTCGATGAAGAGGGAGAATTTTTTTATTCTTTTAAGAAATGTAATCCAATATCATTTTGAAACTAATTCATCAAAAGATGTTATCATAACCTTTTATTTGAATTTTCCTATCCCATTTCTATATAAAATTTTCTTGAATAATATTGGAACTGACTATTCATATTAATATTCATAACATAGAAATATCCCTCGTTTGCATTTTCTTGAGCAATTTCCCCCCTCTCTCTCTCTCTCTCTCTCTCTCTCTCTCTCTCTCTCTCTCTCTCTCTCTCTCTCTCTCTCTCTCTCTCTCTCTCTCTCTCTCCACATAATTACACTGTGGCATACGTATTATATGTAGGGGCTAATAATGTATCGTTTCAGATAGCACCTATTGGGTCACCAATCATTATTAAGTGGCCTTTGTTCAAAATTTCGAAGGTAATGAGGTTTAAAGGTTTAGTTGTTGATTCAGTATTTTCCTTTGATTTCGATCATGAGCTACGTAGCTCGGTGTGGTTAGGGTCAGCTTTTGTCACGGGCTACTTGGCTCCGGTCCTCTTAGAGAAAATTGTATTATTTGCTATATCAATTATGTTAGTTAAAGGTTGGAGATTTGAAATGCGTCATCAGTTAACATAATCTATATTGTTTCAGAAGTGGTTGGGAACAATAAAATATGTGAAATAACATGCAATGAAAGTTCATTTGCGCATTATTATAGTATGATGTGGTATATAGGATGTAGGGTATAAAAGACAAATTGTTTACTCGAATTATCTGGTTCGGCGTCAATAACCTAAGATGTCAGGATGACAAAAAACTCCTAATCAATCAATCAATCAATCACTTAAATTATCTAGGCAAGTCGCTCACTTCCAAGCTCACTTCCTGGTGACGATTGCTCAATGCTCAGAGGTCTGAGTCTAGCTGGCTTCACCCTTCCCAAGGCAAAAGGAAATATTTCCTTAGCATTGATTATTCGTATTATTACGATTTTATTTGTCGTTTCGTGCCCTGATGTCCAACACCTTAAAAGTGTTCCTCCGGTAAGCTCTTCAAAATATCCATTACTCTTGATATCTGTTCAATCAGTCTTTTGCATATTTACTTCCTTATTTATAGTTTTGAAATAATTGTAAACACCTGGAAAGCAAAATTGATGAAATGTTGTCATCTTCGTATTTTGTTTTTCATTTATTAAAAAACTTCCACCAGAAGGATCTTATCATAACTGTGAGACTTTTAATTAAACCTCAACCATTGGGGATGGGGGCAAAAGGATATAACCAGGTGGTGGTTAAAGATGATGCTGGAGAGGTGGCTATTGGGTGATCTTAATGTATGGCTTAACGAGGTTTGCTTATTAACATTTATGAACTGATGATGATGATGGTAATACCCCTATTGATAACATTTAATATCAATGATTCCAACTCCCAATGAAAATTGGTATGTATCGTTCCAACATTGTTTTTAGGTGGTCATTGAATATCTTTGGAACATGGGATCGTCACCCGAAAGAAATAAAAATCCAACACCAACTTGCAAGGTAGTTAGCGGTGTTGAGTGATCCTTGGGAATATCCAAATAATATAAAATATTGGATACAGGTAATATATACTGTACATATATATATATATATATATATATATATATATATATATATATATATATATATATATATATATATATATATATATATACATATATATATATATATATATATATATATATATATATATATGTATATATATATATATATATATATATATATATATATATATATATATATATATATATATATATATATATATATATATACAGGAGAGAGAGAGAGAGAGAGAGGAGAGAGAGAGAGAGAGAGAGAGGTGAGAGAGAGAGAGAGAGTGTGTAACAAGGATTTTGGATTGTCTCAAAGACTTTTTAGTTCATTTGCAGATACTCCATTTGCTCTTTGGTAAAGCGATTTAGTTTAAGCATTTGGAGAGTTCTTTATGATCTTATCTCTCTCTCTCTCTCTCTCTCTCTCTCTCTCTCTCTCTCTCTCTCTCTCTCTCTCGAGAGAGAGAGAGAGAGGAGAGAGAGAAGAGAGAGAGAGAGAGTTACAAGGATTTTGGATGTCTCAAAGACCTTTTAGTCCATTCGCAGATACTCCATTTACACTTTGGTAGAGCGATTTAGTTTAAGCATTTGGAGAGTTCTTATGATCTTATTTAACTTACTCTCTGTGAGAGAGAGAGAGAGAGAGAGGAGAGAGAGAGATGAGAGAGAGAGAGAGAGAGAGAGGAGAGAGAGAGAGAGAGTTACAAGGATTTTGGATGTCTCAAAGACTTTTTAGTTCATTTGCAGATACTCCATTTGCTCTTTGGTAGAACGATTTAGTTTAAGCATTTGGAGAGTTCTTTTGATCTTGTCTAACTTACTCTAGAACTTGAGAGAGAGAGAGAGAGAGAGAGAGAGAGAGAGAGAGAGAGAGAGAGAGAGAGAGAGAGAGAGGAGTGTGTGTGTGTGTGTGTGTGTGTGTAACAAGGATTTTGGATGTCTCAAAGACTTTTTAGTCCATTCGCAGATACTCCATTTGTGCTATTTTCTAGAGCGATTTTGTTTAAGCATTTGGAAAGTTCTTATGATCTTATCTAACTTACTCTAGAACTCGAGAGAGAGAGAGAGAGAGAGAGAGAGAGAGAGAGGAGAGAGAGAGAGAGAGAGAGAGAGAGGAGAGAGAGAGAGAGTGTGTGTTACAAGGATTTTGGATGTCTCAAAGACTTTTTAGTCCATTCGCAGATACTCCATTTGTGCTATTTTCTAGAGCGATTTTGTTTAAGCATTTGGAGAGTTCTTTTGATCTTGTCTAACTTACTCTGGAACTTGAGAGAGAGAGAGAGAGAGAGAGAGAGAGAGAGAGAGAGAGAGAGAGAGAGAGAGAGAGAGAGAGAGAGAGAGAGAGAGTTACAAGGATTTTGGATGTCTCAAAGACTTTTTAGTTCATTTGCAGATACTCCATTTGCTCTTTGGTAGAACGATTTAGTTTAAGCATTTGGAGAGTTCTTTTGATCTTATCTAACTTACTCTAGAACTTGAGAGAGAGAGAGAGAGAGAGAGAGAGAGAGAGAGAGAGAGAAAGAGAGAGAGAGAGAGAGAGAGAGGAGAGAGAGAGAGAGAGAGAGAGAGAGTGTTACAAGGATTTGGATGTCTCAAAGACTTTTTAGTCCATTCGCAGATACTCCATTTGTGCTATTTTCTAGAGCGATTTTGTTTAAGCATTTGGAAAGTTCTTATGATCTTATCTAACTTACTCTAGAACTCGAGAGAGAGAGAGAGAGAGAGAGAGAGAGAGAGAGAAGAGAGAGAGAGAGAGAGAGAGAGAGAGAGAGAGAGAGTGTTACAAGGATTTTGGATGTCTCAAAGACTTTTTAGTCCATTCGCAGATACTCCATTTGTGCTCTTTTCTAGAACGATTTAGTTTAAGCATTTGGAAAGTTGTTATGATCTTATCTAACTTACTCTAGAACTCGAGAGAGAGAGGAGAGAGAGAGAGGAGAGAGAGAGAGAGAGAGAGAGAGAGAGAGGAGAGAGAGAGAGAGAGAGAGAGAGAGAGTGTTACAAGGATTTTGGATGTCTCAAAAACTTTTTAGTTCATTTGCAGATACTCCATTTGCTCTTTGGTAGAATGATTTAGTTTAAGCATTTGGAGAGTTCTTTTGATCTTATATAATTTACTCTAGAGAGAGAGAGAGAGAGAGAGAGAGAGAGAGAGAGAGAGAGAGAGAGAGAGGAGAGAGAGAGAGAGAGAGAGAGGAGAGAGAGGAGAGAGAGAGAAGGATTTTGGATATCAAAGACTTTTTAGTTCATTTGCAGATACTCCATTTGCTCTTTGGTAGAACGATTTAGTTTAAGCATTTGGAGAGTTCTTTTGATCTTGTCTAACTTACTCTAGAACTTGAGAGAGAGAGAGAGAGAGAGAGAGAGAGGAGAGAGAGAGAGGAGAGAGAGAGAGAGAGAGAGAGGAGAGAGAGAGAGAGAGAGAGAAGGATTTTGGATGTCTCAAAGACTTTTTAGTTCATTTGCAGATACTCCATTTGCTCTTTGGTAGAACGATTCAGTTTAAGCACTTGGAGAGTTCTTTTGATCTTATCTAACTTACTCTAGAACACGAGAGAGAGAGAGAGAGAGAGAGAGAGAGAGAGAGAGAGAGAGAGAGAGAGAGAGAGAGAGAGAGAGAGAGAGAGAGAGAGAGCAGCTGCTAGAATAATGCAAACAAAGGATATATGATTCCCACGTATATTAATTGTAATAGTCAGGTCCCACAATGTTCCATGTAAAAATGTAATAAGGAATGCAAATATATCGGTGTGATTATGTTTTTTGATAACTATTTTCGAAAAAGATTACATATCTTAAAAGAATAAGAGATGAGACCTCTATCTCTTTCACACACACACATATGTATATATATATATATATATATATATATATATATATATATATATATATATATATATATATATATATTATTACTTACTAAGCTACAACCCTAGTTGGAAAAGCAGTATGCTATAAGCCCAGGGGCTCCAACAGGGAAAATAGCTCAGTGCGGAAAGGAAAAAAGAAAATAGAATATTCTAAGAAGAGTAACAACAATAAATATCTCCTACATAAACTATAAAAACTTTAACAAAACAAGAGGAAGAGAAATAAGATAGGAGAGTGTGCTCGAGTGTACCCTCAAGCAAGAGAACTCTAACCCAAGACAGTGAAAGGCCATGGTACAAAGGCTATGGCACTACCCAAGACTAGAGAACAGTGGTTTGATTTTGGAGTGTCCTTCTCCTAGAAGAGCTGCTTACCATAGCTAAAGAGTCTCTTCTACCCTTACCAAGGGGAACGTGGCACTGAACAATTACAGTGCAGTAACCCCTTGGGTGATGAAGAATTGTTTGGTAATCTGTGTTGTCAGGTGTATGAGGATAGAGGAGAATATGTAAAGAATATGCCAGACTATTCAGTGTGTATGTAGGCAAAGGGAAAATGAACCGTAACCAGAGAGGGGAACCAATGTAGTACTGTCTGGCCAGTCAAAAGACCCCATAACTCTCTAGCGGTAGTATCTCAACGGGTGGCTGGTGCCCTGGCCAACCATATACTGTATGTATATATATATATATATATATATATATATATATATATATATATATATATATATATATATATATGTGTGTGTGTGTGTATATATATATATTATATATGTTTATATTTATATACATATATATACACACACACATATATATATATATATATATATATATATATATATATATATATATATATATATATATATATATATATATATATATATATATATATATACGTACAAGTTTATTACAAGTTTACCGTACATATTCCTGTCGAATTCAGGACTTGAAAGCAACCCTTCTCCACTATGATAGCTGATAAGTGAGTTTGCAACACGTGGTTATTTATCATGAATCTATATCAATAACAACGTGTTGCAAACACTAATCAGCTATCATAGTGGGATGAGTTTATTTCGAATCTAAGAACAGATTCCTGAATTCGACAGGAATATATACGGTAGATGTTATATGGTACTTTGGTAGGAAGTTCTATTAACCATAATAATTACCTGGAACATAGATGAACAATTGCTAGTAATTATTTCTCAACTGATCCCATCTCTTGTCGTCAATTTGTCTGTATGGGTAATAAGACGTTGGTATTCTTAAAATATAAGTTTAATGCAACTTATGACTACATTGTTCTATGACAGCTGACTCCCAAGTGTGTGTGGAGCGTCATACACAATCTGACAAAACCAAAACATTGCTAAATAAAAGAGCATCGCTCTGAAAAGACTTAAATCCTACTCCAGTACAAAACCATAAAGAATCACATCCTATCTTTGAGGTACTCAACAAATGTTTGAATCCTAATACCAAAACAAATCATTACTCTTATGTACAAAGCATAACATGTCTTATTCATGCAATATGATGCAATGTTGTGCAATACCTGCAACACTTGAAATAACATAGTACATTATTACAATAATACATAACAGTCTCCTCCCCCTTAACTTGACATTGTAAAAATCTTCATAAATCTAATCTCTCAGGGGGCTTTCCTCTGTTAATCCTATTAGGAAGCACTTTAACCTCATCTTGTACTGGTACATGAATTGGTTCTGAATCTACATTGGATGTTGGACCATCTTGGTTAATATTTGACTCATTTGATCTAACTACTTCTTTAAGTTTCTCATCTCTAACATTCACATGCTCTACTGTCTTTCTGTTTAACGGCTGTAATTGATCAACATGACGTTTTACAACATTATCACCAACACGAACATCATAATGTAAATTTCCTATCTCTCTTACAATCTCTCCTGGTACCCACTTCTCTGGTGTGTTGTACGATCTTACCATGACATCAGATAAAGGTAAAAAATGTCTTACATTAGGAAGCTTTGTTACTTGTTTATACCCTTTTTCTTCTAAATCACTTTGCAAACTTGGATACAACAAATCTAACTTACACCCCATCCTCCTCCCCATCAACAAATTTGAGGGTGCCATGCCTGTTGTGCTGTGCGGCGTTGTTCTATAAGACAATAAGAATTTTGACACATGCAAAAATATATTACCTGAATATCAAAACCATTATAACCTTTCAAAACTCTATTTGTACCTTCTAATAACAAATTAGGAATGCTTTTAGCCATTTTCTCAGACATAATTGATACATCATCTGCTGTGTCAACTTGCATCAAAATTGGTTTACCATTTATGATTACTTCTACCATGATATGTTTCTTTACACCTTTGTTGACTGAATTTATGCGAAACGCAAAATCAGTTTCCGAACTAACCTGATTATCATGAACATTTTCTGCATTATTCTCTTGACCCATAGTATCAACTGTAGCATTTATTTTCTTTGCGTACTGTTTAGGGAATCAACAAGCAGTTGCAAAATGATCCATCTTTCTGCAATTCTGGCATGTTTGTCCAGTAGCAGGGCATTTCTTTGCTTCGTATGCAAGATGATCAGTTTTACCACACCTATAACACTTGGGTTTTTCCTGTTGTTTCTGTGTATAAGCCTGATTCTGATATTTATGAGCATTAGTGTTAGGCACTTTTCTAGGACTAGGATTTGACATATTCCTTCTCCGATTCTCATTGGTTTTCCATTTAGAACCTACTGTATTAATTTTAGAATTTCCCATTCTATTGCTTGTAGAACTACCTATTATGTTACTTTGCCTATTTGATGTTTCTAAAGCTCTGCCTGTTATCAATACCTTTTCTAATGTTAAATCTTTATCTTGCAATAATTTCTTTCTTAGCTCTTGTGATGTGCAATGTGCAATTACTTGATCTATGATAACATTTTCTAACTCTAGAAATTCACATGATTTGGCTAAATTCTTTAGTCTAGTCACAAATGCATCTAAACTTTCATTTTCTTTCTGATAAGCCTGCGCTGAAAACTGGTATCTTTCAAAAAATTTATTGACCTGAGGAGCAAAATATGTGGTAAGAGCCTTAATTGCAGCTTCACTTGTGTCATCTGTAGGCTGCAAAGTCTTAAACACTTCCCAAACTTCCCTACCTGCTGTATGAAGTAATAATGCCTTCTTTTGGGCATCCTTCATGTTCCCTAATGCCTCTAAATAAATCTTAAATTCCTCACACCACTGTTGCCATCGTGTTGCAACAGAATTGGGCTCAGCAGTGATGCTGAAACTTTCTGGGTGTTCTATATCAAAAGGCATTTTGATTGCTAACCTTAATACCTAGATTAGGTTAAACTACTGTTTTGCAGTCACAAGTTTACTTCCTACCTGTTTTGTAGCCTACCCAACTTTAAATTTCACCCTTGCTTGTTTGTTTGATGAAATTCCTGTTCTACTGCTTGTACAATCTTCATTGGGCGATTTTACTCTTGTCCCCTAATGTAAAAACGAACCTTCTCTTGTGCTGGCCGTCCTTGTACATAAGCCTTGTACATAAGGTCAAATGTTTCTCCCTGCTTGTGTCCGTCGTCCTCCTGATCGTCGCCAATTTGTTATATGGTACTTTGGTAGGAAGTTCTATTAACCATAATAATTACCTGGAACGTAGATGAACAATTGTTAGTAATTATTTCTCAGCTGATCCCATCTCTTGTCGTCAATTTGTCTGTATGGGTAATAAGACGTTGGTATTCTTAAAATATAAGTTTAATGCAACTTAAGACTACATTGTTCTATGACAGCTGACTCCCAAGTGTGTGTGGAGCGTCATACACAATATGACAAAACCAAAACATTGCTAAACAAAAGAGCATCGCTCTGAAAAGACTTAAATCCTACTCCAGTACAAAACCATAAAGAATCACATCCTATCTTTGAGGTACTCAACAAATGTTTGAATCCTAATACCAAAACAAATCATTACTCTTATGTACAAAGCATAACATGTCTTATTCATGCAATATGATGCAATGTTGCGCAATACCTGCAACACTTGAAATAACATAGTACATTATTACAATAATACATAACAGTAGACTTGTAATAAACTTGTATTTGTCTTGATAGTATGGTTGAGTATAGTCTCAGAAAGCATGGTTTCGGCTAAGAGGCAATGGTTCGAATTTTTGCCCAGCCAGAAGCTGTTATCATAAATGAATTTCTAGTAGATATTCACTCCCAAAGATAGAATTCGATATTAAATGCCATTGTGGTTGATATTTACATAAATTAAAATCGAGAGTGTTAGTCATATATATATATATATATATATATATATATCTTTTACTTACCAGGTTACAAACCTATTTGTGTCCGATCTATCGGAGTCCAGACATGGATGGCTATTATTATTATTATTATTATTATTATTATTATTATTACTATTAGCTAAGCTACAACCCTAGTTGGAAAAATAGCCCAGTGAGGAAAGGAAATGAGTAAATGGTGAGAATAAATCAACAATAAATCATTCTAAAAACAGTAACAACGTCACAACAGATATGACCTATATAAACTATTAACAACGTCAAAAACAGGTATGTCTTATATAAACTATAAAAAGACTCGTGTCAGCCTGGTCAACATAAAAACATTTGCTCCAACTTTGAACTTTTGAAGTTCTATCTACTGATTCAACTACCCGATTAGGAAGATCATTCCACAACTTGGTAACAGCTGGAATAAAACTTCTAGAATACTGTTTAGTATTGAGCCTGATGATGGAGAATTACTGCCTGCCAAGTATTACGAACAGGATAGAATTTGCCAGGGAAATCTGAAGGTAAAGGATGGTCAGAGTTATGAAAAATCTTATGCAACATGCATAATGAACTAATTGAACGACGGTGCCAAAGATTAATATCTAGATCAGGAATAAGAAATTTAATAGACCGTAAGTTTCTGTCCAACAAATTAAGATGAGAATCAGCAGCTGAACACCAGACAGGAGAACAATACTCAAAACAAGGTAGAATGAAAGAATTAAAACACTTCTTCAGAATAGATTGATCACTGAAAATCTTAAAAAACTTTCTCAATAAGCCAATTTTTTGTGCAATTGAAGAAGACACAGACCTAATGTGTTTCTCAAAAGTAAATTTGCCCTCGAGAATCACACCTAAATTTTTAAAAGAGTCATACAAATTTAAAGAAACATTATCAATACTGAGATCCAGATGTTGAGGAGCCACTGTCCTTGACCTACTTACAATCATACTTTGAGTTTTATTAGGATTCAACTTCATACCCCATAATTTGCACCATGCACTAATTTTAGCTAAATCTCTATTAAGGGATTCGCCAACCCCAGATCTACATTCAGGGGATGGAGCATCATCTGTATATGCAACACGCTTGTTTTCTAGGCCAAACCACATGTCATGTGTATATAGTATGAAAAGTAATGGGCCAAGAACACTACCCTGTGGAACACCAGATATCACATTCCTATACTCACTATGGTGCCCATCAACAACAACTCTTTGAGATCTATTACTTAAAAAATCAATAATAATGCTAAGAAACGACCCACCCACTCCCAACTGTTTCAATTTGAAAACAAGGGCCTCATGATTAACACGGTCAAAGGCATCACTAAAATCAAGGCTAATTATAGGAACTTCTTGACCACAATCAAGGGATTTCTGTACAGCATTGGAGATTGTAAGAAGGGCATCACATGCTCCAAGGCCTTTATGAAAACTAAATTGCAAACTAGGGAATAGATGATTACCTTCAGCAAACCTATTAAGACGTTTTGCCAGAAGACGTTCAAAAACTTTATATAATATGGGAGTTATGGAAATTGGACAGTAATCAGTGAGACTTGAGCTACTGTTACGATCCTCGTGGGGATCGAACCAGGTTCTGTTGAATTGTTGAATGAAATGGGGACTTTTCAACTACAATAAGCAATAAAACAAAAGGAAATATAGAAAGAAAACTCGCAAAAGAAAACATAATTTTATTTACAACTAGTCAAAGGTAAATGTTTCTTGATTGAGTACTTAGGAAGCACTGAACTAAACAAAGAAAGTCATTTGATTAAACTACACTCCAGCAAATAGGGGAGCAGTCAAGTTAGTAGATAAATAATACACAAAAAAATACTACTCTTCACAGCAGCTCTCGACGGTTGACAGGAACATAGATATTTCAGGTCCAGGCGTTTCGTGGTCGGTAATGAGGGCAGTGGGCAACTCGTTCTGACATCTCGGACAAAGCTGGTTACGTCTGCATTCTGGTCCTTACGTCTTCTTTTCTTCCCTGAGCTTGTTCTCCCTCTCTCTCTCTCTCTATACTCTTGTTCTGCTTTTCGTCCTCCTGTTCTGTCTTTCGTACTCTCTCTTCTGTTGTTCTCGTTGAAGTTTATATATCCCTGTATGGGAGGGGTTAACTAGGGACAATTCCATATAAGGAAATTTTCTCGTTTCTTCATCCTCATTGGTGTTCCTTAAAACCATGCCTCTGATAACACCTAGACGAACGCTCTGCTGGTGTAATCAAAATCCATATCGTGCTATAATTGAAGCGAGGCCTCTGTTTACCTTCAGCTAATGTATATTCTTCGGACACAAACACTGTTCTTCTTGTCCTATGGTTTCCTTGGTTTGCTATAGACAGGGGATCGTTATGCCCAAAGACCGCCAGCCTAGGCACATATCTTGACGGTGACAGTTTTGTAAACACACTCTCTCTCTCTCTCTCTGCTTCACCAAGAGTACAAAAATCACATGTTTTAACATTCTTTTCTATATTATTATATCTACCCATGACACGTCCCCCTAAAAGAAAAAAAAAAGGAAAATCTACTGATTTTATCTTTTTTTTAAACGAAATTATCAAAGGAGAAAATCACTTACCCCTAAACTGAGAGACAATTACTTCATTACTCTCGTATCATGTAACTAAAACCAAAACACATTCTTATGTGTTGATAGAAGAAAAAAAAACGAAAACTGAAAGAAAACAAACGTCCATATCATTCTGAAAAGTCTCTAGAAAGACTGTCGGCTATTACATTATTCTTTCCCTTTATATGAACTATCTTTAAATCATAGTCTTGTAATTCCAAACTCCAACGCTTGAGACGTTTATTCTTATTCTTAAACCTATCTAAGTAAACTAATGGATTGTGATCAGTATACACAGTTAAAACATGAACACTACGTACATAAATCTCAAAATGTTGCAAGGTTGATACTAAACTAAACAATTCCTTCTCAATAGCTGAATAAATCTGTTGTGCTTTATTAACTTCTTCGAATAATAAGCTACAGGGTGCTTGGTCACGTTCACTTCTTGCAACAGAACTCCTCCTATTCCAATATCACTTGCATCTATCGCTAAATTAAATTCCTTGCTAAAATCGGGGAACATTAGTACGGGCTCGTGAATCAGTATGGCCTTTAACTTATTGAAAGCTTCGATACATTCATTATTAAATACAAAACTCCGTCCTTTCTTGAAAAGATTAGTTATTGGAGCACTTATTTCTGAAAAATTAGGAACAAATCGGCGGAAATATGAAATCATTCCGATGAATCTCATTGCCTGTTTTTTACTGGTAGGGATTGGGAAGTTGATGATAGCTTCTATGTTCCCATCTTTTGGACAAATCTTACCTAGACCCACTTTATGACCCAAATATGTGATCGAGGTTTTTCCGAATTCACATTTCTTCAGATTTAAAACAAGTTTTGCTTTCTCAAGGACTGCTAATACTTTAGCTAAAATGCGTAAATGTTGCTCCCACGTATCTGAAAATATTACAAGATCATCCAAATACACAACACAGTTATCAATTCCATTTAAAACTCTATCCATTAATCTTTGAAAAGTACTCACTGCATTTCGTATACCAAAAGCCATAACTTTGGGTTCATAACTACCGAAAGGTGTTATGAAAGCAGATATTTTCTGTGCTCGACTACTTAAAGGTACTTGCCAATAACCTTTGGCCAAATCAAGTTTAGAAATAAACTTAGCATTTCCTATTTTATCTAAACAATCTTCGATCCTGGGGAGAGGAAAATTACTTTGTTTCGTAACACTATTCACTTTTCTAAAATCAATACACAGCCTATCTGATCCACCTTCTTTCTTAACGAGAACTATTGGAGAACACCAGTCACTTTCGCTAGGAACAATCAAACCATTGTCTACCATATACTTAATTTCCTGTCGAACTGAATTTGCTTTTTCTGGGCTTAGACGGTAAGGGCTTTGTCTAATGGGTTTTGTGTCCTGCAACTCAATATCGTGTTCAAAAAGATTAATCAAACCCAATTTATCACTAACAGTTTCTGGATAATTTGAAAACACATTGAATAATTCCCTTGTTTTTTCCTCTAAGCTAGAATTAAACAACGCAAAATTATTAAGAATATCAGAGTTCTTCTCAAAAGTAATCTCTCTCTGCGACACGGTTACGACTGGCATTGGACGTTCATTATATTTCTTTAGCAAGTTGATGTGCAACCATTTAGCTCTACGCCTACCCATATCAATTAAGTAATTCAAATTTCCCCTTTTATCTATGATAGGAAATGGACCTTCGAACTTATAAGATAATGAGGGACCTTCTTTCTGGACTAATACTAAGACTTTATCACCCACGTGGAAAATTCTGTCTTTAACTTTAAGATCGTACTTTCTTTTAGTTTCCCCTTGACGGTTGCTCTCATTTTCTTTTGCCAAACGCCATGCTTTCCTTAAATCTTCTTTGTGATCTTTGATATTCTGTATGTAATCCTTTCTACCTTCTTCTTGCATTAACTTACACTTTAAAATTTCTAAAGGTCTTTTGGCGGTGTGACCGAACAACAAATCAAAAGGACTAAATCCCGTGGTGTCATTAGGAGTTAACCGTAAAGCCAACAAGACAAAAGGTAACTTTTCTTCACAATCATGTTCGAAATTATTAGACATCTTTAAGCAACCTTTCAACGTTTGATGAAAACGTTCAACAATTCCTTGTGATTCAGGGTGTTACGGGGTGGAAGTTACAAGTTTAATCTCTAACTCTTTCATTTTATCTCTGAAATACTTTGATACAAAATTGCTACCATTATCACTCTGTATAACGCAAGGAAGTCCAAATTTAGAGAAATAGTTCAGCAAGCGTTTAACTACAGTTTTTGCATTGCAATTTCTTACTGGAATTGCTTCTGGATATCGTGTTAGTCTATCAATGATTGTTAATAGATAGATATTCCCTCCCTTACTTCTGGGCAAAGGGCCTACGATATCAATTACGACATTCTCAAAAGGTTCTCCTACCGATGGGATATTACATAACGGGGCCCTGGGAATTACTTGATTAGGTTTGCCAGCCATTTGACATTCGTGACAACTTAAAACATATCTCTTCACATAACTTTTCATTTTAGGCCAAAAGTACGTTTTAGTTATACACTTGAATGTTTTATTTACTCCTAAATGTCCTTGTTCATCATGTGCTAATTTCAAAATTGATTCACGAAGTTTCCTAGGAGTTACTAATTGCTCTATGACCTCCTCTTTGCTACCTGTCTTAGGACGAACATAGCAACACAAAAGTTCGTCTTTTAAACTAAATGTTTCCTTACAAACATTTTCAGGTTCATCATCCAATTCACATTAAAAAATTCTAGTTAGTGTTTCATCTTCCTTCTGCATCTTAACTAGTTCATCCTTCTTCAATATGCTAGTTTCTGAAACACTACAGCTGCTATTACTTGGGCCTATTACATTGTCTATCTGTACATCACTTCTTTCGACAGCTACATCATCATCTCTGCTCACATCATCAACATTTATAGAGTCAGTTTCCTTAGCTACACTCATGTTAAGCTCATCATCACTGCCTCTATTACCCATGTTCGAATCCTCGAACAACCTATGACCGTAGTCAATATCTGAATCTAATCCTGACCTGGTTACTATCATTTCAGGCCCTTGAACTTCACTTAAAATAGGATTCACACACTTGGAGGTAGTTAAATCATTGCCAACAATAATGTCAACGCTGTCTACGGGCAAAGTATCCACGACTGCTAGTTTTACATCTCCTGTTACTAACTGACTTTCCAATTTCATCTTTAACAAAGGACAAACTACACAAGTGTTCGGAAACCCACCTAGCATAACTTTTTCTTTCATGCTGATTATTACATTCCTTGGTACACTCTCTCTCCTAACGAGTGATACGGCCGCTCTCGTATCTCTAAGTAAAACTACTTCCCTTGAATCACCTCCTTTAAGAGAAGAAATTAAACCTTCAGACAAAAATTCACCATAATGTTTCCTAGTTTCTTTCAAGAGACTATTCCTTCTTGAAGAAAGATTATTAACTAGTGACACAGGTTTCTTCGCATTCGTACTTTCTACTGTGCAATTCCTAGCTATATGACCTTTCTTATTACAATTGTAACAAGTAACCTCTGAATTACTGACTGCCCATTGGCTCCTACAGTATCGAGAAATATGACCTTCCTTCCCACATGTGTAACAATAATAATGATAATAAGAATCCCGGTTCCTATTATCGTTATTGTTAGAACTACTTTTACTATGTTGTGCCTTACTTGACAAAAGATCGTTTTTCTTTTTACTGCCACTTAAACCATGTGTGAGACTTTACTCATCTGCTAATCTCGTAGCACCGGCAAAAGATGTTTCACGCCTATCTTCTATATATAATTTGATGTCTGGGGATATGTTATCTTTGAAGCTTTCTAACAAAACTAAGTTCTTGAGATCTTCAAAATTATCGACTTCAGCGGAAGTCAACCAATCACAAAACGATCTTTCTACCTTCTTTCCGTACTCCACATAAGTACTAGTATCATCTCTCTTCAAACTTCTAAACTTCTTACGGTATGCCTCTGGTACCAATCTGTATGTACTAAGTACGGTTTCTTTCACAGTATCATAATCTTCACTTTCATCCTCAGACAAATAACTATACACAGAATGTGCTTTACCACTTAAAACTGATTGTAAATACAAAGTCCACTGTTTTTTAGGAGAGCCTACTCTGTTCATTAACTTTTCAAAAGACATAAAATATTTCGTAACATCTTCCTCATTAAATTTCGGTATAAGTTTGAGCACTACACTCATATCTAAACTATCAGTGTCACTATTTAAAGACGAATTACTCCTTGATCTGCTACCTGACCGTCTGTTATGAAGAGTTTGTCTTAAACGAGCCATTTCTATCTCATGCTTACGCTGTCTTTCATTTTCTTCTCGCTTTCTTTCAAATTCTTCTCTATCAGCTGGTCTTTCATCTCTCTCTAACACTTCCTGTTCTCTCTTAATAACATAATCACGGAGATCATCGCCATCTAGACCAAGAAGTTTACCTGAATCTATCAAATCTCTCGTAATCGCACTCATTCTGTTTCTTTCTATATTCTCCCTGTTTCAATTGGTTATGTAGTCGAAAATTCTGGCAAAGGTCGCCAACTGTTACGATCCTTGTGGGGATCGAACCAGGTTCTGTTGAATTGATTAATGAAATGGGGACTTTTCAACTACATTAAGCAATCGAACAAAAGGAAATATAGAAAGAGAACTCGCAAAAGAAAACATAATTTTATTTACAACCAGTCAAAGGTAAATGTTTCTTGATTGAGTACTTAGGAAGCACTGAACTAAACAAAGAAAGTCATTTTGTGGCGGGATGTTGCAAAACAACCCCCACACCCTTGATCACACTAACTGACAAATGTCTCCTCTGCACAAACTTTCCCCTTACGTTATCAACTGGACTCTTGGACAGAAGGAAAATGAAAACAAAACATGACCTTAATACTATATTTCTTACAAACTAAAATAATTAATACAAAAAACCCTTCCACAATCAATTAAACACTTAAAATCCACAACCAAAATAATTACACTCAAAATTAATCTTTACTTGATAAATATACCAAAAAACGTAACACCATTCAAATGAAAAAACCCTAACAAACTTAAAATTAAAATATACAACAACACATATGTATAGATTATTTTATAGGACACCAACACTGTCCTCAACATAAAGCCAAACTGTCTTTTATGGCAAACTACCACTATTACCGCTTTGTGGTCAACTATTCCACTGGGTGGCAATTTGCCACCACTACTTCCCTGATTGGGGTCGTTGTTATTATCATCATCATCATTATCATCATTATCATCATCAACAGCAATCTTAATTCAAAGGCCAGGTCATCATCGGTTCAGCAATCCAAAAAGCAGTCCAAGCAAAATCGTAATACAGGCCAGGTCATCAACAATAAATCCAGTTTCTAACAAATTTAGTCACTCCAAAGGAGGAATCACGGCTCAGAATATAAAAATCACTTCCATGCTGGTCAAAAAAATAATAATCCAGCATTCACAACAGCCTCTAGCTGCAGTCGAAATCAAAATAAGCATTCACCCAAGACATTCACCACTGTCGTAACCTAACTAAAAACATAAACAAACAATCTCATTTATACCAACAGTCTTTCTCACCACAAACGATCGATACACTAACTACTTTCACTCGCTAACACAATCTCTCTCTCTCTCTCTCTCTCTCTCTCTCTCTCTCTCTCTCTCTCTCTCTCTCTCTCTCTCTGGATTTGGCAAAAGAAAATAAAAATTAAAATAAAGCAAAAATAAATCCTCCACATTCCTCCCCTCTTACTTTGCCAAATCCTCCTCACGCAACACTAACATTATTTGTTTCATAACACAGTCGCAGTCGGGAACGGGACCTCTACTCCAGTAACTGGGCCCCCATATACTCTCTCATTCACTTCTTCCTTATCACAATCATTCGCTACATTAACACTATTCCTATCTAAATCCCTATCATCTAATATATCATGTACAATCATATCTACCTCGTTCTCATCTGGCCCTATAATTACACTCATTTCTGTAAACAGTTCATCCATTTCATCAAAAACATTCTCAACTTTAGTAAAAGATTCATTCATGCTACTAATCATTCTCCTATCTCTCACTCTCGCATTCGTCATCCTTTCTTTTACATCACCTAAGGAAAAGCCACACACACTATAGATATCATTCATACTCAGCCATGATTCATCTGTATTAACACATTTATCTTCCATACAAACTTGCACATTTACACCCTTGTCATACTTGTTCGTATTCTTACCTATTCCTATAAATTTCCCTTGCACTTTCTCCTCACTTAAAACTTTCAAACGCCTCTTTTTCCTATATTCAACTAACACTAATTGTTTATTTTCCAGCCCTAATTTCTCATGCATACTAGATTCATATTTGCTCATTTCCAACCAATTACTCATCCCATTCTCACAAACATTAATCCTATTCCTTCCACACACACAGGAGGACTCACCCAGCTGAACCCTCTTACACTCTAGTTTCCCGAACATCCTGGCTGATTTACTCCCTTCTTCCTACATACCCTAGCTACATGCCCATCTGCACCACATTCAGTACACTTACCCCGCGGCTCCTCGCACATTCTAGCATAATGACCATCCTTACCACAATTACCACAAATTACATTCATATGATTACTACGACATCCACTCGCTAGGTGCCCCGTTATACCACACCGATAACATTTTACCCCTTTCTCTTTCTTGCACTCGCTAATTCTATGCCCTACCTCACCACATCCAAAACAAGCACCTAGAGCCCATCTACATTCATTCTTCTTATGACCTACTTTCCCACACCTATAACACTTTTCATCACGGACACGGCTATCTGACATACCTCGATGTGCACTCACACTCCTATCCCTATTGCGCCAATTACCCTGCCTAAATCCTTCATTTGTCCTTACAGGTACTCCCACATTACTCACCCTAACACTCCTATCTACTACATTATCAGCTACCCTCATCGGTCCTCCCATAACAGCATCTCTAAAACTAACAAATTCTGGCACACTTTCCTCCATTCCACTTCTTACACTCACAGATTATTTTCTTTCATACATCTATCTAACTCGTAATCCTCAACTATCCCTAAGATATCATCCCATGTCAATCTTTCTTTCGTCCACCTCATTTTCTCCTTCCGTTTCAAATTAACAAACTCAGCAACATTTTCGGGGACAGTAGCCAAAAACTTCTTCATTAACTCCTTATTCTCATTTATACCTTCATCCCCATACTTCTTCCTAGCTAAAGTTTCCAACCTACATACATATATCGATATCGCTTCTCCTGCATTCATCCGTGCTTCATCAAAATCATTCTTACGCTTATACTTAACACTCCCTTTCATACGTTTTACCTGCTCAATTATTCTCTTTTTCACACTTTCATAATCAACGTCACCTACACTCATTATCACTCCATACATCGTCAACAAATACCCAGTCAAATATTCTCCTAACTCCCTAGCCCAAACTCTTTTACTATCACCATAATTATCCTGACAATACCTCTCATACTCCTTGAAAAATTCATATACATCCCTACTACTATGCTCATTGAACCTTTCACACCAAGGTACCTCTCTCATAAATACAGTCTTACACACATCACGTTCATTCTCACTGTTATCATCACTGCTACCTTCCTTCTTGTTTCCTACTTCCTCGCTAGAATATAAGGAATCTAATTCCACAGTCATACTCCTATCCTTGATCATACTCTTCCTAGCCCTTTTCTTACTCGCCACTTTCACTCATTCACGATCGTCCTTGCTATCAGCCTGATACTTTTTCTTCTCTTTTTTCACATCACTTTTACCTTTCTTCTCATGATTCCTATCACATTTCTGTTCATCCTTACTATGCCTTATTCCCTTATCTTCAATCTCACTATCACTATTACTATTACTATCACTATCACTTCCTTTCCCATTATCACTAACCTTAGCCTTCTCATCCACTATCAACCCATTACCCGAAGCTGAGGACACTCCTCCGACTGCACCTTCACCCATTATAGTTTTCATCATCCCCATGACTTGCTCTATCATAGCTTCCAATCGGTTCTCCATTCGTTCCTCATTCTCTTTCATCCTCATCTCAACACATTCTTCCACTCTCTCTACAGTTCCCTTCAACTCCCTAAGCTCCTTCTGCATCGCCTCATTCTCCCAGTTCAACCTCTCATTCTCTACAAGCAACCTCTCCTCACGCTCCTTACTCAGCCGCAATTCCTCCTTCAAAACCCTTAATTGCTCCTCCATTTTTCATCAACCTTAATCCTAATTACGTCCTTCGTCCAACAGTCCGACTTCCTATCCCACCTCGGCAGTCCCTGTTCGGGCGCCAAAATAATGTGGCGGGATGTTGCAAAACAACCCCCACACCCTTGATCACACTAACTGACAAATGTCTCCTCTGCACAAACTTTCCCCTGACGTTATCAACTGGACTCTTGGACAGAAGGAAAATGAAAACAAAACATGACCTTAATACTATATTTCTTACAAACTAAAATAATTAATACAAAAAACCCTTCCACAATCAATTAAACACTTAAAATCCACAACCAAAATAATTACACTCAAAATTAATCTTTACTTGATAAATATACCAAAAAACGTAACACCATTCAAATGAAAAAACCCTAACAAACTTAAAATTAAAATATACCACAACAAATATGTATAGATTATTTTATAGGACACAAACACTGTCCTCAACATAAAGCCAAACTGTCTTTTATGGCAAACTACCACTATCACCGCTTTGTGGTCAACTATTCCACTGGGTGGCAATTTGCCACCACTACTTCCCTGATTGGGGTCGTTGTTATTATCATCATCATCATCATCATCATTATCATCATCATTATCATCAACAGCAATCTTAATTCAAAGGCCAGGTCATCATCGGTTCAGCAATCCAAAAAGCAGTCCAAGCAAAATCGTAATACAGGCCAGGTCATCAACAATAAATCCAGTTTCTAACAAATTTAGTCACTCCAAAGGAGGAATCACGGCTCAGAATATAAAAATCACTTCCATGCTGGTCAAAAAAATAATAATCCAGCATTCACAACAGCCTCTAGCTGCAGTCGAAATCAAAATAAGCATTCACCCAAGACATTCACCACTGTCGTAACCTAACTAAAAACATAAACAAACAATCTCATTTATACCAACAGTCTTTCTCACCACAAACGATCGATACACTAACTACTTTCACTCGCTAACACAATCTCTCTCTCTCTCTCTCTCTCTCTCTCTCTCTCTCTCTCTCTGGATTTGGTAAAAGAAAATAAAAATTAAAATAAAGCAAAAATAAATCCTCCACAATTTGATTAAACTACACTCCAGCAAATTGAGGAACAGTCAAGTTAGTAGATAAATAATACACAAAAAGATACTACTCTTCACAGCAGCTCTCGACGGTTGACAGGAACGTAGATATTTCAGGTCCAGGCGTTTCGTGGTTAGTAATGAGGGCAGGGGGCAACTCGTTCTGACATCTCGGACAAAGCTGGTTACGTCTGCATTCTGGTCCTTACGTCTTCTCTTCTTCCCTGAGCTTGTTCTCCCTCTCTCTCTCTCTCTCTCTATACTCTTGTTCTGCCTTTCGTCCTCCTGTTCTGTCTTTCGTACTCTCTCTTCTGTCGTTCTCGTTGAAGTTTATATATCCCTGTATGGGAGGGGTTAACTAGGGACAATTCCATATAAGGAAATTTTCTCGTTTCTTCATCCTCATTGGTGTTCCTTAAAACCATGCCTCTGATAACACCTAGACGAACGCTCTGCTGGTGTAATCAAAATCCATATCGCGCTATAATTGAAGCGAGGCGTCTGTTTACCTTCAGCTAATGTATATTCTTCGGCGACAAACACTGTTCTTCTTGTCCTATGGTTTCCTTGGTTTGCCATAGACAGGGGATCGTTATGCCCAAAGACTGCCAGCCTAGGCACATATCTTGACGGTGACAGTTTTGTAAACACTGGCGGGACCTTCTCTCTCTCTCTGCTTCTCTAAGAATACAAACATCACATGTTTTAACATTCTTTTCTATATTATTCTATCTACCCATGACAGCTACCACAAACACATTTACATAGATGAATAACATTACCAATTCTCCAACAAGTGCTAAAAGCTCCTCTTCTTGCTAACTTGCGCAAAATAACAGATAACTTTGGAGCTAAGAAATCTGCTATCTTTATAAAAAACAAAGGAAAGATACCATTTGGGTCTACACCTCCATAAGCATCAAGGTCCATCAACAGAGCTTTAATGTCACGAGATCGAAAAGCTAAACTAATTAGTTTAGCCTCAGGAAAACAGGAATGAGGAAGTTCAAGTTTTTTATTACTCTGTTTACTGTCGAAAATATCAGCCAACAGGGTTGCCTTTTCCTTTGGACAGTGAGTGACTGAGCCATCTGGTTTAAGTAAAGGAGGAACTGTTGCATCTACACCAAAGAGTGCAGATTTATTGGTAGACCACCATTTACGTTCCTGAGTTGTACCAGAAAGGGTTTCTTTTATGGTTAAATTGTACTCCTTTTCAGTTAAGACATAAACTCTCTGAGCAAAAGCTCGAAGCTGAGTATAGTTGTTCCAGGTCAAATCTGATCTGTTACCCTTCCAAAGGACTCCTGCTTCTCCAAATAAGCACTTCTACAATCATCATTGAACCACGGTTTATCCTTCACTCGTTACCTTAGCACACGAGAAGGGATACGCCCATCAATTATGTTGACTAGATTCTCATTCAAAGGGACAACAGGATCTACACTACTATATAATTGTGACCAATTCAAGCACAAAAGATCATGCAAAATCCCATTCCAGTCTGCTTGGGATTTCATATAAATTTTACAAGAGTATGATACAGTAGGCCCCGCCATACGACATTAATCCTTTCCGGAGTTGGTATCGTATGGTGAAAATGTCGTATGGCGGGCAATAGAATAGTTAATGCGTGAAAAACCCCAGGTAAAAACATTGAAAATTAGAATTTAACAAAATACAATACAGTAGTATAGTAAGCACTGTACTACAGTATACTTATATATGATATACATGTACAGTACTGTACAGTATATAATCAAATAATATTATAAACAAAAATTATATACTGTACAGTACTGTAAAGGAAAAACTAAATCTTATTTACCTTTGGAGTGACGTGACTTGAGCTGGTAGTGGGTGGAGGCAGAGGGGGGAGTAGACGGTAGATATAAAAACGTATCAATGCTAATTATGTTATGTAGGCTACACTTAATAATAAATTTATTCTTACTAATAAACACTTAAAATTAAAAATGCTTTTTTTTATTATTTTTGTCTTTTGAATTTTTTTTTATGATTTTTTTAGAACTTAAAAAATTACTTTTTTTTTTTTTTTTTTTTTTTTTTTTTTTTTTTTTTTTTTTTTTGATAGAATCACTATTATCGTCTTTGCTTTCTGACATTTCTCTTTTGGAGAAATATCTATCCAAAGAAGCCTGTTTCTGATGATTCCTCAACATATTCCATAAATGACTCATACACTTATCATTAACACTCTGCCTAAGACGACTTGTGTGAAGTTTTTCAGGGTGTTTCTTTTCAATGAAACTCGTAAGGTTTTCATACCAACCGATAGCTTACCTTATTTCTGACGATGTCGTTTCTTCAGTCTCCCCCCCCCTTCCTCGCCTCCACTAGAGCTGTGCTCTTCTTGAATGATCGTCAACTGCATTGCCTCTGACTCCTTTAAGTCTTCAGTCGTAAGCTCCTCCCTGTGCTCCTTGATAAGGTTATGGACGTCAGCATCATCGATAGCAAGCCCCATGGACCTCCCGATTGAAATTATTTCCTCAACATCACCCTCAGGGACAGGATCATCAATGGCCTCGTCTTCGGTTGAGGGGTCGAAACCTTCAAAGTCTCGTTCTGCTACAACAACTGGCCACAGTTTCTTCCATGAGGAGTTCAAGGTGCAGTGTGAAACCTCATTCCAAGCTGTGTCGATCATCTTCAGGCATTGAACGATGTCAAAATGCCCCCTCCAAAATTCACGGAGGGTGAGTTGAGTGCTTTCAGTCACTTTGAAGCATCTTCTGAACAGATGCTTCGTGTAAAGCTTCTTGAAGTTGGCAATCACTTGCTGGTCCATAGGCTGGAGGAGAGGGGTGGTGTTTGGTGGCTGATAGAGAACCTTAATGAAGGAGAAGTCAGGATGAATGATGTCCTCGAGGCCAGGAGGGTGAGCAGGGGCATTGTCCAGCACCAGGAGACATTTCAGAGGAAGATCGTTCTCTTCTAAATAGTTCTTGACAGCAGGACAGAAGCAGACGTTTATCCACTCAATAAATATGGTCCTCGTGACCCAGGCCTTAGCATTAGACTTCCAAAATACCGAGAACCTCTTCTTCGTGATATTTTGTGCCTTGAAGGCACGAGGATTTTCTGAATGGTATACCAGTAGGGGCTTAATTTTTAAGTCCCCACTGGCATTTGCACAAAATGTGAGCGTTAGTCTGATCTTCATTGGTTTATGGCCAGGAAGTTTCCTTTCTTCAGCTGTGATATATGTACGGCAGGGCATTTTCTTTCAGAAAAGGCCAGTTTCATAGCAGTTAAAAACTTACTGAGGAATGTAGCCTTCTCTGGAAATTACGTTCTCAAACTTCTTGAGGAATTCTTCTGCTGCTTTCTTGTCAGAACTGGCCGCCTCTCCATGCCTGACGACTGAGTGAATACCTGTCCTCTTCCTAAACCAATCAAACCACCCATGAGAAGCCTTAAACTCTTGGGGGGCTTGCTGCGACGTTCCTTTGCCTACCCCGTCTCTCTGGGCTTCCACGAGATCGGCAAAGATGGCGCTCGCCTTGTGCGAAATTACCGATTGCGTGAGTGTATCACCAGCGATTTCCTTCTCTTTAATCCACAGAAGAAGGAGTCTCTTCATCTCATCGTTGATTGATGTCCTTCCACTGGCAAGGACAGTCATGCTTTTAGAAGACTTACTTGCTTTAATGGCTTCCTTATTCTTAATAATTGTACCAATCGTAGATTGGTTATGGCCGTACGTATTAGCGAGGGTAACGATGCGCATGCCTTCTTCATATTTCTTTATGATTTCCAGCTTCGTTTCCATAGTTATCATCTTCTTACTTCTGCCTTCAACATCACTAGTAATCTTGGGACCCATGGCTAACGTTTTAAAGTTATAATTAAGCACTAAAATGCAAAAAAAATAACAATATTACAAGCACTCACACGAGATCAAGTCTTTACGAAACGCACACGAGATTCTGAACTGAGCGCGCGTATGACAAAAAGAGAGAGAGGCAGCATCTCTCTCAAGCATTGTGGGAGGATTTTCGGCCAATAGCGTATCGGCATCTTAGTGACGCCATGACGCTGACCAATAGCAGACCAGCTTCTTAGTAATGTATGCAGTAATGTATGAGCGTGGTGGTAACCGCCAAATTTGAGTTTTGGAATTCCATGCCGTAAGTTGGGGAAAATGTCGTAACGAGGGGACGAAAAAAAATCGTATTCTACACCGTAACATGAAAAAAACGTAAGCTGGGGACGCCGTATGCTAGGGGTCTACTGTATATCAGGGACAGGCTACTCAGTCTTCACTACTAATGAAATCAAGGCATGATCAGATGTCTTGACTGGAGAACCAACCTTACTAGTTAAAATGCCAGGGGAGTCAGTGTATACGAGGTCCAAGCAATTACCAGACCTGTGAGTAGCTTCATTTATGATTTGCTCACAGCTTGATTCCGAGGCAAAGTCTAAAGCTCTTAAGCCATGGCGATCGGTAGGAGAGATAGAACTTAACCACTTCCTATGGTGGGCATTAGAATCACCAACAAAGACAAAAGAAACCTTTCTATCATCTTCTTGTATCTTAGCCGTAATGGTAAGAAGACAATCGAAGATAGAATCATCCATGTCTGGATTCCGGTAAATGGAACACAAATAAAAGTTGTTATGCCTGCCACAAACTTTTATTACCTGAATCCCATGACATCCACATTGATAGCAGGACTTATGAGAAGCAGGGTACTCAGTCCTAATATACACCGCCATTCCCCTGGCCTTAGGGAGGGCATCACGTTTCAGCATTATTGGCTTCTTAAAACTACTTATAAGGAGCTCAGAGGAGTGCCTCATATTAGAAACCAAAGTTTCTGAGCACAAATAAATATCATACTGTCTGGACGAAACGGTAAGGTCCTGGATATTTGCATGAAGACCACGAATATTGCAATACGGAAGACGACATTGACGAAATCTAGGACGTACTGGCCCCGGATTTCGACCAATGTCTCCAGACAGCATAAGAATTAATAAAAATAAAAAAGAGACATCATACTTAAAAACTAGACTAACAAGAATTATAACAAAAACAATATATGCAGAATTATAAATAAAGTGATTGATGAGACCCATAGACTATAGTAAAAAGTCGGAAAAACTGGTCAACATGGAAGAGCTGATACACCAGGCAAGGCTAAATACCCTCCAGGATAGCCACTTCAACTGATGGGAGGACAGTAAGGATGATTTTGAGAAGAAAATGAATTAGGAAAGGAAAAGACAACCTCTTGATAAACCACCAGGCATCCATGGCCCTTCTATTAAGCCTGCCCAACACACCATTTCAAAAAAAAAAAAAAAAAAAAAAAAAAGAGGAAGAAAAAAAAAATAAGATAGAATAGTGTGCCCGAGTGTACCCTCAAGCAAGAGAACTCTAACCCAAGACAGTGGAAGACCATGGTACAGAGACTATGGCACTGCCCAAGACTAGAGAACAATGGTTTAATTTTGGAGTGTCCTTCTTCTAGAAGAGCTGCTTACCATAGCTAAAGAATCTCTTCTACCCTTACCTAGAGGAAAGTACACTGAACAACTTGGAGTACAGTAATTAACCCCTTGCGTGAAGAAGTGTTTAGTATCTCATTGTTGTCAGGTGTATGAGGAAAGACGAGAATAAAAGAATAGGCCAGGCTATTCTGTGTAAGTGTAGGCAAAGGAAAAATAAGCCGTAACCAGAGGGAGGGATCCAATGCATTATTGCCTGGCCAGTCAAAGGATCCAATACCTCACTAGTGGTAGTATCTCAACGGGCAGCTGGTGCAGTATACTACAGTATATTAAAGGTCTGGGACTCACTGACGGCTCTACACGCCGACCAAGAAGAGTTGGCTGCAATACACTACGAACGAACTGACGGGTGTTAAGTAGCAGGAGCCTGCATGGTGAGAAGGAGGTATGCTGGCTGTTTAGTTCACCACTCACCTGGTGAAGCGGGGTCATTTCATTCATAAAAAATACCTAAAGTATATGCTGTATTTAATTGTGCCACCTCTTTGGCCCACATTTTGAGGTTCCTTACCTCTAGCATCAGGGTTTTTTTGACCTCTTATTTTGAGGTGCCTTCTAGCATTTGAGGTTCTTTGACCTCTATTTTGAGGTGCCTTATCTCTGGCATGAGGGGCTTTTTTGCCTCCATTTTAAGTGCTTTAACTTTAGCTTTATGACCTCTATAATTTTAGGTGCCTTATTTCTAGCATTAGAGGCCTATTGACCTCTATTTTGAGGTGCCTTATCTCTAGCATTAGGGGCTTTTTGACCTCAATTTTAGGTGCCTTATATCAAGCACTAGGGAATTTTCGACCGCTATTTTGAGGTGTCTTATTTCTAGCAATAGGGGATTTTTTACCTCTATTTTTAGGTGCCTTAACATTAGCTTTACGGGCTTTATGACCTCTATTTCAAGGTGCCTTATATATAGCATTAAGGGCATTTTTAATCTCTAACATTAGGACCTTTTTACCTCTATTTTCAGGATCCTAATCTATAGTATTAGGGTGATTTTGGGGTGCCTTATCTCTAGCATTAGGGGATTTTTACCTCTATGTTGAGGTGCCTTATCTCTAGCATTAGAAGCTTTTTTACCTCTATTTTTAGGTGCCTTAGCTTTAGATTTAGGGGCTTTATGACCTCTATTTTTAGGTGCCTAACCCCTAGCATAGAAGGGCTTTTTGACCTCTGATTTTGAGGTGTCTTATCTCTAGCATTAGGGGATTTTTTACCTCTATTTTGAGGTGCCTTATCTCTAGCATTAGGGTTTTTTTTTTTTACCTCTGTTTTTAAATGCCCTAACTTTAGCTTGAGGGGCTTTATGTCATCTATTTTAGGTGACTTCTCTCTAGCATTAGGGGCTTTTTAACCTCTGATTTTAAGGTGCCTTATCTCTAGCATTAGAAACTTTTTTACCTCTATTTTAAGGTGCCTTATTTCTAGCATTAGGGGCTTTTTTACCTCTATTTTTAGAAGCCCTGTCTCTAACATTAGGAGCTTTTTTACCTCTATTTTTAGGCGCCTTATCTCTAGCGGTAGGGGCTTTTTAACCTCTGTTTTGAGGTGCCTTATCTTTAACGTTAGGGACTTTATGACCTCGATTTTAAGGTGCCTTATCTCTAGCATTAGGGACTTTATGACCTCTATTTTAAGGTGCCTTATCTCTAGCATTAGGGGCTGTTTGACCTCTGATTTTGAGGTGCCAGGTGCCTTATCTCTAGTATTAGGGTATTTTTTTAACTTATATTTTGAGGTGCCTTATCTCTAGCATTAGGATATTTTTTACCTCTGTTTTTAGGTGCCTTAATTTTAGCTTTAGGGGCTTATTTATAGCATTAGGGGCTTTTTTACCTCTATTTTTAGGAGCTTTATATATAGCATTAGGGGCTTTTTGACCTGTGTTTTTAAATGCCCTAACTTTAGCTTGAGGGGTTTTATGTCATCTATTTTAGGTGACTTCTCTTTAGCATTAGCGGCTTTTTAACCTCTGATTTTGAGGTGACTTATCTCTAGCATTAGAGACTTTTTTACCTCTTTTTTAAGGTGCCTTATTTCTAGCATTAGAGGCTTTTTTACCTCTATTTTTAGGTGCCCTGTCTCTAACATTAGGAGTTTTTTTACCTTTATTTTTAGGCGCCTTATCTCTAACGTTAGGGACTTTATGACCTCGATTTTAAGGTGCCTTATCTCTAGCATTAGGGACTTTATGACCTCTATTTTAAGGTGCCCTATCTCTAGCATTAGCGGCTGTTTGACCTCTGATTTTGAGGTGCCAGGTGCCTTATCTCTAGTATTAGGGTATTTTTTTACCTATATTTTGAGGTGCCTTATCTCAAGCATTAGGATATTTTTTACCTTTGTTTTTAGGTGCCTTAACTTTAGCTTTAAGGGCTTATTTATAGCATTAGGGGCTTTTTTACCTCTATTTTTAGGAGCTTTATATATAGCATTAAGGGCTTTTTGACCTTGATTTTGAGATGCACTACTTTTAGCATTAGAGGCTCTTTGACCTTTATTTTTAGGTGCCATATCTATAGCATTAGAGTTTTTTTTACCTCTATTTTCAGGTGCCCTGTCTCTAACATTAGGAGCCTTTTTGCCTCTATTTTTAGGCACTTTATCTCTATCATTAGGGGCTTTTTAACCTCTGTTTTGAGGTGCCTTATCTCTAGCGTTAGGGACTTTATGACCTCTATTTTAAGGTGCCTTATCTCTAGCATTAGAGGCTTTTTGACCCCTGATTTTGAGGTGCCAGGTGCCTTATCTCTAGCATTAGGGTTTTTTCACCTTAAGTTTGAGGTGCATTACTTGTAGCATTAGAGGCTCTTTGACCCTTTTTAGGTGCCTTATTTATAGCATTAGGGGATTTTTTACTTCTATTTTTAGGAGCCTTATATATAGCATTAGGCCTTTTTTTTACCTCGATTTTGAGGTGCATTACTTCTAGGATTAGAGGCTCTTTGACCTCTATTTTTAGGTGCCTTATTTATAGTATTAGGGGCTTTTGATCTCTATTTTAAGGAGCCTTATATAAAGCATTAGGAGCTTTTTGACCTTGATTTTAAGGTGCTTTACTTCTAGCATTAGAGTTTCTTTGACCCCTATTTTTAGCTGCCTTATTTATTGCATTAGGGGCTTCTTGACCTCGATTTTGAGGTGCATTACTTCTAGTATTAGAGGCCCTTTGATCTTTATTTTTAGGTGCCCTATTTATAGCATTAGGGGCTTTTTACCTCTATTTTTAGGAGCCTTATATAAAGCATTAGGGGCTTTTTGACCTAGATTTTGAGGTGCTTTATTTCTAGCATTAGAGGCTCTTTGACCTCTATTTTTAGGTGCCTTATTTATAGCATTAGGGGCTTTTGACCTCTATTTTTAGGAGCCTTATATAAAGCATTAGGGGCTTTTTGGCCTCGATTTTGAGGTGCTTTACTTCTAACAAACAGGGGGGGGGGGTTACCTATATTAAAGGCTATTTTATGTGTTCGTTTAAAGGTTCTTCGTTGCTGTTGTATTCTGTTTATTCTAGTTTTTCAAGATCTTTAGTTTTTCGGTTTCCTTTAATATTTCATCTTCCACTTTCCTTAGTTCGTCCATTTCCTTCGAGATTTCATCGTATTCTTTCTTAGTTCGTCAGTTTCCTTCTAGATTTCAAGAGCGATTTCAGTGCCGTGTGTCCTCAGTTCGTCAGATTCCTCAGAGAAATCGATGGCATCCATGTCTTTGTCCATCGGGGCAATAGGTAGAGACAGAAATGCAATAAATTATTTTCCGCATACGTCATCATTCTAAAGTAAATGACGTGCAACACAATATATTTACCAATACGATCTGGATATGTTCTTTCTTCAATGTCGAGTTTTGGGAATATCCTGTTGAAGAACCACACATCGCTCACCATTTAGCTGAACCATTCTGTCTCCGTTCTTATTTCCTTATTTCCAGTAGTCTCCAATTATCGGAGACAGAGGGTTTTGAGGTGAGAGTAGGATTACACCAAGAGTCAGCTCTGAGCCCATTTATCTTTAACATAGTGATGGACGTTTTAATAGAAGAGGTAAGGGAGGCAGTACCATGGAACATATTGTATGCAGATGATATTGTTCTGTGCGCAGAGAGCAGGGAAGATCTGGAAATGAAATTAGAAAGGTGGAGGCAAGTACTGGAGGACAGAGGAATGAGAATAAGTAGATCTAAGACAGAATATATGTGTACCACCAGTGAGGGGGATGATAGAGAAAGTATTCATCTTAGGGGAGAACAGATAAAGAGAGTTGATAAGTTTAAGTATTTGGGATCCTTTGTTAACGCTGGAGGAGGTATGGAAGATGAAGTTAAACATCGGGTACAGGCAGGCTGGAACAACTGGAGAGCAGCCTCAGGAGTTCTTTGTGACAAAAGAATACCACTGAGGTTGAAAGGAAAATTTCATAAGACAGTGGTAAGAACAGCAATGTTGTATGGAACGGAAACAGCAAGCATGAGGAAGACAGAGGAGAAGAAGATGGATGTGGTAGAAATGAGAAAGCTTAGGTGGATGTCTGGGGTGATAAGAGAGGATCGGATAAAAAATGACTACATAAGGGGGTCGACAAAGGTGGTGAAAATATCAAAGAAAGTGCAGGAAGGGAGGCTGAGATGGTACGGACACCTGATGAGGAGAGATGAGGACCACGTTGGGAGACATACTATGGAGATGGAGGTTCAAGGAAAAAGAAGAGGAGGGAGACCAAGAAAGAGATGGAGGGCCTGTGTGAGAGGAGACTTACAGAAGGGGATTGATGAGGCAGAAGTGCATAATAGAAAAAGAAGGAAACGGCTCATCTGCAACATATATACATACATACACACACACACACACACACACACACACACATATATATATATATATATATATATATATATATATATATATATATATATATATATATATATATATATATATATATATATATATATATATATATATATATATATATATATATATATATATATATATATATATATATATATATAGGATGGAGAAAAGTCTCAGTATTGATATTAATACAAATGGAACAACATAAAAGTTAAATATAATCATTTAAAAAATGAACTAAAAAAAAAAAAGTATATAAGATTTAAAAGTGAAGAATGCTTAAGTTAGTGTGTGTCATCAGCTGTGACTGGTCCACTATAGAATAAAGACCCCAGACATGCCACTTTATAAGTTCGTCTTCTCTTCCTTCCCCAGCTTGTTTTACAATCTCTAGGGACACATTCTACAAGTCCTAATGTCCATCTATTGATTGACATTCTCATTATAAGTCCTGCCCATGTTCATTCCTTTTTCTTATATATTAGAATAACTTCTCCGTTAGTTTGCTCTCGTATCCATGTTGCTCTATTTACTGTATGTCTCTTATCGTTATTATCATCACCATTCTTTCCATAGCTCTTTTAAGTTATAATCAGCTTATGTTGTAAGGCCTTTAGTAAGGCTCCAAGTTTCTGATGCTTAAGTTAATACTGTTAAGATCATCTGATTGAATACTTTCCTATATATATATATATATATATATGTATGTATATCTATATATATACATATATATATATATATATATATATATATATATATATATATATATATATATATATATATGTATGTATATCTATATATATAGATATATATATATATATATATATATATATATATATATATATATATATATATATATATATATATATTATATGGATGAAAATCAACACAATATCGTGTTTAAATAGAATTAAATTTCTACCTCATACTTGAGATCCAACCCTAGCCCCTTCAAATGAAAGGCCAGGTTGCTCTGCTGGCATGGTTGGAAGCGACCTGGCCTTTCATTTGAAGGGGCTAGGTTCGATGCCAAATATGAGGTAGAAATTTATATATATATATATATATATATATATATATATATATATATATATATATATATATATATATACATATATAATGAATAGACATCGGCGTCCAAAATTGAAGACAGCTTCTTCTCGAACAGATCGTCCTGCAGATAGTTTTCAGGATAACAGCAGAAATACATTTACTTTTCTCCATCTATTGTTTGGTATCGACATGTGTTTCGGATCACTTCGTGACCTTTCTTCAGGACTACATTGAGTTTAGGAACTACACTTTAATATGAATGTTATGGTGGTGAAAACTTTATCAAATTGTCACCATCATAACCTATATCAATTATATTAGTTTTAAGGTTGGAGATTTAAAATGCATCATCAGTTAACATAATCTATATTGTTTTAGAAGTGATTGGTGACAATAAAATATGTGAAATGACATGCAATGAAAGTTCATTGGTGCATTATTATAGTATGATATGGTATATAGGATGTAAGGTATGAAAGACAAATTGTTTACTCAAATTATCTGGTTCGGCATCAATAACCTAAGATGTCAGGATGACAAAAAACTCCTAATCAATCAATCAATCAATCACTCAAATTATCTGGGCAAGTCGCTCACTTCCAAGCGAACCCCCTTCCCTGGTGACGATTGCTCAATGCTCAGAGGTCTGAGACTAGCTGGCTTCACCCTTCCCAAGGCAAAAGGAAATATTTCCTTATTACGATTTCATTAGTCATTTCATGTCCTGATGTCCAACACCATAAAAGTGTTCCCCCGGTAAGCTCTTCAAGAAATCCATTACTCTAGATATTTGTTCAATCAGTCTTTCGCATATTTACTTCGTTATCTATAGTTTTGATATAATTTTAAACACCTGGAAAGAAAACTGTAAGAAATATTGTCATCTTCGTATTTTGTTTTTCGTTTACTAAAAAACTTCCACCAGAAGGATCTTATCATAACTGTGAGACCTTTAAACCTCAAACATTGGGGATGTGGATAGAAGGATATAACCAGGTGGGGGTTAAAGATGATGGTGAAGAAGTGGCAATTGGGTGATTTTAATATATGGCTTGACGAGGTTTGCTTATTAACATTTATGAAGTGATGGTGATGCTGGTAATACCCCTATTGATAACATTTAATATCAATGATTCCAACTTGCAATGAAAATTGGTATGTATCGTTCCAACATTGTTTTTAGGTGGTCATTGAATATCTTTGGAACATGGGATCTTCACCCGAAAGAAATAAAAATCCAACACCAACTTGCAAAGTAGATAGCGGTGTTGAGTGATCCTTAGGAATATCCAAATAATATAAATATTGGATACAGGTAATATATACATATGTATATATATATATATATATATATATATATATATATATATATATATATATATATATATGTATATATATATATATATATATATATATATATATATATATATGTATATATATATATATATATATATATATATATATATATATATATATATATATATATATATATATATATATATATATATATATATATATATATATATATATATATATATATATATATATATATATATATATATATATATATATATATATATATATATATATATAAGTGTGCTACTTTTATAAGCACACATTGAGTATGTGTTGTTTAAGATGTGTAAAGCTGGATAACGAAGTACATATTATTAGCTTTAAAAAGTATTTATTGTTTAAAAACAACAGTGTTAAACATCTCCATCATAGGAGGGAGCTGGTTTGGTCAGATGACCAATTCTGGTGAAGTATAGATATGAACTGATTAAATTATCGATATCACAGATATCGTATGCTTAGTTGATATAGCAATTTTATCACAATCTCGGAAGACACCTGCATCCGGTGACATCACAAACTTTCACACGCTGATGCATTGGTGTTGACGTTTAAGAAAAATGTTACATTGTTGAGGCTGCATTGTGCATCCTGTTTATGATTTGAGTGACTACAGAAAATCCCACGGCTAGCTTCTTCATCCAAAATGACATATTACGTCATGTGTTTTAAACATGTAATAATAATTATTTCACTTATTACATAAGCTCGGCCAGCTATCTCAATTTTTTCAAAAAAATTTAACAACAAGCCAAAACATGTTTACTAGGCGTGACTGGACATATGTATTATTCTTTGTTTAACTTTAGCCATAAGCAAACGAGGACGAATGTCCAAATAGGCACATCAAAAAATAATAACAATAATGCATATGAAAAGATATTACCAAAGCAAAAAAGAAAAAAAAAATGCATGATAAATAAAGATCACATATATGGTACATTGCTAGCAAATGATTATATGGTACCAAAAAAAAACTACTGACATACATATGATTCGGTAACTTGTTAAAGAATAATTGTTACCTTTGTCAGAAGCATAGATTAACATAATACGGTAACTAATAAAAATATTTGTTACCTTGGTAAAAATTAAATTTTTTAGTGCACAAACACGAATTCCTGGTACGTACATGTACCATGGTTTCGTACATATATATATATATATATATATATATATATATATATATATATATATATATATATATATATATATATATATATATATATATATATATATATTTATATATCGGGCTGATATATTTTATTAGATGCCCATAGATTCTGTTAATTTGATTTTTTTTTCTCTTTTCTTTTTAACATTCCGGCTTATATATTTTATTAGATGCCGAGAGAAAAAATAATTTATATTTTTTTAAATGTTTTTTTTGTTTAAATGTATTTTTAACAATGCAATGTAGATAATTTCTTCAATTACATATTACTAGCGTACTAACAGCTTTTCTTACAAACACACTTTCCAGAGCAATTTACTCCTTCAGCGAATGAGGTGGCCACTTCAAACGGCTTTAAACTGAATTAAATAAGGAGTTTTGTCTGGACATGGCGAAACGTTCTGTTGTAGCTTCCTGCTATGCCGTAACCTACGCCAAACAAGGATGTTCACGGCGATAAATATCAACACCGTGATAACCAGTCCTGCTAGTAGTATGGGGTGAAGAATTTCCTTATAAGTCGGTGACAGGTGGTCCATTTCGGTTAGTTTCATCAACTGCTTGGCAACTTGACTGTTGTATGGGAGAGGTAGTGCTGGCATTGTAGAGGTCCACGTGAAGTTCGCGAAGTAGGCTCGTTCTCTGATGAGTGTCCGTAGACCAGTCACCATGGAATTAGGGGAAGTCCCGATACAACCATCTGCTGCAACGAAGATGTGGGCGAAGGACGTGGATCCGTCAGGGCATGATACATTGAAGCCGTCCTTGTCGTATCGTATCCACGAGCCATTGTTCAGTCTGCAATTGAACTCATTATTGTCAAAGGGATAAAGCTTATCCAGACAATTTTCACTTGTATGGGAGAGAGCACCTTCCAGCACTATACCTAACTCGCATGAATCCATTAAGTTTTATGGAATTCAAATGAGTCAGCTGTACATATTTTTCTATCAATTGCGTCTGAACAGTGAGTTAATTGATTTAAGTCTTTAATGACCGTATATGTTTCCTTGTCTGGGGAAATCAATACGTGTCCTGTCAAACTGGATATTACTGGATTTGAGTGATTCGTCATGAAAGTCGGAAATGGTGATATCCTGTAAGATTGCCAGGCATCAGAAGAATCAAAGGGAATCGTAATCCTAATCTTGTTATTATCAACGCTTATTGTAATTAGGCTGTAATAAAATTCTAACCTACGTTCGCCTAACAAAGGAACATAGCCTAGTTTATCCCTTCCGTTCTCCAGAATTAACTTTAAGTAATTTATAGGCAACAAATGGGGCGACAGTACACCTTTAGTTGCTAATGTGATAGCTTTTACATAATCCTTGGATTTCTCAATGAAATGTGCAATTCTGTTATATATGTGATCTATCTTTGAATCATAATACGTTAACGTTGCCAACAAATCCTGTACTTCCATAATCTGAATGATATTATCTGAATGTTCATTTACTAAATCCATAATTTTATTGATTGAAGCTAACTGATTCCTTAGTTCTGACATAATCAATTCATCTTCATGAGTCAAGAACTTAATTTTCTTATTTTGATTACTAATTTTAAGACGATTGGAAATTCCTAAACCTAAACTTGTAATAGACCCAAAGATGTTTAATGCAGCATAAATAAACGGATTTCGTCTTTCTTTATGTTCGTGTCCTACAGTCCACATCAAAAGGTCATAAGCCAAAGATCCTGTCTCGTAAGTCTTATTTTTCAAGTCATCAGATAGCATCTCTGCAACTTTTAATGTTGATCGAAGCAAACTCTCTGTAGTCAAATGAAAATGTCTTCTATGCAACTCATCCAATGATGCAGAAAACCTTGAAATGGCGGTTCTTAAGCTAGTGACATCATTCTCTTGAAGAAAAATTGCTTGCATATTCACTTCTACAACTACGTTGCTTGATGTAATAAAAACGTCTTCTTGTCTTTCAACTATAGTGCCATATTTAAAATTTATACTTTTAGTTTTGGAGCTCATCCCACACGAGAAAAATGTCTGAGTGAACAATATCACTCCCAACAACAAAAAATTCATCTTGGAAACCTGTAACGAGAAAAATATATGTAATTACTCCTGTATTAAGAAGAAAACTTTTAATCACATAAAATAAAAATTTTTTCCCTCACTTCTTTACCTCTCTTTTCTTTTTAATTTCTTATGTGAGCCAATGGTACTATTCTCTCATCCGTGGGTTGGGATTCGTTTTGAACTCTAAACCTATTGGCCGTTAATGTTTCCAAAATGTTAAATGGGCCTTCAAACTTAGGTGTTAGTTTATAATTGAGTCCTTTGCGTACATTGATTTGAATATACACGTTATCACCCACGGTATATGTTTTAGTTGGTTTCGCTGTTTTATCATGATTCCTTTTCATTATGATTTGTGATTCTTCTAAATTCTTTCGAAGGATATCATATCGACTTATACTTGCATTTATACATTCTTTTAAAGGATTTGATAGATTAGATGTAGGCGTTAATACATGGAAAGGCGTTCTAACTGGGGTACCATACAATGCTTCTTGCGGTGACATTTTAATTGATATATGATATGAATGATTCAGAGTACTCAGTGCCGCCGGTATTGCAATATCCCAGTTGGGGTCTGATCCCCCTAGTGTTACCCTTAATATATTTAAAATTTTCCTATTTGCTCTTTCCACTAGCCCATTCGACTCTGGGTGATATATCATGGTATTTATTTTCTTTATGTTGAGGAATTCACACAATGAGGTAAGAAAGTGATTATTAGATTCACCACCCGAGTCTGAGATTATCATGTGTGGAATTTCATGTTTACAAATGTAACATTCGTAAAACTTCCTAGCGCATTCAATCGCAGTTTTAGTTTTAAGCGCTATTAGTTCTGTATATCGAGTTAGAGCATCTATAATTACTAAGAGGTGCTTATTTCCTCTGACTGACTCGTAAAATCCTGTTAACAAATCTAAATGTATTCTTTCAAAGGGTTGATTGGGCACAGGATAAGCTCCTAGGCTGACAGGTGTTTTTGTATGCCCTTTGTTTTCCTAACATGTGCGACAATTAGCTATGTATCTTTTTATATCTGTAAGCATCGTATGCCAATAAAACAATGATTTGGCTTTCTGTGACATTAATGAGAACCCCGGGTGTCCATGTAATGGATTTGAATGCAACCAATTCAGGACAGTGGAAATAAGTGAGATTGGTACTACTACCTGGTAGTTAGTTACATGTGGTGTATTGCGGGTTTTCCTTGTCACAGTCCTACACAGAATATTATCTTTGATTATATAATTCTGCTGCTTATACTTTATATATCCCTTTTCCTTATGATTGCCTTTCAAAGCATTTATAATTGTTTCTATTTTCTGATCTTTTCTTTGCTCAGTCTGTAACAATTCAGCGCTCCAGCCTAAATCTTCTTGTTCAGATATCGTTTTAACAATAGGCATGGATGTTGATATATCTATTAATTCAGCTAAAGGCTCCATACAAGATGACACGGGGTTGCGTGATAATGCATCCGCAATGATATTTGCTTTCCCAGGTAAATACCCGATTCTTGCGCCAAAATCTTGAAAGATCAAATGCCACCGAGTTTGTTTAGGGCTGTGGTTGAAGCCTTTAACCCTGGATAGGTACGGTCCTCGGACACCCCTTTAAGGGTATACTCGGACGCGAACGACCCCGACGCCAAAAAAAATTCTTGAAAAATCAGTTTTTGCAGTAACCTCCTTTTTTCTTTTGCCAAAAAAAAACTTCAATGAATGCTTAAAACAACTGTAAAGATAGATACTACTTATCTGCAGAAAAACTATTTATTATAAATATTTTAAAAAATTAAGTAGAAAAAATGACCTGACATAAAAATTCATAAAAAAAAAGTTTATACATATATACACAAATCCTTTTAGGAATTGATTCTTGAATGTTTAGGACACATCTTGATGTATTTTGGATGAAGTCAGACCCATGGAGGTGAAGATCTGAAATGAGAAAAAAAGGGTAACTTTTTTTGGCCAAAAAAAATTGTCCAAATTTCATGAATTTTTTTGGGTACCCAAATGAAATAGGAAGTGGCTAATTTTTTTAGGGAATAAACATATGTTATCCTAAAATAGAAATATGTAAAAAAATCTTCATTATTTTGTAAATTACATTTATATCAGGGGCCATATCTAAAGGTAATTTTTTGAGTACTTGGAAATTTCGTAAAAAAATACATATATTTAATATATAATATGATATTTATGCAGGTAAAAATATACCAAAATATCACAAATTCTATAGGGAACAAGAATATATATAGATAGGGCAGCTTACGCTTCGGATATGTCCACAAAATGGCCGCCAACCACACTGACTCAGACTCCCTAATCTGCCACTTGAAATGTAGGAAGGGTATGTCAATTTCAAGGTGTTAATTACTAATCTAATTATTATTGGATATGCATAAAAATTGTATGGTGGGTTGCTGGATAATTGTCGATTATTTTATGACTATAAAATTAAAATTCTGACCCAAAAAAATATTTTTGAAGGGAAATAAAATCGAAAAAAAAAAATGTAAAACAATATTTTAGCTAAAAAAATTTGATGATATTCAATCAAAAAAAAAGTAAACAAAATTTTCCGACAAATAAACATCTAGAGGAATCATTACTCTGTGATAGTTCCTTAGTACGTAGTAATTTGAAAGAATTGGGAAAAAACGAAAAAATGGCAATCACCGGAAAATCGAACACATACCTATATATACGCCATATCTGGCTAAAAAAAAGATAGGCATGGGTAGCCAGATCATCTAGAAACACTTTCCAACACTATAAAAATATAAGTTTTGCGACACTACTTGCCAATTCCTTACGGTAACATGACTAAGCAAAAAAATGCAAAACAAATAAAAAGGGGCACTCGTGGAAAAATGGCCATTCTAATATACGGCATTTCAGAAAAAAAAAATTTCAGCCACGTGCTAGGCAAGCCATCAAGGCATATTTTCCGACAAATAAACATATAAATGAAATATTACTCTGTGATAGTTCCTTAGTACGTAGTAATTTTGAAAGAAATGGGAAAAAACGAAAAAATGGCAATCACAGGAAAATCGAACACATACTTATATATACGCCATATCTGGCTAAAAAAAAAATAGGCATGGGTAGCCAGATCATCTAGAAACACTTTCCAACACTATAAAAATATAAGTTTTGCGACACTACTTGCCAATTCCTTACGGTAACATGACTAAGCAAAAAAATGCAAAACAAATAAAAAGGGGCCCTCGCGGAAAAATGCCCAACATTCTAATATACGGCATCTCAGATAAAAAAAAAGACATGCACGTGTTAGCCCAACCATCAAGGCACACTTTCTAACACATAAACATGAAAAAAAAATCAATAATATACGGCAATTCCTTACTACGTAGTAAATTTTTACAAATATTGAAAAAAAAACAGAAATTGGCAACCGCAGTTAAATACCCAATATACCAATAACTACGTCGTATCTGACAAAAACAAAATCACGCATGGGTAGCCAGATCATCTAGACACACTTTCCAACATTAAAAAAGCAAAAGTTTTACGACACTATTTCGCAATATCTTACGGAAAAATGACTTGGCAAAATAATTAAAAAAAATTAAAAAGGGACACTCGCGGTAAAATGCCCGACATTCTAATATACGACATCTCAGATAAAAAAAAAGACATGCACGTGTTAGCCCAACCATCAAGGCACACTTTCTAACACATAAACATGAAAAAAAAATGAATAATATACGGCAATTCCTTACTACGTAGTAATTTTTACAAATATTGAAAAAAAAACAGAAATTGGTAACCGCAGTTAAATACCCAATATACCAATAACTACGTCGTATCTGACAAAAACAAAGTCATGCATGGGTAGCCAGATCATCTAGACACACTTTCCAACACTAAACAAGCAAAAGTTTTACGACACTATTTGGCAATATCTTACGGAAAAATGACTTGGCAAAAAAATGAAAAAAAATGAAAAAGGGGCACTCGCGGTAAAATGGTCCTCGTGGTGATGAACGACATTTTAACTAAAAAAAAAAAACATGCACATGGTAGCCAAACAATCCACCAAGACTTTCCACAACTGATAACCTATACAAGTTGCACCATTCTACGACAATTTCATAATACGTAATAACTTTGATAATTATGCAAACTACCTCAGAAGGGTAAACTCGGACGCGAACGACCCCGACGCGTCTCAGAAATCGGGGAAGGAGTACAGCTACAGCAATGCACATCTGGACACTACTAGAGCGTGTAGGGGAGACACCTCCTGCAGGTCGATCACCCACAAATTCAGTCACAGGGGTGAGTCACGTGAGAAAAACCTGTTTTTTTTTGACGCTCGGGGTCGCAAACGACCCACCGTACCTATCCAGGGTTAAAGAACTCTGTTAGTGGTTTATGGTCAGTAAGAACCTTAACAGGATAACCGTAAATTATGAACTTAAAATGCCCTAGTGAATTAACAATAGCTAGCCCTTCCTTGTCTATTACTGCATACTTACTTTCGGAAGTTCTCAATTTTCGAGAATAGAAAGCTATCGGGAAAAATTGTTTATCATATTGCTGAAGCAATACCCCTCCTACTCCTAAGTCTGAGGCGTCTGTTGCAATGAAGAATTCCTTACCAAAGTCAGGAAATTTTAAGATAGGAGAACTACACAGTTCATCTTTCAAAGTATTAAACGCCTGTTGATGTTGCTCAGTTAAAGGAGCGGCTATTATTGAATAGTTACGTATAAAACGCCTGTAATATCCACTACAACCCAGAAATTGCTGTATTCCCTTGACATTAGTAGGTATGGGAAAATTACGTATAGCCGACACCTTATCATGGACTCCTTTAAGACCTTGGCTTGACACCATGAAACCCAAATATACTAATTCTGTTTTGAAAAATTCACACTTACTAATCTTTACCCTTAAGTTATGTTGTCTTAATCTCTGTAGTACTAGTTCTAACTTACGTAGATGTTCTTCTAAGGTGTTGGAAAAGATTACAAGATCATCCATATAGGCATGCAATATATCCCCTAACAAGTCTCCAAACACTATGTTAATCATTCTTGTAAATGTTATAGGAGCACAACGTAAACCAAAAGGCATCCGTAAAAATTCATAATGTCCCCTGGCTGTGCTGAAGGCTGTGTATGGGATACTATCTTCTTCTAATGATATCTGGGGAAAGCCTTTAAGTAAGTCCAAACTGGTAAAATATTTATTCTGACCTAACAAAGACAAAATATCGTCAGTACATGGCACTGGGAATCGATCAGGGATCGTCTCCTCGTTTAGACGACGGAAGTCGACGCAGATACGCCATGTTTGATCTTTTTTCGGTACAACTATTAAAGGAAAATTATAAGGGCTGTTTGATTTACTAATGACTCCTTCTTCTAGCATTTTACCTACTTCATCATTTATTTCATTCTGGAATTTCATAGGGAGTCTGTACGAGGGTACATAGATAATTTTCTGCTTGTCCTTTAACCTTATTTGATGCTCGATCACATCTGTTTTTCCTAAGGATCCATCCTTAGTGGAAAAAACATCATGATATTTAGTTAAAAGTCCAAAAATTTTCTGCTGAATTTCTTTGTCTTGAATGTCTTTATTGATTTTATTTTCAATAGATCGCAAAAGGGATTCATCCGCAACTGATTGAGAGTGATTGATCTCAGCAACGGTTAGAATACGATGTTTATAAACTTCTACATCCAATGTATGTTGATTTTTGTGAATTACTAAAGTGTTATTTAAATGATTACAGACTTCAATATTACATTGTTGATGTGAGCCTACTGTATAAATAGCTTGTGTGACAGACAATCCGTTAGTTTTCAAAGTGTCGGAAAGGATTAATATTTCAGATCCCGGTAATGTTTACTTTATTTACACTATTAAATTCGAAGGTACATTTGGTTCGATAGATTGCGTGCAAGAGGATATTACGGGTGAACGAGAATTCTGCTGGGTCGCGTATATTATTTCTTTATTAGTGAGAGAAGTTATTGGTTCTTCAACGTACGTTACGGTTACATTTGTCGTCTCCTTTTTATCCAAAACTGATTTTAAGGTATTAGAAGACTTATAGAATTTCCCTTTGATATACACGCCGTGCTTGGCAGGGGCTAAGATAATGTTTTGATTTCCCATAGATGGGTATCCTATAATTACAGCTGGATACATATTAATGTTTTTTACAAAAACAAATGTATCGGCAAACGTGCGTTTACCGACTTTGAACTGAACATGAGTTATGCCTATGACATTTAATTTATTATTTCCTATACCTGAGAGTCTAATTCCGGATTTTTCAATCGGAAAGTCCGAAAACAACAAATGATGTGTCTTCAAATCCATGATATTACGTGGACTACCAGAGTAAAAAAATAACGTAAAGGATTTGTGTTCTAAATTTACAGCATATAAGGTTGGTCGTAACTCATTTTGGCTTATTATTGTATGAATTCGTTGCAAATCTACGGGAGCATGCACTGTTTTACTTAATTCGGCCGTGTGTTTCATAGGAAAATCTATTGTCTCACAATTATCTGATAAAACATTAAATTGATTATTCAATACTATTGATGTTGACATGAATGACCTTGACCCAACATCACTCTCTTCCCCTCTGGAGTTAACTATGTGGTATTTGCTTTGCTCTGCACATTCTGAAAATTAGTCTGACCTTGCGAGGTCTGGTTTGACGACCCAGGCTCAGCGATATTCGAAGAAGTGTTTGTTTGCTTTGGACTCTGAACTACATTGACATTTGGTTGTTTCTTCTTATTGTTAAAATGAGGATTTTTCTTTTTATTTCCATATGGAACTGACTGTGGAATTGACTGTGTATTTCTGGGATTCTGTTGTGTCTTACACGAGTAACATTGACTGTATGAATGAGTTGCACTGTTGTGAATCGAGCAGAATTTCATTCTGCAGTCCGCGCTTAAGTGACCTTGACGTTTGCAATTATAACACGTCATTCCCGCTACTTGACTACTAACTACGTTCACTGTTTGTGGCTTTGTTTCATTCTTTGCAAAAACTTGAGTTAACACGGGATCGAGATCTGGACACTTGGACATGTGTTTCTTTATCTGTTTATATACATCCAATTCCGTACTTGCAGGCGTTAACTTCTTATCAAAACACCGCACTAAAGCTTCAGGCAACATAAGTGTCATGCAAGTTAAATACATTAATCGTAAAAAATCTTTCACGGAGATGTTATCTCTAGTAACCCAGGTGGAATTACCTAAAATGTCCTGATATTCATTAAGCCTATCAGCTATGAGAGCTGCTCTCTCAATAACATTAAGCCGATTCATAGTGGCTTGATTAAGTGTATTTCGTAATGTTGATACTACATCCAAGGCTTCCTCACCCCCATAGACCGCGCGTAACCTAACTTTGAAATCATTCTTGAAATGAAACACCTCTTAAATATGCACTCGCATCCCCCATAGAAAAATCTATAAAACTTTTAGCTTCTTGTAATTGTACAAAAGGGTCTACGATTTGTTTGGCATTTAAATGGGCATCGATGGATGAAATCCATGACTCCACATTTTGTGGCAAGAACCCATTGACCCGACCCTGAAAAGGGAGGATTGCTGACCTGGCATTTACAAGCGTCACAATTGGAGGAGGATTAGTCTGGCCTACGCCACTAGGTCCAGGGGTAGGGCTCACAGGGGGAGTCATGACTGCTGTATTTCTTTTCCTATCTCTTCGATCCCTTGCAATTCTATCAAAATATCTATATGAGTACAGACGTCCACTGCGTAAACGCATATGTATAATAAAATTCCCCAAACAATGTTACTAATCCCAAGACATTTCCCGAGAATTTCTGAAAGAAAAAGGAATTAGCACAAAGAGAGAAAAAATTCTAGATGAGGATTCGGAGTTGAACACAGTTTCCTTTAATGAATGGAAATAAAAGTTAGCAATTCACTCACCCCAGTAATAATCGACTAACGACTCGTGATAACTACACTTCACTGCCCAAACTGGAATGAATTCAAAAATTTGTACTTAGCTTTTATAAGGATCTGTGTGATGTCGACACATCCTCTCTCTCTCTCTTGATGTTTTGTTAGCGATGTATCGTTCGAGTTTCTTGTTGAATGTAGTGCTTCCTGGATATGTTTTGCAAACGTTGAACGTCAGTCCTTGGGTTTCCTAGGATGATGATTGAAGATCCAGTTCATCGGTTTGTATTCATAACATTCATTAAATGTTAAATATTTCGATGGACTATATTACTTAGTCAAAATTGTAGATACACGTAGATAACGTTGAGTTCTTGAAGATCTTTCTCTGGTTTTACAGGTTTTATTTTGAAGTCTTGAAGATCTTTCTCTAATTCTTAGAGTTTAATATTATAGTTACTTGAAGATCTTTCTCTGATTCATAGTGTTTAACCACTGTCACCATTTATTGGTGTGTTACCGCTGCCACCATTTATAAGTGTGCTACTTTTATAAGCACACATTGAGTATGTGTTGTTTAAGATGTGTAAAGCTGGATAACGAAGTACATCTTATTAGCTTTAAAAAGTATTTATTGTTTAAAAACAACAGAGTTAAACATCTCCATCATAGGAGGGAGCTGGTTTGGTCAGATGACCAATTCTGGTGAAGTATAGATATGAACTGATTAAGTTATCGATATCACAGATATTGTATGCTTAGTTGATATAGCAATTTTATCACAATCTCGGAAGACACCTGCATCCGGTGACGTCACAAACTTTCACACGCTGATGCATTGGTGTTGACGTTTAAGAAAAATGTTACATTGTTGAGGCTGCATTGTGCATCCTGTTTATGATTTGAGTGACTACAGCAAATCCTACGGCTAGCATCTTCATCCAAAATTACATATTACGTCATGTGTTTTAAACATGTAATAATAATTATTTCACTTATTACATATATATATATATATATATATATATATATATATATATATATATATATATATATATATATATATATATATATATATATATATATGTATATATATATACAGAGAGAGAGAGAGAGAGAGAGAGAGAGCCTACCTTATTGCCTTATTCTACGTTTGAGTTCCCCCAGGTCCCTCAGTGTGAGGCACCTCGTATATCCACCAGAGAGTTGCTAATGCATCTTCCGGTGTATTTTGCATCTTCCAGTCTTGGATGGTCTGGGATGCATCCCTGGTATTTATCGAGCTTATTCTTAAACACATCTACGCTCACTCCCGATATGTTTCTTAGATGAGCTGGCAGCGCATTAAATAGTCGCTGCATTATCGATGCTGGTGCGTAGTGGAACCCTTTCACCCCCAAAGGACGTACTGGTACGATTCACAAAAGCCATCCCTTTACCCCCATGGACGTACCGGAACGTCCTTGCAAAAAATGCTATAAAAATTAGTTTTTCCTATTTTTTGATAATTTTTTTTAGAAAATTCAGGCAATTTCCAAGAGAATGAGGTCAACCTGACCTCTCCATGACAAAAAATAAGGCTGTTAGAGCAATTAAAAAAAAAATATATTGCAAAATATGCCAGGAAAAAAATAACTCCCTGGGGGTTAAGGGTTGGAAATTTCCAAATACCCCTGGGGTAAAAGGGTATACTTTTTCTTTTGACATTCGGAAACATTAAATAACGCAATAAAAGCATTATAAAAATTACTTAAGTATATACCTTATATAAGCTATATATATATATATATATATATATATATATATATATATATATATATATATATATATATATACACACACATATATCTGTGTATATATATATACATATATATATATATATATATATATATATATATATATATTTATATATATATATATATATATATATATATATATATATATATATATATATATATATATATATATATATATATATATATTTGGTGTATATATGTGTATGAATATATACACGCACACACACACACACACACACACACATATATATATATATATATATATATATATATATATATATATATATATATATATATATATATAGGTGCTACTATAGCGTGAGGTCTACCACACTATAGCGTGAGATCTACCTCCCGTTAGTACTATAGCGTGAGGTCTACTGCTGAATTATTCGTCCCTCATAGATAAAGTACATTTCATACATTTGTTTAAGCAATAAACACTTAATTTAAACATTAGGGCAATAGGGAGTGGAGAATAATTGTGTACTTCCAGAGATCAGATAATTTTTTTTTCTTTTTTCTGAAAGATATGAAATACGAATTAGTCAGATAGGTGAAAAATCAAATAACATAGCAACAGTCTCAAAGTCAGATAGATATTTATTATTAACTTTTAAGTTTATTTATTAAATATACTGATATTATGATAGGGTTCCCAGGGAACCCTTAGTGCTCACATTTTCTTTGTGATGCAGTTGTTGTTGTTGGGGTATTAAAGCCAACACTTGTTGTTGGCACGGGCCTTTCCCTTGGTTGGCCCGTAGCGATGCAGTTCTCCATAAGAGGCCTAGATCTCTTCAGGTTTATTTAAATGTTATTTTCTCTAAAATTCATGCTCTTAATTTTTCTTATTATATATTTTGAGAATAACTTACATTCATGCTCTTAATATTTCTTTATTTAAAGATTATGAGAAAATTCAATGGTATTATAATTATAAGGTTGTGAGCGAATGTTTTAGCTTCTTAATGAAATAGAAGTATTGAAGAATTGGTTGACTGTTGTGATATTCAGCATTTCTGAACTGTCATTGAAAGGAACTGTTTGTTAATTTAATTGTATTTTAATGCATTTGATACTAAAAATGTATTTAAAGGCATGTTTCCTCAGCATTACCATTTTAGAATTATAAAGTAGACATGTTAACATCACTGTTCTTACAAATACTGTATAAAACTATTGAAAAAATGTGAATATAAAACTTTCAGAGTAGCCCTCCCATTGTTGACTATGTGGTATTTCAGAAGGTAGGTAATATCTGATACTATAGCATACAGTCATGAATTATTCTTTATTGAAATGTAAGTACAGTATTTATTGTTAACGTTGCTTTTAAAGTGGCCATGGAGGTGTAAAGGTATGAAACAACAGATGCCATATGTAACACAGGCTTTGGTTTACATTTTATATTGACAACCAGCAGGAGGTGGAGTAATATTGTTTGTTAAGAATGTATTTAGGAGCTCCATGTGCTTCCTTTTATATGGGCAGGTCACGTGGACAGGTCACGTTTTTGATGGATTTGGGCAGTTCACACGTTCGATGGTTAGGTGCGGGGCTCTGGGACGCTGGTCACGCGGTAGACCTCACCCTCTACCTGGGTAGGCGACATATGGCGGTAGACCTCACACTATAGTAGCACCTATATATATATATATATATATATATATATATATATATATATATATATATATATATATATATATATATATATATATATAAATATATATATATATATATATATATATATATATATATATATATATATATATATATATATATATATATATATATATATATATATATATATATAAAATTTTTGAAAAATTATTGTAGAATCGACTCTACTCTTTCTTTATTAGATGTAATATTTTTTCTACCTGTCAGTATGGCTTTTTGCGTGGCGTTAGTACAAGTGATGCTGTAAATGACCTTGAAAATATCTACAATGCGATGAATAAAAATGAATACCTTGGTGCGGTCTTTTTAGATTTGAGTAAAGCATTTGACACAGTGTCTCATGATGTGCTGCTTAAAAAGCTCGAACATTATGGAATACGTGGAAATGCGTTACTCTTACTAAAATCCTACTGAATGAGTCGAAAACAATTTGTGACCCTCGATGGCCATCTCTCAGAGGTTATGGATGTCAAAGTAGGTGTTCCCCAGGGATCAGTCTTAGGCCCGTTATTTTTCCTTGCCTATATCAATGATCTACCTCGGTCAGTAGGTAGGTTAAGCTCCATACTCTTTGCCGATGACACTACGCTTCATTTTAGACATAAAAATATCTACTCCCTCTGTGATACACTAACTGCTGATTTAACTCATGTAAAAAACTGGCTAATAGCAAATAACTTAACCTTAAATGAAAGAAAGACATACTTCATAATCTTTTCTCTACGTAGAGTTCCGGATAACATAAGGGTTGCTATAGGAAATCACACTCTGGATCAGAAGTCCAGTGGTAAATTTTTAGGGATAATTCTTGATAATAAACTAACTTTCTGTGAGCATGTAAATATGACGGTTAATAAAATTGCCAAAGTAATGGGTATCATATATAGATTAAAAGAGTATTTCCCCTTATATATTATAAAACAATTGTATCACTCGTTAGTATCTCCTCACCTAAATTACTGCAATACGGCATGGGGGAGTAGTAGTAGAAATGTCTTGCAACCATTAATTGTAATTCAAAAAAAGACTGGTAAGAATCATAAGCTCCAGTGATTACTTAGCTCATACATTGCCACTCTTCCGGTCTCTCTCGATATTGAAGCTGGAAGACACTTATAAGCTCTCCTTAATGAATATGATGTTCCAAACATTTATTTTGAACAAATTTCCAGATTTAAGACGAAAAATAATTCAGGAACAATCAATTCATCCATATGGAACAAGAAATTCAAACTTAACTCTTCCTTTCATATGTATTAATAGATGCGAGCAATCGTATCTATACCAAGGTATTAAACTTTGGAATACTCTGCCCGCTTATCTAAAGGCACTGCTTACCGTTCGATCTTTTAAGAAATCATATACAAATCTCCTGTTATCTGGGTATTAAGCTTTATTGATAAATATTTATACTTGCCTACCTAACCACAACGCAAGTATGTTTTATTGTTTAGAATATTTTTTATTTGTAAAACTAATTCTTTTACTGAGTTTTTTTGCTTAATATCTACAATTTTTCAATGTATATACCATTAGCTTTCATATACCATCCTTCTTTATCATATAAATATGCATTTCCATTTGTTTTTAGGCTAAGGATCTCATTTATATATATATCTATTTGTATACATATGATTATGTATATGTATGCGTACATTTTGTATATCTATATCCATATTTACTTTATTTTTTATTTTTACTTAATTGATGATATCATTTTAGTTGTATTATTGCCCGAAGAGCTCTGCTCCACATGGGCTTGGACTGAGTCTTTTTTCTTTTTGTAAATCTTTGTATGTAAATATTTTTTGTCCAATAAACATTATTATTATTATTATTATTATTATTATTATTATTATTATTATTATTATTATTATTATTATATATATATATATATATATATATATATATATATATATATATATATATATATATATATATATATATATATATATATATATATATATATATATATATATATATATACATACATATATATATATATATATATATATATATATATATATATATATATATATATATATATATATATATATATATATATATAAAGTTGTAAGGTGAAAGATATCACTTGATAAGAATAGAAAATATCAAAAATTTTAAATATTTTTATTTTTCCTAACATACTTACCGAGAACTACTTTCTTTAGGAGATCACTTGTTATCTCTCTCTACGACCAGAGATTTGAATATATACCCCCCGTTCCGAGCTCTCAGTAGCTTTTACCCCCGGCATCCAGGAATGTGCCCCGAGGGTAGGATTAACGGTAGGTCGCCCGTTAGCCAGGTCACGTTCGTCATTAAGTTCTATTGCATTAGCATCATGCTAGTAAGGGAAGAAGGCACTCAGGGAAGGTAGGGAGGGCCATTACCCGAAAGTAGTTCTCGGTAAGTATGTTAGGAAAAATAAAAATTATTTAAAATTTTTGATTTGTTCCAACACGAATACTTACCTTCGAATTACTTTCTTTAGGAGACTTACACTTTAGGAGGCGGGAGTGCCAACCTGACCCACTGACCTGGTCGCGAAGGCCAACAGGCCTCAGTATAACAAGACCTACCAGAGAGCGGAAGCGAGGGTAAATATTCAAATAATTCACGTTAGTGTCTAGGAACTCACCTTTAGAAAATCTTCTTTCGACGTTTCTTCTCGACGTGTAGTCGTGAAGAATGAGTGATTCCTGGGAACAGACGGTACCCCCCGAAGAGGCAAGTAAGCAACTGGGTAGGAGGTAGGAGAACCGCACTTGTGCCTACCGGTCGCTAGTCTTGAGTGTGCCTGGGGATTACCGTTATACAGCTTGGAGGGCGGAGATGACTGTTCCAATGGAGTACCCGTCCAAGGATTTCCTTGAGTAATCCTTGAGGTAGTGGGCGGTAAAGGTTGACTGGCTCGACCAAGTACCTGCTCGCAGGATTTGTCCTTCTGCCATGTTTTTCTCAAAGGCTAAGGAGGTGCTCAGGCCCCTGATGTCATGAGGTCTGGGAGTGCCTGGCACTGCTATGCCAGCTTCCTTGTAGGATCTGGCGATCACCTGCCTCAACCAGAAGGAGATGGTGTTTTTGGAAACTTGTTTCTTATTAATACCCGTGGAAACGAAGAGGCTCTTGACCTCCGGTCGGAGATGCGCTGTCCTTTCCAGGTATTTTCTAATTGTTCGCACTGGGCACAATTTTAAGTCTTCTGCATTACCTGTCTTAGGGATGGCAGGAATCGAGAAACCTACGAACCTCGGGTCCCAGACTGCTGGGTTCTGAGTTTTGGCCACAAAAGAAGGTACAAACTTGAAGGATACTTCTTTCCACCCCTTTGAGTGAGAGACGTCGTATGACAAACCATGAATCTCTCTCACCCTCTTGGCTGACGCCAAGGCCAGCAAGAAGACGGCCTTGAGGGAAAGGTCTTTGTCCATGATATCTTTAAAGGGCTCAAAGGGAGGACGACACAGCATCTTCAGGACCAAGGCTAAGTCCCACTGGGGCACTCTCCTCGCCTGAGGGGGGCAAGATTGTTCGAAGCTTTTGATAAGCATCGCTATGTGTCTCGAGGCCCCCAGGTCGATGCCCTTCAGGAGGAAGACTTGGCCTAAGGCAGCCCGAACTCCTTTTATGGCTGGGATTGACATCCCTACTTTGTCTCTGAGGAACACCAGAAACTTTGCTATGTCTGGGACTGAGGCCTTAAGAGGTCTAATGTGTCTCTCAGCACACCACTTTGTGAAGGAGGCCCATTTTGCCTGGTATATTGCCACTGACGACTTCCTCAGGTATAGCGACATTCTCTTAGCTGTGGAGTGAGAATAACCTTCCTTCTTCAGGAGCCGCTGGATAGTCTCCAGGCGTGAAGGCGAAGGGAGAGTGGGTTGTCGTGGAACTTGAGGAAGTGAGGCTGTTGCAGAAGGTCTGACCTGGCGGGTAGAGGCCACGGTGGGTGACTCGTTAGGTCTTTTAGGTCTGCGAACCACTCCCTCTCCGGCCACCAGGGCGCTACCAAAGTCATCTTTAGGTTTCTGGCGGCCCTTACTCTGTTGAGCACTTGCCTTATCAACGTGAAGGGGGGAAAAGCGTAAACATCCAGGTTGTCCCACTTGTGCTGAAAAGCGTCTTCCAGGGCTGATTTCGGGTCTGGCACCGGGGAGCAGTAGACTGGGAGTTGGGCATTGAGTCTCGTTGCAAAGAGGTCCATAACCGGGGAACCCCAACGCTGAATGATGAGTCTGGGTACTTCCGGGAGGAGGGACCACTCTGTCCCTACTATCTGGCCCATTCTGCTGAGGCCGTCGGCCAGAACGTTTCTCTTCCCGGGAATGAACCTTGCTAAAAAGACTACTTGATTTTCTTCTGCCCAATTCAGAATCTCTATGGTGAGATCGCACAACTCCCTCGATTTTAAGCCCCCCTGCTTCTTTATGTACGCTACTACCGTGGCATTGTCGCACATCAACGCCACTGTGTTTCCTTTTAGCAGACTTGCGAAGTGTAAGCATGCCTTCTGGACTGCTTTCAGCTCCAGGACATTGATGTGGAGTTGCTTTTCCCCTTCCAACCAGGTGCCTCGTGCCGTCCCGTCAAGGAGGTGGGCTCCCCACCCTTGGTTGGAGGCGTTTGTGAACACGAGCAATTCTGGAGGGCTGGTCCCGAAGGGCATCCCCTTGAGGGAGTTCGACTGGCAGTACCACCCTTCCAGGGAGGGTCTTGTGTCTGGAAGGACCCGAACTAGCACTTGTTGTAAGTGTGTCTGGCACCAGAGGCTCTTGAGATTCCATTGGATGGATCTGAGCTTTATCCTCCCCTGTGGGACTAGTTTCTCCAACGAGACCAGGTGGCCTATCATCCTCTGCCAGTCTTTCGCTCTCTTTGGCTGTTCCGATAGGAAGGGCTTGATGATGTGCCTGAGGTTCTTGATCCTGTCCTCCGAAGGGAAAACTTTCCCTTGAATGGTGTCCAATGTAATCCCCAAGTAGATCATTCTGTTGGACGGGGATAGATTGCACTTCTTTGGGTTGATGACAATCCCCAGATCTCTGCAAAACTGAAGGAGACTTCTCCCTTGTTCTTCCAAGAGGACCTTTGAGGTGGAAAGGAGCAACCAGTTGTCCAGGTATCTGATAAGGCGGATGCCCTGTTCGTGAGCCCACACTGATACAGTCGCGAAGACTCTCGTGAACACCTGGGGCGCTGTTGACAGACCGAACCAAAGAGTCCTGAATTGCAGGATCTGGGAACCCCATTTCACCCGGAGGAACTTCCGACTCGATGGGTGGATCGGAATTTGGAAGTATGCGTCCTTGAGGTCGACGGTCATCATAAAATCTTTCTCCCTCAAGGACAGCAGAACTGACTTTGGAGTGTCCATCTTGAAGTCCGTCTTCTTGACGAACTTGTTGAGAGCCGACAGATCTATAACTGGCCTCCACCCCCCAGTCGCTTTCTCTACCAGGAATAGGCGACTGTAGAAACCAGGTCCTAGGAGAGGAACTTCTTCCATAGCGCCCTTCTCCAACATGGAGGACACCTCCTCTTGAAGGGCGGTCCTCTTTACTGGATCTTTGGGCGCTAGCCATTCCGTCCGGTTGGCCGGAATAAGAGGGGGTGGATTCGCCAGGAATGGGAGTCTGTAGCCCTCCTTTAGGACGGACACTGTCCAAGGTTCTGCTCCTTGGGCCTTCCATGCTTGCCAATGTAATCTGAGGCATCCCCCAACCCGAGGCTTGGGCGGGGATAGGGGGCCTCCCACTCTACCTTCTTCTAGAGGAACGGCCTGATCTGCCTCTCCTAGAAGCGGAGTAACCCGACCTGAAGGAGCCTGAGGGTGCTGAAGTACCTCTTCGGGAGGGTTGTGGAGTTGAAGACCAGGAGGAAGAGGGGGCTTCTCTCCTCGTAGTGTTGGAAGAGGCTTGGGGCGTCGCGGCGCTGACCGAGACGGACCTCTTGTAAGGAGGTCTCCTTGACGCTGCCGGTTTGGTGACGTTGCTCTCCTTCCTCTTTGAGACCTTTTCCATCAAGGCCTCTAACTCTTTCACTGGAAAAAGAGACTCTCCCCACAGGGGGAGGCTGCGAATTGCTCGCGCCTCCCTGTCCGGTACTTTCCGGGACACTTTGGCGAGAACCGTGTCTCTCTTACGGAGAACCCAGTTGGCTGTAAGGGCGAGACACTGGTACGAGAGGAATTTTAGGGTTTTACCCCCGGAGGTAATGAGGTCCCTCATCAGGCTTTGCTGGTCAGGGTCTTTGGGGTCGTAGGAGGCTTGCACACCCACCAACGTGGAAGCCCACCAGTCTAGCCAAGAGGAGACGTTAATTAGGTCTCGCGACATCTCCTCCATCATGGAGGACTCTGCAGGTGAGAAACAGACTGGGGCCGAAGAAGCTCTGTCGTCAGAAACTCCTTGGCTCAGAATGTCCACGGCCGTGTCCACTTTACAAGGTCCTGGGCGACGTCCCTCGGGCAAATAGACCTTCCCTTGGTTCTTGAGGCCCTGGAGTAATTTAGAGGCACTTTGGGACTTGGGAGCCTCGGCATTGCCGGCTACTACATTGTCAATGAACTCTTGCCCCAGAACTAGGTCTCGGGCCAGAGGGAGCGCCAGGGAGGACTTAGGCTGGTAGGGAGTCTGCATAATCCTCAGGAGACTCGACCTCCAGGAATCCCCACCTGTCGCTGTAGGTTCTGCTATTCCATGGTGCCTCCTTACCAGGCTAACCACCCTCCTATAGGCGGAGTCTTCCGTCGGGGAGCCTTCTCCTCCGTCAGCCGAGGCCTCGGCCAGGGGCGGGGAAGCCGGGTTACCAGGCACGCCGACCGGACGTCTGACCCTGGGGGCCAGGGGCGCCGTCCTGCCAAGGTACTGGACCTCATCTGCCGGTAAGACCGGACCAGGGGCTCGGGATCGTGTAGGTACCGCTGGAACAGCGGGGACTCTCGTTCGCCCGAAGGCTCTGGGTGCTGAGGGTGCGGTTCCCGGGGGCTGACCCGACAGCGGGAACTGTTCCTTCCGACCTGAAGGCCGCACCAGCTGGGCTGGTTCGGCCTGGCTGCCTGGAAAAAGGCGCGTTTCCCCCCGCTGGGCGGTGTGAACCGGAGGCCTCGAGGACTTATGCCTAACAGAGAGGTCTTTCCTGCGAGCCAGGTCGCGAGGGTCAAGGCCGTGCTTGGGGGGCGGCCGCCTTGGGGACCGCTCGTTGGACCGGTGGTCCGGGGACCGAAGCGCCTTCGATTCTCGCGACGAAACGTAGACCCAGGCTCCCCCGGGAGATACACTCCTCCTATACTTACGGCTCGGGGAGCGGGATTGTTTCTTGCTGTAGCTAGAGCGCGACCTTGACCTGGAACGTTCGGTCCTGGACCGCTCCCTCCGACGGCGGTGTTTCACCTTGACCTCTTCCTCTGACGAGGAATAGATGTCCGAAAAACCAGATTACACTGCGTCCACCACGTGTCGGCTGGAAGCGGCGACTGTGGGGGACTTCTTCGGACGTTGAATGCCAGAGGTCGAGGGCTGGAGGAAGTCATCGGGGACTTCCGTGGGAAAGGTCGGGAACGAATCCAAGCGTTCCATGTCCGGGAGCCAGGGATCCAGGTCTACGTCCATCCTCAGGGGAGACCTACCCGGCGTCTTCGAGAGCCTCCAACCGTAGGCATCGTGACTTGCAGGTTAGACTTTACTCCGGCTATCTCCCCCTAAAATGGAGCCGGAAGCACAAGCCCACAAGGGCGGCGGTGACACTGAAACTGCGTTATTACCCCAAACGGGGTCATCGGAGGAAGCGTGCCCCCCGAACACGAGGGCCGACTCTCCGGACGCACTACCAGGACCTACACTAGCCCTAGAGGGCCCTGCCACTGGCTCCGCACTAACACTGGGCTCCTGGGATAGGACGCCTTATTCATCCCCTACGGTAGACTTACTTCGTCCCCTACTTTGTGTAGGTGACGGCAAAACCGAGACTCCGTCGAAACGCTCACTGGGCGACGGAATCGGCGAGGAAGCACTAACTTTCCTGGGGGAACGTTTCGCTGATTTCCTTTTCTTAGTACCATAACGTACCCACTGAATATCGCTCCAGTCCACGCACTCGGGACACGTGTCTGCTGACGAGCACACTTTACCTCTACAGGAGGAACAAAGGGAGTGAGGATCCACTTCGAGCTTGGAGAGGAACGCTCCACACGATTTCCCGGCTCTAGGCCTAGGACAACGGCGAACTAGCTCCATAATGCACACAACGCACGACACAAGCACTTACGGAAATGAATGAAACACTGGGTAAGCACACAGTTGAAAAGTGAACGCACAGGAACACTTGGGAAAGCACACTATAAAAACGCAAGTTGCCATGCTGGGAACATGTGGGTCGCAGGACGCACACAAAGGATCGATCGAGATAAAGATACGAGGGAGAGAGATGTTCACCTCTCTCGACCAGAGAACTTAATGACGAACGTAACCTGGCTAACGGGTGACCTACCGTTAATCCTACCCTCGGGGCACATTCCTGGATGCCGGGGGTAAAAGCTACTGAGAGCGCGGAACCGGGGGGTATATATTCAAATCTCTGGTTGTAGAGAGAGATAACCAGTGATCTCCTAAAGAAAGTAGTTCGAAGGTAAGTATTCGTGTTGGAACAAATATCATTTGAAACTACTAGAAACTATATGCAAATGCTCCACCGAAGCTAGGTCCAGGGAGGGCCAGGCTATGGCGGATGATGATTCAGCAGGTAGACCTATGGTGAGGTTGCAGACACTACTGGAAAATAGCGAGCTTAATTGGGACTCGAACCCTAGTTCGGCAGATCGCTAGGCAGGGACTTTTTCCAATACGCCACCACAACCCTATTTATTATTATTATTATTATTATTATTATTATTATTATTATTATTATTATTATTATTTTCACTATTATCATTATTATTATTATTATTAATATTAACATTAATATCAATATTAATAATATAATTATAACTATTATCATTATTAATATTATCATTATCAATAGATGGATTAATTTTATATGAGGAAAAACTATAGAAAATCAGGAACATTATTTATTCTTTGACTTAAGATTTTAGAGCATACTTTTGTTGAAGGTGGTGTACTGCAGACGCTTGTTATCAAGATTTTATGACTGGATTTTGTGTTTTCAAACGAGTGACTGCTAACACCCAATTCTTATGAAAGAGTTCAATATAATACATTTATCATTAAGATATTTAATGTTTTGGTAATTCTGGTAAATCTATGAACCTTGCGAATAACATTTTAGTTATTATTATTATTATTATTATTATTATTACTATTATTATTATTATTATTATTATTATTATTATTATTTTATATTATATTATTATATCATATTATTATATTATATTGTTATATTATATTATATTATATATCATCATTGTCATTATCAGTAGTAGTAGTAGTAGTAGTAGTAGTAGTATCATTATCATTAATAATAATAATAATAATAATAATAATAATAATAATAATAATAATAATAATAATAATAATATTAATTTCGTTGCTTGATTTTATCTTTCCATAATTTTATAAGTATAAAAGTCCACTTAGAAGCCGACTAAATAGACTGTCATAGGTGTATAATTGATTAAAAATCATTAATATGTTATAAAATTATTTTATTTACCTTTATACGATAGATACAAACATACAAAATATTTAATTCAAAATTTCTAATTTTGATATAAAAAAATAGAAAGGAGAATGCTACTTTAGTATTTTATGATAATCTTATCAATTTAAAACAGCTAAATCAAATACATAGAAATGTACATGAAATTGAAGTGGTTAAAATAAAATGGGATATTTTAGAAAATTCACAATCGTTAAAACAAACAAGGAATAAAGTAGAGATTAACATGGTAGGGAAAACAAAGGAGAGATTAATATGGTAAAAATAATAGAGAGATTAATGTTGTAGGAATAATAAAGGAGAGATTAATATGGTAAGAATAATAAAGGAGAGATTAACATGGTGGGAATAATAAAGTAGAGATTAACATGGTGGGAATAATAAAGGAGAGATTAACATGGTAGGGATAACAAAGGAGAGATTAACATGGTAGGGATAACAGAGAGATTAATGTGGTAGGAATAATAAAGGAGAGATTAACATGCTGGGAATAATAAAGGAGAGATTAACGTGTTGGGAATAATAAAGGAGAGATTAACGTGGTGGGAATAATAAAGGAGAGATTAACATGGTAGGGATAATAAAGGAGAGATTAGCATGATGAGAATAATAAAGGAGAGATTAACATGGCAGGGATAATAAAGGAGAGATTAGCATGGTGAGAATAATAAAGGAGAGATTAACATGGTAGGGATAATAAAGGAGAGATTAGCATGGTGAGAATAATAAAGGAGAGATTAACAAGGTAGGAATAATAAAGGAGAAAATAAAGGGGAGATTAATATGGTAGGAATAATAAAGGAGAGATTAATATGGTGGGAATAATAAAGGAGAGATTAATATGGTAGGAATAATAAAGGAGAGATTAACATAGCAGAAACAAAAAATTTCGAAATAAAAAAAAAACAGAAATTTAGACATTTTAATAAGCAATTAATCATAAATTGAATTTTAATAAACTATAGAATAGTAATCAAAGTTAAAGAAATAAAACACAAACGTGTGGAAATACAAAAAAAAAAAAAAAAAAAAAAAAAAAAATACAAAAAAAAAACTCTAAAACAATCTTTAATTAACAAAAACAGGTAAAGAAATAAAACTTAATCTTGCGGAAATGCAATATAATATTGTAAGATAATCTTCAATTAATGCAAAAAATGTATGGAAGGCCAATACAAAGTAACTTATGAATCATTAATTAATGTTGCTTTCATTACAAGCCAAAATGTAACCTAAGTTAGGAGAGCTCAAGGTTTAAAGGCCGCTCATGAATGGCAGAGGCAAGGGACAGTTACAATCCCCAAGAGACTGACCATATATCCATATGATCGGTGCCTAAGTACTCTGTTCACCCAAGTTTGGACCAGGGAGAGCCAAGCAATGGCTGCTGATGACTCAGTTGGTAGACCCATAGGCTCTCCCAACCTCCCCATCCTTAGCTCACAAGGATGGTGAGGTTACAGACACTACAAAAACTATCGAGTTTGAGCAGGACTCGAACTCCTTTCCAGCAGAACGCTAGGCAAAAGACAAAAATAACCCTAGGCAAGGGACAAAAACTAATCTTTAGTTATAGATAATTAACTAAAATTAGGAACAGCAAAATAATTATGTTAATGAGATCTGAACCAATAAAAAGATCATCTAGAATTATCCCGTAGCTTTCCTCTAACTCCACGAGAGAGGGTTCAAGTGCGGGGGCGTGAGCCCTGGGTGGAATCCTGCGGCCACAGGATCCCCTCGAGTGAAAGGATTCTGGGGGCAGTACTTCAGAGTGTGAGCCTTCAGTCCCGTGGCCCCACAGAGGTGACATCTGTATGCCATCAGGACTGGGCAAGTAACTTCCTTCTTCTCGTTCTGGAAATAACAGGTGTTTTTGAGTAAACATGAAGCAGAATGTAAAAGACAGGTGTTTCTGAATAAACATATGATATAGATGAAGACTGTAAAAGACAGGTGTTGTGAATAACATATAAAAGAAGAATATAAAACACAGATGTCTTGAATAACATATAGAAGTAGAAGATTATGATAAACATATAATATAGATGAAGAATATAAAAGACCGGTGTCTTGAATACACATATGATATAGATGAAGAATATAAAAGACAGGTGTCTTGAATAACATACAGAAGTAGAAGATTATAATAAACATAATATAGATGAAGAATATAAAAGACAGGTGTCTTGAATAACATGTAGAAGTAGAAGATTATAATAAACATACAATATAGATGAAGAATGTAAAAGACAGTTGTCTTGAATAAACATATGATATAGATGAAGAATATACTAGACAGGTGTCTTGAATAACATAGAAGTAGAATATGAAAGACAGGTGTCTTGAATAAACATGTAATATAGATGGGGAATATAAAAGACAGGTGTCTTGAATAAACATATAATACAGATGAAGAATGTAAAAGACAGGTGTCTTGAATAACATATAGAAGTATAAGATCATAATAAACGTAATATAGATGAAGAATATAAAAGACAGGTGTCTTGAATAACATGTAGAAGTAGAAGATTATAATAAACATACAACATAGATGAAGAATATAAAAGACAGGTGTCTTGAATAAACATATGATATAGATGAAGAATATAAAAGACAGGTGTCTTGAATAACATATAGAAGTAGAAGATCATAATAAACATAATATAGATGAAGAATATAAAAGACAGGTGTCTTGAATAACATGTAGAAGTAGAAGATTATAATAAACATACAATATAGATGAAGAATGTAAAAGACAGGTGTCTTGAATAAACATATGATATAGATGAAGAATATAAAAGACAGGTGTCTTGAATAACATAGAAGTAGAATATGAAAGACAGGTGTCTTGAATAAACATGTAATATAGATGAAGAATATAAAAGACAGGTGTCTTGAATAACATAGAAGTAGAATATGAAAGACAGGTGTCTTGAATAAACATGTAATATAGATGAGGAATGTAAAAGACAGGTGTCTTGAATGAACATATAATACAGATGAAGAATGTAAAAGACAGGTGTCTTGAATAAACATGAAATACAGATGAAGAATGTAAAAGACAGGTGTCTTGAGAATAAACATATAATATAGGTGAAGAATGTAAAAGACAGGTGTCTTGAATAAATATATGTTATAGATGAAGAATATAAAAGACAGGCGTCTTGAATAACATAAAGAAGTAGAATATGAAAGACAGGTGTCTTGAATAAACATGTAATATAGATGAAGAATGTAAAAGACAGGTGTCTTGAATAAACATATAACACAGATGAAGAATGTAAAAGACAGGTGTCTTGAATAATGTATAGAAGAAGAAGAATACACAATAATAATAATAATAATGATGATAATAATAATAATAATAATAATAATAATAATAATAATAATAAATGATGAATACGTTTAATATAAATAAGATACGATTTAAAAGTTCTATTAAAAGAGTATTCACGACTAGATATATTTTTTTTACTTAAAAATATATTTAGATAAATACTAAAAAGTTAAATTGTAAATCCACTATATGTAAAATGAAAAATATTTATGCAAATGTACTATGATGTACACTGTTAAAAATTTGCATTAAAAAAAAAAACGATAAATGTCTGGCAACATTTATTCCAGGATTTTTACCGTCTGAAAAATGGATATATTGACGGTCACCAACCGTTAGAAGATAATAGCAAAGTAAGGTAAAATTACGGTCGCCTGTATTTTACTGAAATACGGTTGTGAACCGTGTATTTTTACAGATAATTCCCGATGAAAATTACGGTTTATTTTTAAGTGTATTTATGTTATGAATAGAAAGATTGTAATTGTGTATTTTATAAAAGATAAAAGCATATATGAAAAAAATGAATAAGTTCTTACCACCATTTCATGAAAGTATTCTTCTTCGCCATTTTGTCGACAAAATCGACAAATTAGGTTCCTCTTGGCATTCCAAGTTGAAGGACGACTTTGATAATTAGTTTTAACTTGAGGTTCAACTTGAAGATTCGAACCGTATCCATACTGCCTCTGAAGTGGCGGACTCGGTGAGAATTTGCTTGAGGTTGCAAAATTCTCCGGTGAGAATTTGCTTGAGGTTGCTGAATTCTCCGGTGAGTATTTTCCTGAGTTTCCAAAATTCTGTGAGAATTTTTCCGAGGTTCTAAAATTCTGTGAGTATTTTCCTGAGTTAATAAAACTCTCCTGTGAGAATTTTCCCGAGTATGCAAAATTCTCCGTTGAGTATTTTCCTGGGTTTCCAAAATTCTGTGAGTATTTTCCTGAGCTTGCAAAATTCTCTGGTGAGAATTCTCCTGAGCTTGCAAAATTCTCTGGTGAGAATTCTCCTGAGCTTGCAAAACTCTCCGGTGAGAAATTTCCTGAGTTTGCAAAATTCTCTGTTGTGTATTTTCCTGAGTTTGCAAAATTTTCTGTTGAGTATTTTCCTGAGCTTCCAAAATTCTGTGAGTATTTTCCTGAGTTTGCAAAACTCTCCCTTGAGAATTTTCCCGAGTTTACGGAATTCTCCGTTGAGAATTTGCTTGAGTTTCCAGAATTCTGTGAGTATTTTCCTGAGTTTCCAAAATTCTGTGAGTATTTTGCTGAGTTTGCAAAATTCTCCAGTGAGAATTTTCCTGAGGTAGCAAAACTTCCTTGTGAGTATATTCCTTGGTTTGTAAAATTTTCCTGTGAGTATTTTCCCGAGTTTGCAAAACTCTCCGGCAAGAATTTTCCTGAGTTTGCAAAACTCGCTGAAATCTTCTCAGCACCGCTAAAAGTAGAATCCACGCTAGATGAGCCTACATGTAGCTGAGAAAGAGAATCACAAATCTTTTCATTAGCAGTGATTTCAGGCTGAGGTAGGTTGTAGAGATCGCCGCTAGATGGCACGGCAGGCAAGGGAGGTAATGGCGAATATGCAGTTAATGGATTCCAGTAAGATCTAATGGGGCTGCCTGGATTGATATCTGAGTTAAATGGAGCACCACAAGACGTCTGTGTTGGATTCCACCATTGATGTGGAATCCACAGACTCACGGATGATTGAGGAGGTGGTATACACTGACTTTCAGATGATTGAGGAGGTGGTATACACTGACTTTCAGATGATTGAGGAGGTGGTATACACTGACTTACAGATGATTGAGGTGGTATACACTGACTTACAGATGATTGAGGTGGTATACACTGACTTACAGATGATGGAGGTGGTATCCACTGACTCGTGGATGATTGAGGTGGTATCCACTGACTCGTGGATGATTGAGGTGGTATCCACTGACTCATGAATGATTGAGGTGGAATCCACTGACTCATGGATGATTGAGGTGGTATCCACTGACTTACAGATGATTGAGAGGGGATCAACTGACTCACAGATGATTGCTGGGGTGGGATGCACTGACTCGCAGAAGATTGCTGGGGTGGAATGCGCTGACTCGCAAAAGATTGCTGGGGTGGAATGCACTGACTCGCAAAAGATTGCTGGGGTGGAATGCACTGACTCGCAGAAGATTGCTGGGGTGGAATACACTGACTCGCAGAAGATTGCTGGGGTGGAATGCACTGACTCGCAGAAGATTGCTGGGGTGGAATGCACTGACTCGCAGGCTGGGGTGGAATGCACTGACTCGCAGAAGATTGCTGGGGTGGAATAAATTGACTCACAGATGCCACGGAGCCTTCTGGAGGTAAATTCACTTGTTTTGTAGACTCATGTTCATTAGTGGTGGGAGACGAGCTGTTCGTGTCTCCTGTAGACACAGGAACAGGCCTGAAATGATGAATATGATACATTTTAGACGAATAAGGAAGTTGGAAGTTGGAAGTTTCTGACAGATAACGTCTGGTCATATTTTTGTTTTTGAAAACTACCATTATTTATATTTTGTAATTTTGGGAAATGAAGGATTCACTCATTAATATTAATAATAATAATAATAATAATAATAATAATAATAATAATAATAATAATAATAATAATAATAATAATAATAATATTAATAATGATAAAATACATTTATTCCACAAATTTTACAGTGAATAATAATGATTCACTCATTATCAATAATAATAATAATAATAATAATAATAATAATAATAATAATAATAATAATGAAATACATTTATTCCACAAAATTCACAGTGAATAATAATTATTCACTCATCAATGATATCATTATCATTATCATTATCATTATCATTATCATTGTCATTATCATTATTATTCTTATTATTATCATTATTGTTATCATTATTATTATTATTATCATTATTATCATTACTAATAATAATAATAATAATAATAATAATAATAATAATAATAATAATAATAATAATAATAATAATAATAATAGTAATTATAATAATGATTTGAAATATTGTACAAAAAATCGGAAATAAAGGTTGACTAATAATCAGTCACGAGAGAGAGAGAGAGAGAGAGAGAGAGAGAGAGAGAGAGAGAGAGAGAGAGAGAGAGAGAGAGAGAGAGAGAGAGAGAGAGAGAGAGAGAGATGATAGTAAATAATTTAACTTACTGGCTGACCGTAGCAAGAACGTGTGTTGTTGATCCCTCTGATATGACATTATCTGGGTCCCCGTTTTCTTTGCCTGGATTCAATGGGACGTGTAAGAGAAATAAGTATTATTGCAATTATTACTAAAAATAATTATATAGAAAACGATAATCACAATTGTATTGATAGAGATGATAAAACTGATAATTATAATTGTAGTGATAAAGATAAACATAATCCTAATTGTAATGATGATATTAATCTATATTCTATTGTTTATACCTTAGGAAATATATAAAATAGCATATTGATAATGATAATAATAATAATAATAATAATAATAATAATAATAATAATAATAATAATAATCATAATAATAATTAGAAATCTAAATAATAATAATAATAATAATAATAATAATAATAATAATAATAATAATAATAATAATAATAATAAAAATAATAATAATTAAAAATCTAGAATAATAATAATAATAGCAATAATAATGACAACTATAACAACAAGAATAATAATAATAATAATAATAATAATAATAATAATAATAATAATAATAATAATAATAATAATAATTAGAAATCTAAAATAATAATAATAATAATAATAATAATAATAATAATAATAATAATAATAATAAAAACTAATTATTAAGAGAAAACATGATATAAAGTAAACTGGTATCTGCCTGTGTACAAATTAATAAATAAATATATAAAAAAAAACATTAAACGAAATCAAGTTATTTTGAAAATGTCTCAAAAAATTAATCTTTCTTCTTAGTGGTGTTAAACTTCATGAATCAACCCAAATACCGTGAATGACATAATTATATAATTAACTAAAAAGTTATTGGATCCTTTGATTGGCCAGATAGTACTATATGGAATCCCCCTCTCTGGTTACGGCTCATTTTCCCTTTTTGACTACACATACGCCGAGTAGTCTGGCCTATTCTCTACACATATGTCCTCGTACACCTGACAACACTGAGATTGCCAAACAATTCTTCTTCATTCAAAGGGTTAACTACTGCAACATAATTGTTCAGTGGCTACTTTCCTCTCGGTAAGGGTAGAAGAGACTCCTTAGCTATGGTCAGCAGCTCTTCTAGTAGGACACTCCAAAATCAAACCATTCTTCTCTAATCTTGGGTAATGCCATAGCCTCTATACCATGGTTTCCCACTGTCTTGGGTTAGAGTTCTCTAGCTATTCTA
>NC_090766.1:31390471-31470471 GCF_036898095.1 Palaemon carinicauda | reverse complement strand
AATAGTTTGAATGAAATTTAAGGAGCTCTTAAAAGCAGAGTTTCCACAAAATAGTCTCTGAATATCAAGAGATTTTTTGCTTTAACAAGATAAAAACCTAAAAAACAGCAAATTTCAAAAGTATTTTATATTTTTCAAAGCTTTAAAAACACGAGTTCTTTAAAATATGTCCTCAACAGAGCTGAAACTGTCGACAAAATCAGTAACGAGGGAATTAATAACAGGTGGTGAGTGCAAGCATCGTGTCAAGTCTTCACTTTTGACCTTCAAAGTTTAGGGGGTCAATTTCATTAATTTCTCCAGCATCCCATTAATTTTCTTGATCATCATCACCATCATCTACGCCTATTGACACAAAGGGCCTTGGTTAGTTTTCGCCAGTCATCTATATCTTGAGCTTTTAAATCAATACTAATTCTGAAATTTATTTGCCATAAATCCCACTTCTCACTGCTCTGAAGTCATGAAGTTTGAGCTTTGGCTATTTTACTCGATTCAAAGTAATTTTTCAAAGGGATGACCAAGTTAGTGTTGGAGATTTGGAGATATTACTGTATTAGGCTTTCATCTTGTACCTCAGGTTCATCAAATATAAATCAAATTCCCCCTCAAACTATTGTGGCTTATTGCCAGCTAGCCCTATTATACCATCACAGTATTCCATCAAGTGCAAAATGTTAAGTGTGTTTATTTGAACTGCCTTCAAGATAGTTATTTCAACTGTAACAACTATTTTACTTAGCTGATGGATAACCAATATATTCTATGGTTAGTTTGATAGCCTCCAACTACTAAGATAACGGGGACTTACAAACACTTGAAATTTGAACAACCCCAACTCCATTGACTTTCCACATTAGAAGATACTTGGCCATGTAAAATGCTGTTTGTCCCTTCGTATGAACAAATAAATTTTCAAAACACACGAAAAATAGTTTAAAAAACCACTACACTAAATAGGAGAACAAATTAGCTCTTCTTAAAATCTACATGATCAGGAAATGAAAAGGAAACAGTTTTTCCAAATGGTAACAACTCAAGAACACTCAACAGTTCACAAGTAGTCTAACCATATTAAAGATAATCATTCTATTCGTAGAGAGTAAAAAGAGGACCTTTGGAAAAACTAGATAATGTAGTGGTATAAAAAGAAATATTCCAGTATCACTCTAGCATAAAGTGAAATGTTTTGTCTATTTCTGACTTAATAAGGATAAAAAATAAAACACTCCTTTTGGGAGTTTTTGAAAAGTTCAACAGAAGTGAAAATGTAAAGGGACTTGTCAACATAACACTCTGAAAAATAGTAACACATATACAGAAGCTTGTTTAGAGAGTGAAAGCCACGCAATATATATATATATATATATATATATATATATATATATATATATATATATATATATATATATATATATATATATATATATATATATATATATATATATATATATATATATATATATATATATACAGTACTCAATATATGGTAGTCATCAAGGAGATGAGGAAAAGGCTTTGTAAATAAACAGGATATGAACAAGACACTTCCATTCTATGTTGAACCAGAGACCACCTTCTTTTTATACACAAACACAGACAAAAAGTTAATACAGAAATTCTATTCATAACAAATATCCATGTGGCAGTAGTAAGGCTCAAAAAATAGTGGAAAAAGATGATAAATGAAGAGAATGGAAAGATCTCCTCTCCTGTCTCATTCCGTAAAGGGAAGAGTCGACGTGAAAACACTTACGCTTTATGATAATGTGTCAGTAATGACATTATACATATAGAAAATAGACCTGAAAATTAACTTGACACACTGACCCATGTGACACTTAAATGTCAGGTATCTGATGATATCTGTCGATTTAATACAAATGCGTCAATTTGATGTGTGTGTAGATTTTGTAACCAGTCGCAAATGGTAATTTTCAGCATCTGAAAGAATTACGTACAGAGTCCTAAGCCGTTTTCTTTTTACTAAAGAACAGATTATTTTTGATGACTGTTCCTAGTAGATAACTGTATGAAATGCCACTATATGTAATAAAAATTGACCATGACCACAGTAATTTTGTCATGGGATAACATGGTATGATTAAATCATTCTCTTCAAACAATACAGTATTCAAAATAAAGTCAGTAGCCATTTCTATAAACTAGCAATAAACTATATTCAGCAAAACCAAGGGGTACCTGAGGGATCCAAGCTAAAATAATAGCAAAGATGCATGTATTCTAAGCTGTACCTATTCATTGCTAGATACTGTACAGTACTCAAATTCTAAAACAAATGCTTTTACTGGATAGAATTATGATGAAATATCTATAAACCTGAATGTCCATGACCCTGGGCATTTCTAGATCCTGCCCGTGCATCTGGTTCTCTTGGTAATGTGTCAGTAAGGAGTGTAGTTTGTTGGTAATCCGCAAGCCCAGGACACGTTTCTAAACCCAAGTGAAGCGGGAAGAAGCAATTCACGTTTCAGATTAGTGTCAACACAGAATCATGAGGTTATATGATACTTTCTGAAATGGTCCCAAATTATAAAACCCCAAAAATGATAATAAGGATATAATAAGGAAATAATAATGGAATGTGGTCAGTACATATCATAACATATTATAAGCTAAACTACAACCAGCCATGTATCCTTACTTACGAACATTCTGACAATACTAGAGAAAAATGTTAGAGTAAATTGCTTTATCATATTGCAAGGAAAGCTGTAACAGCTTGAATCTCTTGGGAAAATGAAAGTAAATCATTCAACAGTAGCCTCAACTAGAAGAATCTCCACTATTACCCATCAGTAACTTGAAATAACATAATTAATTTCTAATTTTAATTATTAACAAAGAAAACCTGAGGCTATACCTATTTTTGGGCTCATTCTATGTCGTCCTGATGGAAGTTCCTATAAGTAGCTTCCTAAGGGATATATGTACTACAGTGATATTCCCAGAGAATTTTACCTTTTGGTATCCAGAATTTTAACTCCTTGCGCAAATATCCTTAAATTTCTAACAAGGATATCGCATAATATCAGAGGACATATTCTTGACTCGCCACATAGCAATCTGCACCCCTAATAGTGTTTACGCTTCGAGGGGGAAGTGGCAGAATAGAAGGGGAGCCATATCAAGGTTACCCTAGTTCTCATATTACTATTGAGTATCACAACAGCACCATATCTAAGATGGCGAACATTCCTTATTTTGTAGCGATTTGGCTCGGTGGTGTTCCCTATTGATCTGACATTTTCGATCGATTTCAAGTTTTATTATTATGCATTCTTCAGCTTCTTTCACCTCTGGAAAGTTGAGTATTATATCTTTACAATATGTGTTTTTTAGTTCCTGTCTCACAGTGAAATTAGAGTAATTTATTGTGATTTGGAGCTAGGCCTGTTACCGGAGGCGCCATGGGCGCTGTCGTTCGTTGGGCATGTGTATTTAGCTAGTAAATCGACATTCCCAGTTTTTAAAATACCATTAATAAATCATTTATGAAGCTATTTAGGCAATTTTGTTTGTAAAGATGTTTATATGCATAATTTTCCTTTTTTTGTGTCGATCGTATATGTCAGAGTTTCGGCGATATAGGTAACCGAGATCTGGCCTTGCTTAGGTAACCTAACCTAGGCAACATATACTTTTGACAATTCCCCGGTTACCCTCGTGTATTGGTTATTAATTATTGGGGATTGATATCTCCTAGAATTATTATATAACCGATACTCGTCTCTTTTAGAGATTTAAGGTTAATCTCTCTTCCCTCTGAAGATAGCCTTAGGCTACAACCCTAATGGGTCGGCCTTGAATTTTTAATTCAAGCATGACTAGTCTAGGGTTTTTCTGTCTCGTCCCTTAACAGCAAATGGCAAGTTTTGGGATTCGGTCAGAAACTCAGAGTATTTAGTCTTGTGTCGGTAGTCGGCCGGCAGGGTGAATAGTCATTTCCCTGTCAGCTAGACTGCCGGCATAGGAGGCTAGCCCTCCCTAGGATACACCTGAAGTGGTTGTATGATACCGCCATCTTCTCCCTGTGGCGTAGTAGACTAGTCCTATGCTCGCTGACCCTAGGCTGAAGTGTAGTATCTTCTTAGGCCTAGGATGGCGTGGCACTGGAACTCTGTTTCTCCCCTGTTGAGAGAAGGTGACACTGCTGCCGTTGCCTTAACTGTATTGGCACACCCTAGGCTGGAGAATAGAGATTCTCCTGCCACCTGGGATGGCGCCGGTACTGAAACAGAGTTTCGTCAAGGGTCTGGCAACATTGCCGACTCCTATACCACCTTATATAAGACCTTTTTTCCTCCCCCTCTGTTCTTTTATGAAACCGGTGTCCTGCAACCTTACCATTGCCGGTGGGTTGCTGGAGCCGGCCAGACTCCCTCTCTACTGCTGTTGTCCGGCTGCCTGCGGCTATGGCAGCTGCATGCAGCCATGACAACTGCCGGCGGCCATGCTGGATGCCGGCGACTATGTGTCTTTCAACTGTCGGCAGCAATGACGGCTGTCAGCAGCGATGCATACTGCTTGTAGCCATGCCATTTGTCGGCAGCCATGACGGCTGGCGGCTGCCGGCAGCCACGGTGACTGTGATTGAGGAGTCCCTTCTGTCTTTAAGGTTCTTCAGTTCTCCCTTGGACTGCTAACCACAAGTTCTATTGTCGGAGTACCGCCGGCCAGGACGGCACATATACAGTAGGTGCTGACTCAGCCGGCAGCATGCCGACTGTACTGGTACTGCCGGAGGCTAGCCTGCCGGCAGTGTGTCGGTGGGACCTTGCCGGCAATAGTACTGTGGATGGATGGAAGCCTGAATGTTACATTCTCCCCTTCCATTTGAACCTTATTTCTGGAGAAAAGCAGTAAAAGTAGACTTTACTTCCTTAATTACTGTATACATACACAGTAATAGGTAGCCTTCACTCCATGCTATCTCTCTCTCTTTTAGCTATCAGGCTGGATGTGCCGGCAAGAACTAGTTATGCCGGGGATATGCCGGCTGATCTACAGTATATGTTTTTACAGGTAGTCAGTATATTTGCAGTATAGGATATACTGCAGATAGAAAAACTACTGTATATATTATACTAGTAGTCATTTCCAATATATCTTGGGTATCCATACCCAGGTATTTGCTGAGCCCAATCCTATATTGAAAGAATATAACCTCTTCAATATTCTGATAAAAATCAGTTTTTAGATTACCTTACAATATTAAATATTTCAAGGGCTGGGGTGTTACACTCCTAACCCTTAAAGGGTAGAACCCTTATCTTGAGTCTCCCTGATCAGGAAACTCTATGATTTAATTTTGTAAGGGAGATTACAGCAAATAGTTTTGGTGGGATGCACAAATATATGTCTTTTATTTTTCTTAGTCTAGTTGGCATCATGCAAGCAGGACCGTGGCATCAGATGTTTGCCACAAAGGCAACATGCTGGCTGAACTACATTATATATAATTATACAGTAGCTAGTAATTTGCAACATAGCATATGATGCAAATAGAACACTATAGTATGATTATACAGTAGTTATTTCTAACATATCTTGGGTACCCTCGGCGAGCTTCTGCTGGTACCGCTCCTATATTGAAAGAATAGTATTTCTTCAATATTCTGATTGAGGAATCAGTCATCCTTACCCCACAGTGTTAAGAATAAAAGGGAAAGTGACTTATGCAGTTTTCTACCCATGGGGGTTAGAACCCTTTTAGTTGGAGTTACCTTGGTAGAGGAATCTCCTTATAGTTAATACTGAGGGGAGGTAACAGCAGTTGCTTGCAGGGGATACACGAGTATGTGTCTCCTACTATCCCTTTCTTGCTTACTATCCTAAGCTATTTTGTTAAAAGATGACTTTGCATATTGATTATCAGTGAGATAATCAATTATATACTCATTCTGTTCTCCTTTCTTTACAGGAGGAACACCAGATGACTTGTGCTGCAGTCTTCTGCAAGATCAAGAGTAAGTGTTTCTACGGTCATAATACTTGCAGGTTTCATGCCCCCTGTAATATTATTTCCGAATCCCTACATTATTGGAACCCGCAGGTTTGCAATATATGTCGGACATTAATGTCCGAAGGTACGAGAATCCCAAGTCTATAGAGACTAGGGATACAGCTCGGTACAAATTATGCAACTGGGTGAGAGGCTTCCAGAAAATCTCTCCGGGACCTTACCTACTTAATGATAAGATGCGTAAGCTACTGTTTCCGAAGGCAAGTAAGGAAATAGTGGTGCCTCAGGCACCAATTACATTCCCCGACTGCCAGATAACCTTTGGTAAGGAGGGCAGGAAGTGCCCAGGGGTAGAAGGGGAAAATGTCGTGTCGTAATTGTTTCCGCCTATGCCGGCTCTTGAGCCATTGACGTCGACATCTTCGTCTTCTACCCCTCTGTTAGATGGAATAGACCAATTATAGACCCATGTGAATAATCTAATAGAGAGCTTTCACAAGTAAAACGAAAAGCAGAAAGTAAAATGCAAGATAGAGCCTTGCAAAGCTCCACTTGTCACTTCCCAAGGGTCATTCAAACGACCCATGGATCAAGACCTACTGACATGCTCCAAAACCAATCCCTGGAGGTTTATGGAGCTGATGCCAATTAGATGCGGATATCGCCAGTCGACAATTTAACGAAGGTCTCCCTAAACTATCCAAGTTTCTCTTGTATAATGAACAACAGACAAAGGAGAGACTTGCAGCCTCCCTATCTCTACAAAACTACACAGAGTTGTGTTCAACCCATCAAAGTACCCCAGACATGCTCATGGTCTTAGCCAAAATGCATATGGCTACCTTAGTGAAAGACCTTTACGCCTCTATGAAGACTAGGAGAGCATGTAGAGAGTTTGTGTTCACTGCCGCAACAGTGAAACATGAAACAAGGAAGCTAATATCTTCCAACATCTGGGGTAAAGACCTCTTCCCATACGAGGTAGTTAAGAAAGTGATTAAGAGCGCCACCATGGAGAACATAAGTCTTCTCCAAAAGTAGGGCATCCTTTCAAAGAGAAAGTCTTCCACGGTTGTAGGTCCCCAACCTAAAAGGAAGACGGGAAAGTCTGGAAATATCTGGGCTGTTCAACAACATTCCACAGTTGCAGTGACCGCAGTGCCACAGGCAGGTGGTCAAAAGTTTAAATCTACTGATTATTCGAAGCATAGAGATGCTTCCGGTAGGAGGGAGGTTCTTTCAGGATCGTCGGACCTTCGATCCTTGGGTCCAAGGCCTAATCAAGATGGGACTATGATGGGAAGTAGAAATGTCTCCACCCTCATTTCCTTAACTTCTCCTACAATCCAAAACCCTCCTAGAGCATACAGATGGTAAGTAAACTATAGTCCATCAAGTTCCAAGTGTGATGGTGCCGAGTGAGGGTTGTGAACTCAAAGGCAGGATGCAATCAACTGAGTTATATTGTTATAGAACACTCTCCTTTATATGCAAAACCTCAAGGCAACAGGACATAACAAGTTAACAAGACAGACAATGTTACAGAGGAAACAGCAGACATGAATTTTCATGTTCGTTTAGTGCTAGGGAAGAGTGAAGATACAAGTATAATATATGCAAAAGGAATTATGTACAATTGTGTGACACACGGTTGGTACATGGCTCCCCCCCTAAAAAAGACATACTGTACATGTTAAATAGGGCGCCCTGATCTGGAGAGGCGAACTGTAGGTGGGTCATCTGGCAGAAGATAAGCAGGTTTTAGACGATCAATGGAGACCCAGTCTTCTTTGCCCCGAATGTTTAGTAGGAATGCTTTCGGACTGTGTCGGATCACAAGGAAAGGGCCCGTGTAAGGGGGCGTTAGTGGTGGCTTGCTAGTGTCGTTGTGCAGGAAGACGTGCATTGCAGAGTGCAAGTCCGTTGGTATGTGATGCTTCGATGGGGGCTTGTAAGTCTGGCGGCACGGAGTAAATTTTCCCACGATGTGACGTATGCGCTGGAGATTGTCGGAGGAGATTGTAGAAGGAAAAAATTCGGCAGAGACAACCAACGGGTCACCATACACCATTTCAGCTGCCGAGACGTCGAGGGCGTCTTTAGGAGTGGTCCTTAGTCCCAGGAGGACCCAGGGAAGCTGAGTAAACCAGTTGCAATCCTTGCAGCGGGAAATCAAAGCTGCTTTGAGGGTGCGATGAAAACGTTCAACCATTCCATTGGCAGCGGGGTTGTAGGCCGTTGTCTGATGTAGGGTGATGCCCAGGAGATTCGCTAATGACGTCCACAATTGAGAGGTGAAAGTGGTTCCCCTGTCAGAAGTAATATGCTCAGGGATACCGAATCTTGCAATCCATCCAGAGAGTAAGGCAGATGTACATGAGGCGGACCTTGCAGTTTCCATGGGAATGGCTTCAGGGCAACGAGTGGAGCGGTCGATGACGGTAAACAGGTAACAATGTCCTTGTGATGTGGGTAGGGGACCTACAACATCGACGTGAATGTGTGCGAAACGACGCTGAGGTTGAGGAAAGGTGCCCACTCCTGAATCCGTGTGTCGATGTACTTTGGAAGTTTGGCAAGAAGTACAGGCGCGGACCCAATCCTTAGCATCCTTAAAAATGCCGTGCCAAATGAACTTTGCCTTCAGCAGCTGTGCAGTAGAACGGCACGAGGGATGTTAAAGGCCGTGAATGAAATCAAACACCTGTCGGCGCATGGGAGCAGGAATCCAAGGTCGCGGTCTACCAGTACTGACGTCACAGAGGAGGGTGGTGTTGGAATCTTCGAGGGGAAAATCTTCCCAATGGAGGGACGTGCAGGATGTCCTACAAGCTTGATACTCTGGATCCTGTCGTTGGGCTTCAGCCAGGGCGTTGCAATCCAATCCCAGTTGAACGGCAGCCAACGTATTTCTTGACAGGGCATCGGCAACGGGATTCATTTTCCCAGGGACGTATTGGAGGGTGCAATTGTATTCAGCCACGGCGGAGAGATGTCAGCGTTGACGGGCGGACCAGGCGTCAGACTGTCGAGTGAAGGTGTGCACCAGAGGCATGTGGTCTGTGCGAATGACGAAGGGCATACCCTCTAAGAAATGGCGAAAGTGACGGACAGCCAAGTGCACCGCCAGCAATTCTCGATCGAAGGTAGAATAACCCGATTCTGCCTTGGATAGTTTTCTGCTGAAGAAGGCCAATGGGCGGGGCGAGCCTTTGACCACCTGCTCGAGTACTGCACCAATAGCGACGTCGCTGGCATCAGTGGAGAGAAGGAGAGGGGCGTGTGGGATAGGAAAAGTGAGAGCCGCAGCAGTTGATAGGGCCTTCTTTGCATTGCAGAAGGCTGCTTCTTGAAGGGGACCCCACTTCAGGTCCTTTGGCTTGCCCTTGAGGGAGGCGTAGAGGGGAGCAAGAGTGGCGGCAATGGCTGGCAGAAAACGGTGATAATAGTTGATCATGCCCAAGAATTCCTGCAGAGCTTTGACGGTCGAGGGCGCGGGGAAATTCTGAACGGCTGCTACCTTCTCATGGAGGGGATGGACTCCTTCAGGAGTGATATGGTGCCCTAAGAACGACACTTCGTTGGTGCCAAAGGTACACTTGTCGTACCGGACTACAAGGCCATTTTGTTGCAGCCAGTCGAGCACGATGCGCAGGTGACGGAGGTGTTCCTCTTTTGAGGAGGAGAACACAAGTATGTCGTCCACATAACATACACAGAAAGGGAGGTCACCTAAGATGTCATCCATGAGACGTTGAAACATTGTCCCAGCATTACAAAGGCCATAACAGGAGTAATTGAAGTTGTATGTACCAAACGGAGTGGTGATGGCGGTCTTGGGGATGTCTACTGGGTTCATAGGCACCTGATAATACCCCTTCAGGAGGTCGAGCGTAGAGAAAACCTTTGCTTTGTGCAGGTAGGAGGTCACATCGGCAATGTTTGGGAGGGGATAGTGATCCGGTTCTGTTTGCATGTTCAGGGGCCTATAATCCCCGCACGGATGGAGGGAGCCGTCTTTCTTCAGAACGATGTGTAAGGGTGACGACCATGGGCTGGAGGCCTTTTAGCAAAGGCCCATTTTCTCCATTTCGGCAAACGTCTGTTTGGCGGCTGCCAATCGTTCCGGTGCCAGACGTCTGAATTTTGCGAAGACTGGGGGTCCCGTCATCTTGATATGGTGATAAATACCGTGCTTGGCAAGAACCGTGGGCGTTTGGCGAAGTTCTGGACGGAAAACTTCCCGGTATGACGTGAGGAGGTGGGCGTAGGCATCCGTGGGTACGCTGATGTGGAGAGCGAGGTTAGAGGGGGCGGGTTGAAGAGAGGTGTCGACAAGTACGAGTCTGCGTTGACCAATCGTCGGTGGGCGACATCGACCAGAAGGTGGAAATGAGAGAGGAAATCCGCACCGAGGATTGGCATTGTGACGTCAGCAACGAGAAACTTCCAATTGAATTTACCGTTTCCGAACGATAATGTGAGGTTCTCGTAACCGTAGGTGGGTATCGCAGATCCGTTGGCAGCTACTAAGCGGACGTCGGCAGATGTAGACAGACTACGTCGTGCCTTGAAGAGTTTCCTTGGCAAAAGAGAACGACAAGCACCCGTGTCTACCAAAAATCGCACGCCCGTTCCTGCATCCTGTAAAAAGAAAAGATTAGAAACATGGGAGGCCACCGCCACAAGCGATGGCCTACTTACACGTTTTTTGGCCACTGACAATCCTTGGCACATTTCTTTGTGGTTGCCCCGAATCTGAAGTGGTAGTAGCAAAACTGCGGCGGATGGGAGGTAGTAAGTGGCTGTAGAAGTCGTTCTTTCGGGTGCGAGCGATTGGTGGGTGGTGGGCGGCTTTGTCGCCGCTTCGGCACGTCACGGGGTAGGCGTGTATGTCCTACGGCATTCATGTTAGCTTCGGTTGACGTTGGATAGACATTCTCGTCGTCAGGGGTGGAGGCGTTGATGGAGGTCTTGAAGTGGCTGTCCATAAGGGCGTCGGCTTTGGTCATCAAGTCCTTTATGGGTAAACTATCGACATCGGGTATGGCAGCTCGTACAGGTTTGGGTAAACGGCGTATCCAAAGGGCATGAAGTAGGTTCACCTCACGAGGAGAGCCGTCTGTGGCAGGTTGAAGGCGTGCGATACTGGTCATTTCCCTGAGGGCGAGCGAAGCCCTTTGGTCCCCCAACGGTTGCTGCGAGAGCTGAAAAAGCTTTGCTATACGGGCGGCTGGCGACGGCGCGTACTGCTGCAGAAGGTATGTTTTGAGGGTGTCATACGCTATTGGGGTGTCTCCTTGTTCACAAAGCCAGTCGGATATTTCCGGGAAGGTGTCTTCGGGTATCGCCGCGAGAACATAATCCTCTTTGGTGGTTGAGCGAGTCACGCCCCTGATACGAAAGTGGACTTCTGTGCGCTGAAACCAAGCAAACGCCTCTCCGGTGGTGAATGGTGAAAGTTTCAACGGGGCGGCCGCAGCGCCAACTGCTGTAGTAGAGTCCGTCTCCCTCATAGTGCCAACAATGGAGGTGGGGGTGGAAGGCAGTGGGAGCGAGTCGACTTCCAGGGTCACCAATGTGACGGTGCCGAGTGAGGGTTGTGAACTCAAAGGCAGGATGCAATCAACTGAGTTATATTGTTATAGAACACTCTCCTTTATATACAAAACCTCAAGGCAACAGGACATAACAAGTTAACAAGACAGACAATGTTACAGAGGAAACAGCAGACATGAATTTTCATGTTCGTTTAGTGCGAGGGAAGAGCGAAGATACAAGCATAATATATGCAAAAGGAATTATGTACAATTGTGTGACACACGGTTGGTACACAAGGAAGGCTGTTTTGTGTTCATGGGAAGGACTCAGGAAATCTCGGAGTCATTCTAGACTTGTCGCCACTCAACAAGTTCAGATAAGACAGCAAGTTCAGAATGTTTCAAAAAGGGGTGTTCGTAGTCTTGTCAGGCCTGAAAGGTGTCCTTTGGCAACTTCCAGTCAATCACCCCCTCCTCTCCTATCTAGGATTTAAGTTACAGATAGTAACGTTTATCCTAGGAAAGATACATGTCGGACTAGACACAGTCCTAAATATCCTCATAGGATTGCCAGGCTTAGCCACGCAAAAACCAAGCCTAGAAATGGTCAGGCAACAATGTACCTGGACGAGAGGCTGGGGTGGGCAGCACCCGAAGTGGCTGGTCTATGAGCATCCAAGGAAATGACCCGGTTCCCGGGACATCACGGATGCAAGATAAGCTTCAAGAAGTCTCGATTCTCTCCAGCTCAAAGGTTTCAAGGGCTGAAAAATCATTGATGCCTGTGGTCGCATCAACTCTCCTTTCCTTTGGGAATATAAAAGGAGATTGCAAGGTCGGGCAAGGGACTCGAGTAATCAGTCAGATTTCCAAGATGCTGACAGGGAGGAGCTCTGAACTCTCTCCAGTTTGTAATAGTGACAGACCTAGTGCTAAGAGCACAGCGGAAAGATGCGTCAAGAGTCTGGAGAAGATACGCATTAAATGCTTGAAGAGATCTAAAAGGACCGATATCGGTACCTCTTTGATCGCTTCTCTAATAAAGGTCAAATCCCGAAAGTCCCAAGAACATGTTGGTCCTGTCATGAGTGGGGAAAATCTCTCCACGCAGATCAGACTTCCTACGACTGATCTGAGATAATGAGACGTTGCAGTCGACAATGCTAGAGAATGTCTCATACAGTCTAGGTGACGTAACCATCCCTTACTTAAAGGGATGTCACCTGTCAGCAGTTCAAGTACAATCGATCCACAATGTGGCAGTGGATGCTCTATTTGGGCTCAAGCCGATAGAGTTGGAATGGTCCACGGACGCAGACCTATTCCCTCCCAGATGGGAACAAGTCCCAGAACTGCAGATTGACCTCTTCATCACAAGTGTTTTCAAGAAACTACCTCAATATGTAGCCCCATACGAGGATCCTCTAGTGGAGTTAACAGACATCATGTCTCTAGTATGGAAGGGATGGACTCAGGTATTCTGGTTCATCCCATACAATCACCTGCTGAAGGTCCTCAACATGCTGAGATCCTTCTAAGGGGGAGTAGCTCCAGTGGCTCTCAAGTAGCCCAAGAGCAATTTGCCCTCTTTAGTGAAGGAACTGAAGCTGAAGCTGGCCCTAGTTCTGACCCTAGATGTCTTTCAGAAGGTTCAAAAGTTAGTTGCCTTCGTTTTATCACAGAGAACCCGAACCCTTCATTTCATGATTTTCTTGCCCTAGGGGTTAGGTAAAGATTTGGGATCTCAGAAGGCAATATAGAATTCCTCGAAGAATACAAGTCTAAGTTAACTAGAAGACAATATGAGTCTTCTTGGAAGAAATGGGTTGCATTTGTTAAAGCAAAAGGACCAAAAGAAATTTCAATGAACTTCTGTCTGTCCTTCTTTGTCCACCTTCATAATCAAGGTCTGGCGACCAACACGATAACTACGTGAAAGTCAGCCTTGACTGGAACTCTTCTATATGCCTTTCAAGTGGATCTGGCGAATGTATTCTTTAATAAGATTCTGAAGGCATGTGCAAGGCATAAGCCTGCAGCACCACCAAAGCCCATCTCTTGGTCTTTGGACAAGGTCCTACATTATGCCTCATCTGTGAACAGTGAAGATTGTTCACTTAAGGATTTAACCCAAAAGGTTATTTTTCTGTTCGCTATAGCCTCCGTGGCTAGAGGTAGTGAAATAGTGGCCCTATCTAGAGATGAGGGCCACATTCAGTTCACAGAAGCGGGAGAATTGAATCTCTTCCCTGATCCAACCTTTCTTGCTAAGAACGAGCTACCCACTAAGAGGTGGGGTCCCTGGAGAATCTGCCCTCTGAAGGAAGATGTCTCTCTATGTCCTGTAGAGTGTCTAAAGGTTCTATCTTCGTAGAACTTCAGACTTCAGGGGAGGACAGCTCTTTAAAGGAGAAACCTCTGGATCAAACTTATCCCTGAAACAACTGAGGGCGAAGCTCACCTACTTTATTCATAGAGCAGATCCTGACAGTACTCCCGCAGGTTATGATCCGAGAAAAATTGCTTCATCACTGAACTTTTTTCAGTATTTGGACTTCAAGCAGCTTCGCTCATATATTGAATGGAAATCATCCAGAGTGTTTTACAAACACTATGCTAAGCAGGTCCATGAACTGAAGCATTATGTGGTGGCGGCAGGTAGTGTATTAAATTCTGCCGTCTAATTCTGCGATGAACAGCTATTTGACTGGGACTGTCAATTAAAGGGAGAAGGGGTCATCACTTTTAGTGTGACCTTTGAATGAGTGTTACCATGGTGACACTAACTCTGTTCAAAATCCCAGGTGTGGAATTGTACAGATAGCACTAGTGCCGTGTGTACGTAGTACACAGTGTCAATAGAATGTAACCGGTACAGAAATTATGAAGAAAAATTTTATTATAAATTTTTCTTCAATCTGCGAGTGGCACTCATCATTTCTTTCTCTTTCCAGAGAGAAATATAATTTCTGTATATGTTACGTGTGTAATTCCATTATCATGCTACATTCGTTTTACTGGTTAATTCATTTACTATGAGATTCAGGGCCTCTGTAACACGGTTTTTTCGCAATAATTTTTTATCTATGAATTTCATAAATATAACGCTTCTTCAGAATGCATATTATATCTACACATAAATTTTGACTATATTCTGTATTACGTAGGTTGAATAAATTTGGTACTTATAATGTAAAAGTGAGGTTTTTTGAAGATGGGCCAACTTACTCAGAGAAAAGGTTTCGAACGCACTCATTACGTAACTTATGACAGCATTTCTTCCCTCTTTCTCGATCGATGATTGGCTATACGTAACGAAGGCTATACCTCTGGCAACAATGACACAAAAGTTTAAATAAAAGCAAAGCAGTACACCTTTATGAACTCTGAAACCTCTCCACTGATAATTGTCATAATAAACAAACCAACAAAATATTTTAATAAATACAAAAACACTTCGATTATTAGTCTAACTCCCAAAATAAGTTTCCTAAGGAATTACAGTCTACTTTATAGGTCACTATCAGATTAACAAGGTGTAGGGAATAGTTGGTAATTTTCAAAAACGTAGAAGACAAGCTTGATTTGATAACTGCTATATCCAATGTCAAGCAATTTTTATTTATTGTCTATCTACCTACCTATTTACTGTGAAAAAAAAATAGCTGGCACCGTATTTTGGCTTTAAACCTTCACCAATAATTATCGTCAGAATGATGACTTCATGAGGCTCCACCCACTTTGGCCTCGTTATAATTCAGGATAACACTGAAGGCTATCTTGGGCATTGTTGGATCAGAAAATGTAAATTCTAGCTATAAAAACTAATTTGTCGAGTAGTTGATAGAAGTGCTAAATGATCCTCAAGGATTCCAGCAGTTGGCCTAAACGTTTAATTCATGTATACTACTGTTGCGGCACTACTGCTACAGTAGTATTACTACGCTAGCATAGATACCCCACCCACATTTATGTATCGTTCCGCCATTCATAAGTCTTTGTAATGTTTTTTCACTGTGCAATAAGCCATGGCCTCCTCAGAAATTAAGTTTAACATTAGATGATAGGTTATTTCATTAAGCTGACAAATTATGGCAACTGGGTATGTTATTGCCGATGTTGAAGCTTAAGATAAAGTATGGAATCATTCCTTCATTGCATTATCATCTGTACTACTATTTGCTTTGCTACATGTAGTAATTATTTTAAAGGATAAATTAATTATGTTCACTTACTTCTATAAATTCCCATTAGATGTACAAATAAAACTCCTAAAACTATTCATGATTTATTTACAAAATGCAGTCATGCCCAAAACATAGCCAACATGGTCGTATGGCCTAAGAAGAAGAAAAAAGATTATATCGGATGATCCGTTGGTCTGATGGAGAGTTTAGAAAAAAATTCTAATTTTAACAAAAATAGTTATATAAAGACTGTTTACATACACTCTCTCTCTCTCTCTCTCTCTCTCTCTCTCTCTCTCTCTCTCTCTCTCTCTCTCTCTCTCTCTCTTGGTGGCATAGTGAATAGCTAATGGAAATGTTCAAAAGCCTGAATGACATTACAAGTATTATAATCATGTTACGCTACATACAAATCAGACCATAAACATTGGATTTAAACTAGAAACTGAAAAATTACCTATTCAGGCTATAGCAAATATGGCCACGAGCTTTCTCTTGACTGTATAAAGTTGCAAGTCGTAAGACAAATGCAGTTTTGCAACCACGTGGGCAATTCCAAATCCTGTTAACCATTCATGGTCTGTTATGGGTTTCAGAGCCGATGGAGGAAGTTGAATGGGTGTCTGGTGGATGGGCGGGGCAAAATTTTGTCAAAAGGTGTTTACATTGCTTACGTAATGAATGTTTTCGACTCTTTGCTCGTTATCACTGGCCATGGCGTCAGCTAGATCATTTTTACTCAATAAAAATTAAAACTATCGGGTTTAGCTTATTGATAATGCTGACAAAATTTGTGTGTGGTTGTAAAATATACATATGTCAACTTTCAGCTACATCCGATGCTTTGATAAGGAGCAAAGTCCAAAAAACCGTGTTACAGAGGCCCTGAATCTCATAGTAGTCATTTATTAGGAATAACTGTCTATTAGAATGTATTGCGTCCTAATTTGCCCGACAATTGCATGTATAAAATGCCAGAGTTCTTTGGCTTACTAAACTAAATATTCTTCATTTAGTTGTATTTTTGCAAACAATAGATATTCTTATATACTGATACTGATTCGGCAATATATATAAACTATGAGACTGTTTGTATATTCAGTGTATACTTATGTTTGTTCATACAATATATGCTAACCTTGAGGCCCCTTTTCTACTGTCTAGAATGACCCTTCCCTGTATGGGACATGAAGCACTAACATTGTTTATGATTAGTGATGATGACGGATAACGGTAACGTCATTTGCCTCAAGTGGTCTGAATGACCATAGAAATGTTGGCCCAAGGTTAAGGTACTGATGAAAATCCACAGATACATTGATGCTCTGGTACACTTCCATTGGGCTTGAGCCCAAAAAACGGATTTTGTGCGAAGCGAAAAATCTATTTTTGGGTGAGATGGCCAGTCGTCCTGATGGACCCACCCTTCTTTTCTAAAAGAAAAGATCTTCACAGTATCCCTCCCGAAGTACTTTATCTGTAGCCCCATGCTCAATGGTACAAGGAATGTACGCCATCTTGGATATGGCGCTGTTGTGATACTCAATAGTAGTATGAGAACTAGGGTAACCTTGATATGGCTCCCCTTCTATTCTGCCACTTCCCCCTCGAAGCGTAAACGCTATTAGGGGTGCAGATTGCTATGTGGTGTGTCAAGAATACGTCCTCTGATATTATGCGATATCCTTGTGGGAAATTTAAGGATATTCGCGCCAGGAGTTAGAATTCTGGATACCTAAAGGTAAAATTTTCTGGGAATATCACTGCAGTACATATATCCCTTAGGAAGCTACTTATAGGAACTTCCATCAGGACGACATGGATATCTCACCCAAAAATAGATTTTTCGCTTCACTCAAAATCTGTTTTATACTCTTCTTGGAGTCCTACTGCAAAAATTATATTTTATTATTTGAGGAAATGGTTACCAATAAGATAGCAAATGAAAGAAAAAATTAATTTGAATAATATCCAAATAAGTAAGTAGATTAATTAATAACTCTACATCAGTTACAGCGAATCTCGCATCTTAAATAACTCTTTCCACAAGATAACACTGATGAAAAAGACAAGATATATAATAATAAATAACTTTTATACATCCACTAAAAGTATGACCTTGACAAAACCCGGGAGATCAATTTGAATAACATAAAAGCAGTATTTCCTTTTCTATATTTCAAATGATTCTAAATACTTTGATTATGACATTAGCCGACAAAGATGAACGCTCCTGTAAATAAAATCTCAAAATACTGTTTACATAATTCTGACATGGTTGTCAAAATACAGTTCACCTTCATTGCATGTAAAGGTCCTAATGTTTTCTCATACATATCACAGTCAAATTGGATGACAGCAAATAAAGCTGAATAAAATTAGAGGCTAAGGTGTGATATAATTAACAACAGAACAGTATCCTATCATTTAGTGTTGTGCTTTTAGAAATATATCAACTACAGAATTCTCACAAAGTTTAGCATTTAAAAGTACCTGTATAAGCACCATAGAATTTAAAAGAGTAGAAGGCTTTAACCAAGATAAAAACGAGGAAAGCAAGCAAGCAGCTGGTCTCATCTGGTTTAAAATGAAGTATTTATCAGCCCTCGAAGGAAGCTAAGCATGAATGAGCAAGAAGTGTTAATTGTGAGAAGTGAGTGAAGGTTGATGAGAGCTTAATAAATAAAAAACCTTACTAAGAACTTGATTTCATGGCCTGAAACTCATGATTCTCTCAACATCGATAACACTGTACTTCAGTGCTTTTGTTATCCATACAAAAAGTCCTCAACTTACAAACTTACTATGTTCCAAGAAGTTGTTTGTAAATGGAATTTTGTCAAATTTTGGACTTGGTTAGGCCTCACCTAACTCTCATACCTACAATTTTCAGCCGCAAAAGTCAACAAATAGTCCCATATCATATTGCTTACTGCATTAAATTATATAATAGTGTTTAATTACCGTATTTCATTATGAACTTTCAATACTATCTGAGATTTAGGATTTCCGTTGGATTTGTTTGCATCTCCAAATGTTTGTAAGTCTAACATTTGTAAGTGAGGACCTTTTGTATATAACTGGTGTTACCACGAATACTCTAATAGTGTACTTCCAGAGAGAAACTGTTTGTATGTTATCTTTATGTAAACAAATGATGCTTTAGACACGCCTCTGATATTTTGTTCTAACGTTAAAGAAATACCGATCCTCTTTCTGGTTCTTGGCATTACTGACTCTTTCTGTCACTACACAAACGACTAGAAATAGTGGTTTCTTTTTCCCCACCAATATGAATCATAATTCCGAAAATATTTACATTTCCTTCTTGGACCTTATCCATACACTTTTCTGTTATGTATTATTGTAATAATGTACTATGTTATTTCAAGTGTTACAGGTATTGCGCAACATTGCATCATAATGCATGAATAAAACATGTTATGCTTTGTACACAAGTGTAATGATTTGTTTTTATTATTATTATTATTATTACTATCCAAGCTACAACCCTAATTGGAAAAGCAAGATGCTATAAGCCCAGGGGCTCCAATAGGGAAAAATAGCCCAGTGAGGAAAGGAAATAAGGAAATAAATAACTGAAGAGAACAAATTAACAATAAATCATTCTAAAAACAGTAATGTCAAAAGAGATATATCATATATAAACTATTAACAACGTCAATAACAAAAATGTCATATATAAACTATAAAAAGACTCATGTTCGCCTGGTCAACAAAAAAGCATTTGCTCCAACTTTGAACTTTTGAAGTTCTACTGATTCAACAACCCGATTAGGAAGATCATTCCACAACTTGGTAACAGCTGGAATAAAACTTCTAGAGTACTGCGTAGTATTGAGTCTTATGATGGAGAAGGCCTGGCTATTAGAATTAACTGCCTGCCTAGTATTACGAACAGGATAGAATTGTCCAGGGAGATCTGAATGTAAAGGATGGTCAGAATTATGAAAAATCTTATGCAACATGCATAATGAACTAATTGATCGACGGTGCCAGAGATTAATATCTAGATCAGGAATAAGAAATTTAATAGACCGTAAGTTTCTGTCCAACAAATTAAGATGAGAATCAGCAGCTGAAGACCAGACAGGAGAACAATACTCAAAACAAGGTAGAATAAAAGAATTAAAACACTTCTTCAGAATAGATTGATCACCGAATATCTTAAAAGACTTTCTCAATAAGCCAATTTTTTATGCAATTGAAGAAGACACAGACCTTATATGTTTCTCAAAAGTAAATTTGCTGTCAAGAATCACGCCTAAAATTTTGAAAGAGTCATACAAATTTAAAGAAACATTATCAATACTGAGATCCGGATGTTGAGGAGCCACCGTCCTTGACCTACTTTGTATTAGGATTCAAACATTTGTTGATTACCTCAGAGATGGGATGTAATTCTTTATAGTATTGTACTGAAGTAGGATTTAAGTCTTTTCAGAGCGATGCTCTTTTGTTTAGCAATGTTTTGGTTTTGTCAGATTGTGTATGATCCACACACACTTGGGAGTCAGCTGTCACAGAGCAATGTAACCATAAGTTTATTAGATTTGTATTTTAAGAATACCAACGTATCATTAAATCCCATCCTCGTCGCCAATTTTTAAGTATGACTTGATAGGAAGTTTCTATTAACCATAATAATTACCTGGAACATAGATGAAGAATTGTTAGTAATTATTTCTCAGCTGATCCCATCTTTGGTCGTCAATTTTTCTTGGTGGGATTTAATGATACGTTGGTATTCTTAAAATACAAGTTTAATAAACTTATGGTTACATTGCTCTGTGACAGCTGACTCCTAAGTGTGTGTGGAGTGTCATACACAATCTGACAAGGAAGATAAAGTAGGTACAGAAAAGAACGCAAAGGCAATTTTAGTTTTGAAACCTGACAGTTCTCCTAGATTTTTTGCTCCCAGACCAGTACCGTATGCATTGAAAAGTGCAATTGAAACAGAAATCAGGAGATTAGAAAATGAAGGTTCCTGGGAAAAAGTTACATATTCAGATTGGGCTACGCCATTAGTTCCTATTGGGAAGGAAAGTGGACAGGTTAGGTTATGTGGAGATTACAAAGTAACGTTAAATCCACAACTGCAAGTAGCACAACATCCCTTACCAAATCCGAAAGACATGTTTGCAAGTATGTCAGGATGCAGTGTTTTTTCTAAATTAGATTTAAGACAAGCATTTCAACAGCTTCCCATGGATGAAACTTCACAAGAATTATGTACAGTAAATAGATCCCTAGGTTTGTTTAGACCAAAGAGATTACCTTATGGAGTTGCAAGTAGTCCAGCTATATGGCAACAAACTATGAATAAGATTTTTTCAGGAATGCAAGGAGTATTCATTTTTATAGATGATATTTTAATTGCTGGCAAAGACACAAGAGAACATAGAGAAAGATTGCGAACAGTTCTGAAGAAGTTGAAAGAACATAATATTAGAGTAAATAAGAACAAATGTATTTTAGAAGTTGATTCAGTGGATTACTTAGGTTTTGTAATAAATGGCAAGGGTATTCACAAAACTAAAGAGAAGATTAAAGCTGTACAATCAACAAAAGTGCCAGAAAATGTTAAGGAATTATAATCATTTCTAGGTTTAGTAACATTTTATGGGAATTTCATTCAGAATTTGTCGACAATTGCACATCCATTGTGTAATCTGTTGAATAAGGGTGTAGAATGGAAGTGGACAAAAGAGTGTCAGGAATCTTTTGAAAGAATCAAGCAGGAAATAACATCACCTACATTCTTAGTACATTATCAAATGGATTTACCAGTTAAATTAGTATGTGATGCATCAAACATAGGTTTAGGTGCAGTATTATCTCATGTAATGCCAGATGGAACAGAAAAACCAATTGCATTCACTTCTAGAGTATTGAACAAGGCAGAAAGGAATTACTCTCAAATAGAAAAGGAAGGTTTAGCATTAGTTTATGGAGTTAAAAAATTCCATATGTATCTTTATGGTAGGAAAAAGTTCACACTTGTTACAGATCATAAACCTTTATTAGCAATATTGGGTCCAAAAGCAAGTTTACCTACGTTGGTAGCTGCAAGACTACAACGTTGGGCAATTACGTTAGCAGCGTACCACTCTAATATAGAATACCGTCCAACATCAAACATGGGTAATGCAGATGCTTTATCCAGATTACCCGTAGACAAAGCTCCAGAGGAGTATGATATCAGTGTTCTCTTAATTTCTGTATATGATGTACCAGTAACTGCAAAAGATGTAGCACGCAGTACCAAGAGAGACCCAGTACTTAGTAAGGTTTTGGAGAGTTTTATGACAGGTAGGGACTTATATGGGAAAGAGGAAAATTGTAAACCGTATAAGGATATATGGTATGAACTGAGTGTAACACAAGGAATAGTGATGAGAGGTTCAACGGTAGTTATTCCTAATTCACTGAAAAATAAGGTTTTGTTTGAAATACATGCTGATCACCAAGGTATTGTAAGATCAAAGTCAATTGTGAGAACTTTTATATGGGGGCCAGGTGTAGATAAAGATGTGGAATCTTATATAAAGAATTGTATGAATTGTGTTATGCAACAGAACAATCCTCAATTTGCTAGAATGCACCCGTGGGAGTTACCCAGGTATCCATGGCAAAGAGTGTATATAGATTTTGCAGGTCCTTTTTTAAATTACTTGTTTTTGATAGTAGTAGATGCTTACAGTAAGTGGCCAGAAATTATCCCAATGAAGACAACAACGTCTTACGCCACAATAAAAGAGTTAATGCAAATTTTTTCAATGCACGGTATTCCAGAAAGAATTGTTACAGATAATGGTCCACAATTTACCTCACAAGAGTTTAAAGAAATTTGTAATGTCAATGGTATAAAGCATACATTTTCAGCTACATATCATCCATCTACTAATGGAGAGGCTGAAAGATTTTTCCAAACGTTTAAACACAATATGAAGTGTAGAAAAGCAAATTCAGGCAATATATTTTTGCATGTATCAAAATTTTTATTGTCTTATAGAACAACGCCGCACAGCACAACAGGCATGACACCCTCAAATTTGTTGATGGGGAGGAGGATAAGGTGTAAATTAGATTTGTTGTATCCAAGTTTGCAAAGTGATTTAGAAGATAAAGGGTATAAACAGGTAGTAAAGCTTCCTAATGTAAGACATTTTTTACCTTTGTCTGATGTCATGGTAAGAGCGTACAACACTCCAGAGAAGTGGGTACCAGGAGAGATTGTAAGAGAGATAGGAAATTTACATTATGATGTTCGTGTTGGTGATAATGTTGTAAAACGTCATGTTGATCAATTACAGCCGTTAAACAGAAAGGCAGTAGAGCATGTGAATGTTAGAGATGAGAAACTTAAAGAAGTAGTTAGATCAAATGAGTCAAATATTAACCAAGATGGTCCAACATCCAATGTAGATTCAGAACCAATTCATGTACCAGTACAAGATGAGGTTAAAGTGCTTCCTAATAGGATTAACAGAGGAAAGCCCCCTGAGAGATTAGATTTATGAAGATTTTTACAATGTCAAGTTAAGGGGGAGGAGACTGTTATGTATTATTGTAATAATGTACTATGTTATTTCAAGTGTTACAGGTATTGCGCAACATTGCATCATATTGCATGAATAAAACATGTTATGCTTTGTACATAAGTGTAATGATTTGTTTTTGTATTAGGATTCAAACATTTGTTGATTACCTCAGAGATAGGATGTAATTCTTTATAGTTTTGTACTGGAGTAGGATTTAATTCTTTTCAGAGCGATGCTCTTTTGTTTAGCAATGTTTTGGTTTTGTCAGATTGTGTATGACGCTCCACACACACTTGGGAGTCAGCTGTCACAGAGCAATGTAACCATAAGTTTATTAAATTTGTATTTTAAGAATACCAACGTATCATTAAATCCCACCAAGAAAAATTGACGACCAAAGATGGGATCAGCTGAGAAATAATCACTAACAATTCTTCATCTATGTTCCAGGTAATTATTATTGTTAATAGAAACTTCCTATCAAGTCATACTTAAAATTTTCCTGATTAGACGGCCTTCATGGGCAACTTTAAGGGCTTGAACCTCAGTCTCATACTTTAGAGGGGTGACATAAGTCAAGGAGAAATCCATGCATAATAACTCTCCGGTGATCCTGGCAGTGACAAATTTACTGTCAGGCTCATGACTTATGAAAATTTTTACGGTGAGAAATGACGTAATGCGTCAACCTACTGTACTTAGGTTGACAATCTTAGTGCAGCTAACAAAGAAATAAAGATAGAAACTTTATTTTCATATAGCTACATGAATGTGTAATGTACCAAACACATCTGTTCTAAGGCAGGAATTCTTTCTGCCTCATCTTTGGTTCTAGGTGACTTTAGTATTCATGGCTGTGTCAACTGATAGGGACAGACTACAGTCAAACCTAAGAATGATCAAATGTGAATACTGGAGAGTGTTCTACCATAGAGCTATGTTCCCCTGGACTAGAGATCTACTGTTCCCTATATTGGAAAAATGGTGAAACAGACTTTTTTTTTTTGTCTATGATGTTTATGCTTGTAAGCAGCTGTAGTGTTACCTGGCATTCATCGTTTCCACTAACTTATTTCTCTCCTGCTATGTGCCAGTGTGCTTTTTCCGTATTAGAGAAATATACAAGACCAGTAAAAGCTGCAAAATCTGGAATACCAAACCCAACCCCTATCCATTCAAATTGTTTACACAATAAGATAAAATTTCTATTAATTCATAACGGATTCAGTTTCAACAATTTTTTTTTTTTTCTTTTGCATAACATGTCCTAATTTTAAGTTTTACTTTTTCTTTTTTTATTAAAATATGGACAACACAAAAATAATATAGAGCCTTTTAGAAAATGAAAAATTCTTTCACATGGAGAAAAATGCAACCATTCTACCTGAAATATGATGAAGTTACTCTTTGTAAAGAGTAGAATCATCTATACATTCTTCATCTTCTGCTGACTATATTAAATAATAGCCAGCAAAACGATAGTATAGAGCACAGTCCATTATAACAGAAAACTGTAAAAGAAAATCAAACAAACTTATTTTCAAAATTAACCATATGAAAGTAATGACTTTATTATTCCTCTTAATCTGAGTGTATGCTACACACAACAATTGTATCATTCTGGTTAATACAATTACAGTATACAAATAGTACAGTTTCTTACATGTGGTGATACAGGTGGCGTATTCCCGGGGCTACCGTTGTCTCCACCGGATCCTGACGCGACTGTCGTTATAATTTCAGGAGTTTCTTTTGTCTCGACTGGCTCTTGCGAATCATTCTTGGATGCATCTCTGTACCTCAAGCCGCTGATATCACAAATGGTCTCGTCTCCGCACCTGACCATGCACTTCTTATGACAGACAATACCACATTCTCCACACTGATATGCATCCTTCAGCCAGATCTGAAAATTAAATCATTTGCTAAAGCTATTTTGTCTAAGGCCTGTGGAAATGCTATACTGTACAGAAATGGAAAGAAACTAATCATGAACTGGTTTGTAAGTCTGGAAAAAATGCAATGGTGCACATATGAATGAACTACATAAAAAACCATTTTCTGACGTCTGTAATAAATAAAGTTGTGATTAGAACCACAACAATTAACCCAGGAATGCTGAATATCAGAGATGAACAAATGAAAATGCTATACTGTAATATAAAATATATACATGAAGTCATGAAGAAAACAAGAGGCTCAAATATGGTAATTATTCATCCAAATAACTTTTAAAATAAAATTTGAATTAAAGACAAATAACATAGACATATGTCACTACATGTTTTTTTCTTCTTAAGTTTACATAATTCACTTCTATCCCCTATATATGGTACAATTTTTTCTTTTCAAAAGAATGGAGTATCTTGCCTTTAGTAGAAGAAATTCTCACCTTTTTCCTACAAAAGTTACACTGAACTGCAGAGTTAAAATGAGTCCTTTTGAAGTCATGAATTCGATCCTCTACTATGTCCTGCATACCATACATTTCGTCCTCTTCGGATACGGTCCCATCTGTCAAGCTTTCGTCTTCTGATATTGGACGGTTGGACACCTTATCTTGATTTACTCTCATCGATACATCGCACCTGCAAGCACAAATCGTATAAATGAATAATTGGAGAGTAAGTTATAACATTAACTGTATGCATTATTTGACTATAATACTTAAAATATAATATCCAAACATCTTAAATTTACTTGTAATTTAGCAGCTAAGATACATGAAACAAATTCTGTATGTTTAATCAAAGAATAAAAAAGTTAAAAGCTGTTGAAATATGAAATAATCCACATAACTTCACTACAAATAAGAATACTGGATCATAACTACAAGCTGCCAATCTCATACTTCTTGGCTTTTCAATCATATATTTGAGCTATAACAAAGTGTACTTTGTGATGTTTGGGAGCCTGCAAGGTCATTCAGTGTCCATCTGCAACCGGGGGAAACCTTTGAAGTTATAATATGAAGTAAATCTTGAAGAGGATGGACTACAAGATGGAAGAAAGGAAGCAAGAATGGAGGTAAAGAAGGATATATAGTATGTGCAGATGGGGGATCGAAGGAATGCTGCAAAGACTCTCAAAGTAATGCCTACAGAGAATCATGCAAGGTGCACCGACTGTGGACAAGGGGCCAGAGCCAGCAATAGCCCCCTGTAGGGTCGAGGAAAAAGAGCTGGCACTAGTCCTCTATGGGATCAAGGGGGCAAGAGATTTTGGTAGCACAAAAGTTAAACATACCGAGTTTTACTGAGTTATTATCAGAACTAGAGGGGCACTCAGAGCACAGACCTCTGCCGTGACAGCTTATTTCTTGACCTTGACCTTGACATATTAAATGGCATGGAATTTCAAACACTCAAATATAAACCTAGTTTAAAGTCTCTGTGACAAAAGTGTCCAAACATATAGCTGATTATGTGAATTGGACATTTTGCTTGACCGTGACCTTTACCTTTGACCTAGATCTTCTCATGTTTAACTATGTCAAGCTTCTTACATAACAGTTAATCCCGGCAAGTTTCATTACTCTACAACTAAAATTGTGGCCAGGAAGCTGTTCACAAACAAACACACACACAAACAGGGGTGAAAACATAACCTCCTTCCAACTTTGTTGGCGGAGGTAATTAATACCGAAAATGATTAATTAAAATTACTTAGTTAAACAAAAACTAACCTGTCCTGCGGTTGGTAAGTAAGGGACAGCATAACATCTCCATAGCAGAAGTTCATATCGAAACCTTTATGAGGGCTTAGTGGGTCGCACATCACTCCGGGACATTTGGTATAGGGTCAGTATCCTCACAGCGTGTCCTTGGGTATTCAGCGTTATTTCAGGGATCAACAAAATGATGGGGATATTGACGTAACCGACCAGAGTATCTTCGGTTAGAACCGCCACCTACGTGCAAGTCAGCCCTGACTAGACCTCTTCTATACGCCTTTCAAGTGGACATGATGAACGGAATCTTTAAGAAGATCCCAAAGGTATGTGCTAGACTTAGGCCTGCAGCTTCTTCGCAGCCCTTTTCATGGTTCTTAGACATGGTCCTACATAATGCTTCATCTGTGAACAATGAAGATTGTTCTCTCAAGGATCTAACCTAAAAGGTTATTTTCCTGTTCGCCATAGCCTCAGGTGCTAGAGTTAGTGAAATAGTAGCCCTATCAACAAATAAGGGCCACATTCAGTTCACAGAAGTGGGATAACTGGATCTCTTTCCTGATCCAACCTTTCTCACCAAAAACGAGCTACCCACTAAGAGATGGGGTCCCTGGAGAATCTGCCCTCTGAAGGAAGATGTCTCTCTGTGTCCAGTAGAGTGTCTAAAGGTCTATCTTCGTAGAACTTCAGACTTCAGGGGAGGACAGCTCTTCAAAGGAGAAACTTCAGGATCAAACTTATCCCTAAAACAACTGAGGGTGAAGCTCACCTACTTCATTCACAAAGCAGATCCTGACAGTACACCCACAGGTCATGATCCAAGGAAAATTGCTTCATCTCTGAACTTTTTTCAGTATATGGACTTTGAGCGTCTTCGCTCATATACTGGATGGAAGTCATCCAGAGTGTTCTACAAACACTGCGTAAAGGAAGTCCACGAACTGAAGCATTACGTGATGGCGGCAGGTAGTGTATTAAAACCTGTCGTCTAATGCTGCGATGAACAGTTAATTAATTGGGACTATCATTTAGGGTGAAAAGGTGTTGACACTTCCAGTGCGATACCTTTTAAGTGGGTGTCACCATGGTGACACTAAGACTGTCCAAAATCTCAGGTGTGGAATTATACAGATAACACTTGTGCCGTGTGTATATAGTACACAGTGTTGATGGTATACAACATTTACAGAAAATCATATTACAAAATTCTATCAAAATTTTCCAATTTAGAGTGGCACTCTTCATTTATCCTTTTCAGGGAGAAAAATATTTTCTGTATACATTGTATGTATAACTCCCTTAACATGTTACATTTGTTATTCCTTTTGGTCATTTATTCGAAATAAATGTCCATTGGAGTGTAATTGCGTCTTATTTTGCCCTGCAATTAGCACAATAAATATGCCAGAGTTTTCTTACTTATTTAACTAAATAAACCTTATATTATTGTATGCTTACAAACATTGGATATAGTTGATACTTAGTTGTTCCGGCAACATACACAAACCGTGAGACTTTTGAATATCTAGTTGATACTTATGTTTGTTCATACAATATATACAAACCTTGAGACCCTTTTTCTACTGTCTAGTATGACTCTTCCCTGCAGGGGGGCAGGAAGCACTAACATTGTCCATGATTAGTGGTAATGATGGATAACGGTAACGTCATTTGTCTCAATGGTCCGGATGACCATAGGAAAATTGTCTCAAGGTTAAGGCACCTAGTAAGCATCCATCAGGACGACATGGCTTGAGCCCAAAACAAGGATTTTGAACAAAGCGAAAAATCTATTTTTGGGGTGAGGTGGCCATATCGTCCTGATGGACCCGCCCTCCTTGCTTAGGCAAGATCCCTCCCGAAACTAGTATATCTGTAGCACCATGCTCAATGCTAAAAGGAATGAGCACCATCTTGGATACTCGTAGTGGTATGGGAGGAAGGGTAACCTTAATAATGGCTCCCCTTATGTTTTCCCCACTCTTCCCCCTCGAAACGAAAACGCTATTCCGGGTGGAGATTGCTATGTGTTGTATCAAGATATACGTCCCCTGATATTATGCGATATCCTTAAGAAAAATTTTAAGGATATTCGTGACAGGAGTTAAAATTCTGGAGACCTAAAGGTCAATTCTCTGGGAATATCACTGTAGCCAAATATCCCTTAGAAAGCTACCATTAGGAACCTTCCATCAGGACGACATGGCCATCTCACCCAAAAATAGATTTTTTTGCCTGGCTCAAAATCCATCTAATAAATTATGAAAGCTATTTAGGCAAAATTATACTAGTAAATATATATATATTTAAGCATACATTTTCCTCTTCCTTATGTCGATCGTATACGTTAGAGTTTCGGCATTTCAGGTAACCGAGATCTTGCCCCACGCTAGGCTACCTAGCCTATGTGCTTTAGTATACTTTCATACATTATCCTCGTTTACCCTCGTGTATCGTTTTATCAATTCAACGGGAGATAGTATATCTCCTAGAATTAGTTATATAACTCGATATTCGTGTCCTGTGGCGATTTAAGGGTAATCCCTCCTTCCCTCTGAGTGCCGCCATAGGCGATAACTCTATCTGGTCTTGCCATAGAGTAGTTCACTCCGGCTTGACTAGGCTAGGGTTTTCTGTCTCCCATCCTTGTCGGTGAGTATGCTGGCTTTGGTTTTCGACAGAATCTCAGAGTATTCAGTCTTTCTGCCGGCGGCAGTCTTTCTGCTGGCTTACAGCTGTCGGCATAGGAGGCTAAGCCTCCCTAGGCAGCACCTGAAGTGGTAGTATGATGCCGCCACCTTCTCCTCAGCGGTCTAGAAAACTAGTCCTGTTTTGGCAGACCCTAGGCTGAAGAGTAGATATTACTCTGCCGCCTAGGATGGCGTTGATACTGAAACAAAGTTTCTCCCTTGTGTGGAAGTGGCGGCAATCCTACCGCCTTCTTCCACACTTGATACAGGATACTTTTCCCTGCCCCTCTTTGTCCTTTAGCGATGGCCTAGCTATCGCAATCCTGTGGCTGTCGTCCTACAATCTCACCGCTTGCCGGGTAGATTGTGATGCCGGCCGGGCTCCTACATAAGCAGCTGTATAGTCATATAGTCTCTCCCTTATTGACCCAAGGCTCCGGGAAAGGTTGTGCCGGCTGTGCAGGCTGTGATGGCGGCCGGTGGGAGACCCCTCTACTGTTTGTGTTCTTCAGTCCTCCCTTGGATTGCCATCCACATTCCTGAAGCCGGCACAGACCGGCAACGGGTCTTGTGGCTGGATGGAAACTTGAATGACACATTCTCCTCTTCCATTTGAACCCTCATTCTGGAGGAAGGCAGTAAGGTTAAGTACATACACCCTTATTTACTGTAAACATACAATTTAATAAGGCAGCCCTTCACTCCATGCTTTCTCTCTCTCTGTCAGCTAGTGCCGCCAGGTACTAACCCAGCCTGCAGCATGCCGACTGGACCGGTGCCGTCAGGTACTAACCCAGCCAGCGGCATGCTGGCTGGACCGGTGCTGCCAGGTACTAGCCAGCCGGCGACATGCCTGCCGGACCGTGCCGCCAGGTGCTAGCGTAGCCGCCAACATGCCGGCTGAACTACAGTATATGATTATACAGTAGCCAGTATATTTTCAGTATAGTATATACTGCAGATAGAAAACTATAGTATATATTATACAGTAGTTATTTTCCAGCATACCTTGTTTATCCTTGCACAGTCTATTGTTGAGACCAATCCTATATTGAAAGAAAAGATTTCCTTCAATAAACTGATAGTTAATCAGTTAATAACTTACCCAACAATATTAAAGACCTTAAGAAGGGTCAGTGTTAGTATACACTTATTCTATCCCAAGAGGTTAGAACCTTTCTCTGTGAGTTTGCCTGGATATGGAAGCTTTATAACTTTAATTTTGGGGCAGGTCACAGCAATTGGCTGGACAGGAGACACAAGTATGTGTCTTTCCTATTTCCCTTCTAGCTTAACTATCTTAAGCTATAATGGTTAAAATATTGATATTAATATTTTGCATAATGTGTTTATCATGTGAGATAAACAACCGCATACTCATTTAATTTTCCTTCCTTTACAGGAGGACCAAATGAAGTGCAATGTTATCTTCTGCAACCCACAGGAGTAGGAACTTCTGTGGTCAAAAAGCATGTAGGCTCATGCCCCCTGCACCATCACTACCGAAACCTTGCGGTACTGGGACCCCCTAGACTACAACATCTGCCGGACCTTGGTGACCGAAGGTTTCGACGACCCCAAGGCAACGGAGTCGAGAGATGCAGTACAAGAAAATCTGCGCAAATGGGTATGAGGGTTCCAGATGAACTCTCCGTTACCGTACCTGCCAAATGAAAGGATGTGTGGCTTGCTGTTCCCGAAAGCGGGTAGTGAAGCTGTCGTACCCCAAGCACGACACGGACCTCCCTGCGTCTAGATTGCCATCGAAACGGATGTCAGTGAGGCCTTGCAAGGTATGGACATCCACCAAGAGGAAAGGATGTCTGAAATGTCCACGGACACTGAAAAGGATCTACTGAAGGATGATCCCGAGGAGGAGTCTACTCTAACTCCGGATGAAGAAGATGATGTCGAGTTGGAGTCCCTTCCGTCTGTGCTGGCACCAGAGCCATTACCCTGAACATCTTCCTCTTCTGCCCCTTCATCAGGCAGCAGGATCCAAGCAATGGCCCATTTTACGGACCTAATGGAGAGCATTCGCAAGCAAGGTGAAGCTAGGGAAGCAAAAAAGAGAGAAAGAGCTCCGTGAAGCTCGGCTCTCCGCCTCCCGAGGGAAATACAGGCGACCCAGAGTCCAAGACCTCCCATCCTGCTCCGAAACCAGTCCCTGGAGGTATGCGGAGTTTATGCCAATCACCAACGGCAAACTCTACATATCAGAGAAGATGGGAGCCAGCCCCTTAAATGACATCCAGTTCTGAAGCTTTAATGCTTAACAAGACTGCTTCATCCGACTGAAGCCGGAGCCAGCATCGAAAGAGGAGACGGAACCCAAGGAGGTCATGGTATTCGACCACGACAAGGCACAGGCTCTCTTGTTGAGTAGCCTGAAGAAAGTGGGCTACACGAATTCGAAAGTGTCCGCCTTGAGCAAAAAGCATCCTACTTTTTTTGCTCCTGCTTCAATAGCCTTCCCCTTTATGTCCAAGGCTTTTAAAGCCATTGCAAAGGCAGTGGAGGCAGGCAAACCATGCCCTACACTAGAGGAGTGTAGACCTCTGTAGTTAGCTCTGCCCATGGAGGATAGGGAATGGAAAGAAGTCCACCTAACCTTCTCAGTAGGGAAGTTGGATGCAGATATTGCGGGATGTCAGTTCAGCGAGAATCTCCCGAAACTGTCAGACTTTCTCATACGTAGGGAGCAAGAGACGAAGGAGAGACTTGCGGCATCCCTATTCCTACAGAACTGCATTGAGATATGTGCAGGCCAAAAGAGCACCCCAGACATGAACATGGTCATGGCCAAAATGCACATGGCCACCTTAGCAAAGGACCTGTGCGCCTTTATGAAGGCCAGAAGAGCATGTAGAGAGTTTGTGTTCACTGCAGAAACCGTGAAACACGAAGCCAGGAAGCTGATAGCTTCCAATATCTGGGGTGAAGACCTCTTCCCAAATGAAGTGGTGAAGGAGGTAGTTGATAGAGCTGTCACAGAGAATAGGAACCTTCTCCAGAAGTGGGGCATTTCATCTAAACGCAAGTCTTCCTCGTATGCGGGTCCCCCACCTAAGAGGAAGACCAAGAAACCCAGACTACCCTCTCGGCCTGCCCAACAACATCCCACAGTCACTATGACCGCGGTGCCCCAAGTGGCTGCTCAACCACAAACCACATTCCAGGTGGTGCCTCAACAGCTGGTTGCCCAATCACCAGCATTCAAACTTCGGGTTTTAGAGTCAAACCACTACCTTTTGTCACAAAGATAGAGGCTCCAGATGGGGCTCCTCAAGACACCCCTCACGAGGAAAGGGAGGACGTGGTCAGGGAGGTAAATCCTCCGGAAAATCGAAGCAATGAGATGCTTCAGGTAGGAGGGAGGCTCCAACAATTTCAGGATCGTTGGACCTTCGATCCTTGGGCCCATAGCCTAATCAAGAACGGACTTGGATGGAGCTGGAGCAAGCCTCCACCATCATTTCATCAATTCTTCCAAAACTTCACCTACTCATTGGAAGAATATACCCTAGAACTCTTGAGCAAACGGGTAATAAGGAGAGCAAAGTCCATCAAATTCCAGGGAAGGCTGTTTTGTGTTCTCAAGAAGGACTCGGACAAAATCAGAGTCATTCTGGACTTGTCGCCACTCAACAACTTCATCAAGAGCAGCAAGTTCAGGATGTTAACCCTTCAGCACATAAGGACCCTTCTACCAAAGGGACGTACACAGTCTCAATAGACCTGGCAGATGCTTACTGGCATATCCCAGTCAACATCCCACTCTCCTCCTACCTAGGATTCAAGCTACAGAAGAAAAAATATGTCTTCAGAGCCATGCCCTTCGGACTAAACATAGCCCCAAGGATCTTCACGAAACTTGCAGACGCAATTGTTCAACAACTACTCCTAGATGGTATTCAGGTAGCAGCGTACCTGAACGAATGGCTGGTGTGGGCAGCATCGAGGACGGCTTGTCTGCAAGCACCCAAGAAAGTGATCCAGTTCCTGGAACATCTGAGATTCAAGATCAACTTCAAGAAGTCTCGACTCTCCAGTTCAGGAGTTTCAATGGCCGGGAATCCATTGGAACTTGAAGTCACACCGCCTCTCCATTCCCTCAGGGAAGAGGAGAAAGATTGCGGGGTCTGTCAAGAGACTACTTAAATCCAACAGTCAAGATGCCAACGGGAAAGAGTACTGGGCTCTCTCCAGTTTGCAGCAGTAACACACCCAGTGGTAAGAGCACAGCTGAAAGATGCGTCAGGAGTCTGGAGAAGAGACGCATGAAATGCTTGAAGAGATCTAAAAAGACTGATACCGACCTTACAACGATCACTTCTCAAGCCATGGTCAAAGGCCAAGAACCTAATGAGGACGGTACCCTCACAACCACCTCCACCATCGGTAACCATCCACACGGATGCCTCGACGGAAGAATGGGGAGGTCACTCCCATCAAAGGAAAGTCCAAGGGACTTGGTCTTCTCTGTTCAAGACCTTTCGCATCAACATTTTGGAGGCCATGGCAGTCCTTTTGATGTTGAAAAAACTCTCCCCTTGCAGATCAGCCCACATCAGGCTGATCTTGAACAGCGTGGTGTCAACCATGTGATATTAGCCATCTTCCGTCTGGTGGAAAAGAAGAGATGGCAGTTCACCTTCAAGGGTTTCGCAATATGACGGCGGACGCTCTATCCAGGCTCAACCCGATAGAGTTAGAGTGGTCCCTGGACGCAGACTCATTCTCCTTCATCTTGCAACAAGTCCTGGAATTGCAGATCGACCTCTTCGCGATGAGTGACGACAAGAAACTACCTCGATATATAGCCCCATACGAGGATCCTCTAGCGGAGGCGACGGATGCCATGTCCCTCGATTGGAACAAATGGACCCGGATTTACCTGTTCCCTCCAACCAATCTCCTGCTGAAGGTCCTGAACAGGCTCAGATCCTTCCAAGGAACGGCAGCTCTAGTGGCTCCCAAGTGGCCCAAGAGCATCTGGTTCCCTCTGATAATGGATCTGAAGCTGAGGCTGGTCCCTCTACCGAACCCAGCACTATCTCAACGGGTTCAGAAGTCGACTGTCTTCGATTCATCACAGAGAACCCAAAACCTTCATCTCATGATTTTCTCGCCTTAGCGGTTAAGAAAAGATTTGGGATCTCAAAAGGCAGTATAGTCAACTAGAACACAATATGAATCGTCTTGGAAAAAGTGGGTTGCTTTCGTTAAAGCAAAAGGACCGAAAGAAATCTCAATAGACTTCTGTCTGTCCTTCTTTATCCACCTTCATGAACAACGTCTAGCAGCCAACACAATAACTATGTGTAAGTCGAACCTGACTAGACCTCTTCTATACGCCTTCCAAGTAGACCTGTCGAACGAAATCTTTAACAAGATCCCGAAGGCATGTGCTAGACTTAGGCCTGCAGCTCCTCCGAACCCCATTTCATGGTCCTTGGACAAAGTCCTACATTATGCTTCAACCATGAACAATGAAGATTGTTCTCTGAAGGATCTAACCCAAAAAGTTATTTTCCTTTTCGCTATAGCCTCAAGGGCTAGAGTTAGTGAAATAGTGGCCCTATCCAGAAACGAGGGCCATATTCAGTTCACAGAAGTGGGAAAACTGAATCTTTTTCCTGATCCAACCTTTCTCGCCAAAAACGAGCTACCCACTAAGAGATGGGGTCCCTGGAGAATCTGCCCTCTGAAGGAAGATGTGTGTCTCTGTCCTGTAGAATGTCTAAAGGTCTATCTTCGAAGAACTTCAGACTTCAGGGGAGGACAGCTCTTTAAAGGTGAAACTTCAGGATCTGATTGGGACTATAAAGTAGGGTGAAATGTGTTGACACCTTCCAGTGCAATACCTTTTAAGAGGGTGTCACCATGGTGATTCTAAAGACTGTTCAAAATCTCAGGTGTAGAATTATACAGATAACACTTGTGCCGTGTGTACTTGGACACAGTGTTGATAATATACAACGTTTACAGAAAATTATATTGGAAAATTTTATCAAATTTTAAAATTTATTAGTGGCACTAATCATCTCTTCCCTTTCAGGAAGAAAATTTTTCTGTTTATAGTTGTATGTATATTTCCCGTTATATACATTACACTTGTTATTCTATTTTCATTCATTTATCGTAAATAAATTCCTATTAAAGTGTAATTGCGTCTTATTTCACCCCACAATTATCACAATAAAAATAGCCAGAGTTCTCTTGCTTATTTACCTAAGTAAACCTCATATTATTGTATACTTACAAACAATTAATATAGTTGATACTTATTGTTCCGGCAACATATACAAACCGTGAGACTTTTGTATATCTAGTTGATACATATGTTTGTTCCTACAATATATGCAAACCTTGAGACCCCTTTTCTACTGTCTAGTATGACTCTTCCCTGCAGGCGGCAGGAAGCCCTAACATTGTCCATGATTAGTGGTATTGACGTATAATGGTAACGTCATATGTCTCAATGGTCTGGATGACCACAGAAAAATTGTCCCAAGATTAAGGCACCTATGAAAATCCACAGATACAGTTCTTTCTAGTAATTCTCTGGTAAATATCCATCAGGACGAGATGGCTTGAGCCCAAAAAACAGATTTTGAAGTGAAGCGAAAAATCTATTTTTGGGTGAGATGGCCATGTCGTCCTGATGGACCCGCCCTCCTTTTCCATAGAATAGGCATAGGCAAGATCCCTCTCGAAACTGCTATATCTGTAGCACCATGCTCAATGCTAAAAGGAATGAGCGCCTTCTTAGATACTTGTAATAGTACGGGAGGAAAGGTAACCTTGATAACGGCTCCCCTTCAGTTTCGCCACTCTTCCCCATCGAAACGAAAACGCTATTCGGGGTGAAGATTGTCATGTGTTGTATCAAGATATACGTCCCCTGATATTATGCAATATTCTTAAGAGAAATTTTAAGGATATTTGCGCCAGGAGTTAGAATTCTGGAGACCTAAAGGTCAATTCTCTGGGAATATCACTGTAGCCAAATGTCCCTTAGAAAGCTACCAATAGGAACCTTCCATCAGGAACACATGGCTATCTCACCCAAAAATAGAGGTTTCGCTTCGCCTCAAAATTCGTTAAGTCATACAAATATATAAACTTTGAATTTACCTAATCTATTTTCATGAATATGGAGAAGTCATTTTGGACATGAACAGATTAAGGAAACTAATGATGATTTATGGGTTATCAGATCATAGCAAGATTCAAAGAAATGTTTGCACTCAATTGTAGAAGAAAACGTAAAGAAATGCACTTCAATATAGCATACTAAAACAGATCAAAATGATTACATTACTGATTTCAATGTATTCTTTGTAGTTTGATTGTGGTGAATTTCTTGAAAACAATCCAATAGTCTTTCCGACTTACATGGAAGTAAGTGTCTTCGGAATATTCTCTTCACGACCTCAATATTTGTCATCATGATGCCGTTTAATCAAAACGATCTTTCTCGAGAATTGAGAGCCGAAGCTGATTAGTATCTTGAGAAGCTGTGCTTTGGTGGACCTTCTCTAGACTCAATATATACAGGATAACACTAGTTTTGTAAACATTGACCTTATATTATTATTGTGAGTTCTGTTCTGAACCATTCATCAACGAGGAGTCTGATATTGCCTTTGCTTCAACAATATGTTCAATATGGATGGAATTTTTTTCTTTCAAACAATGGATAAAGGAAAGAATTAGAATAACATGGAACAAAAAAAGAAAAAAAAAACCAATTTGCCGTCCATATAGAATTTTCCATCCTGATTCATTCCTCTTTACGCAAACAAAGCTTTTACTGGGTTTTGTCTGCCTGGTGAACAGTTCGAGTTTACAACAAGCTCGCATATCAATAGTTCTGGGTAGTGACCATAGCTTTATTTTCCTTCTAAGCTGAGGAAAGTTAAGATCATTAGAACCCAATGCCTTGTCTTCCCTAGTCTTAGCATGGGTGGAGAAGTGTCGTGGTCAGTGATCAAGTGTAGTACATGTATAATTAGGACATTACTATTGCAGTGAAATTTCTGTTGTTGCTGTGTCTCATGGTCCCTTTTTTGGCAGTACATAGTCAAGTAAATGTTTAACTTGTAGCCGTTAAACTTTTCTTCATGAGAGGATACTCTGGTTCTCAAACTATTCCAGGAGCCGGATGTCAAAAGCAATTAGGCCTAAACGTTGTGTATCATATGCCATTATCATGACATTTGTTTTTCTCTTAGTAATAAGTATTTGTATGTGTGGACTAGAGCAAAGTATATATAATTAGATGTTTCTTATACAAATGTATTTATAAACTATCGCCAACATTTAATCATTATTGACAGGAACATGATTTCTTAAACTGTATGTGTTTGTTAACTTCTATGGCAACATTCTTATAACACATGTTAAACCTTATTTTTCTTTGTAGGTCAATAAAACCGAGAAGATTGCAAAGCACCAAAAAGATGATTACCCGGCGTGGAACCAAAAATGTGGACGTTGTAGCGGCCATTAGCGAAAAGGATCGAGGGTACTGGTGACCACCTTGTAGCATTGCATCTTTGCTCTCGTTGCTCTTTAGGTAAGTTTATTATTATTATTATTATTATTATTATTATTATTATTATTATCATTATTATTATTATTATTATTATTATTATTATTATTATTATTATTACTTGCCAAGCTACAACCCTAGCTGGAAAAGCAAGATGCTATAAGCCCAGGTGCCCCAACAGGAAAAATAGCCGTGAGGAAAGGAAACAAGGAAAAACAAAATATTTGAAGAACAGTAACGTTAAAATAAATATTTTCTATATAAACTATAAAAACTTAATAAAACAAGCGGAAGATAAATAAGATAGAATAGTGTGCCCGAATGTACCCTAAAGCAAGTGAACTCTACCCCAAGACAGTGGAAGACCATGGTACAGATGCTATGGCACTATCTAAGTCTAGAGAACAAAGGTTTGATTTTGGAGTGTCCTTCTCCTAGAAAAGCTGCTTACCATAGCTAAAGAATCTCTTCTACCCTTACCAAGAGGAAAGTAGCCACTGAACAGAGTAGCTGCAGAGAGTAGCTCTGGAAATTGGTGTTTGTTTCTTCTAGTCATTCTTTTTTGTATTCCAAGAGAAGTGTCATGATGTTCTTGAGTTATAAGCTTCAGTCTTGTTTTCTGTTGTCTCTATCTCTCTTCCATTGTGGCTCTGTTTGACGAGATCTTTCAGTTTCCTGTCCCGTTTACGCACACACACTACTAGCTATGCAGTTAATTCTAACAGTCATGCCTTCGCCATCATAAGACTCAATATTACACGATACAGTATTCTATAAGTTTTATTCCAGCTTTGATCAAATTTTGGAATGATCTTCCTAATCGGGCATTTGAATCGGTGGAACTTGAGAAGTTCAAAGTCGCAGGGAATGTTTTTATGTTGAAGAGGCTGACATAAGTCTCTCTTCATAGTTTAAATATAGCAGATTTAATATAACGTTGTTCCTGATCTCAAGATGATATATATTCATTATGTCTTATTTCTCATGTAGTTTATTTTTTTCCATATGTCTCCTCCTCACTGAGCTATTTTTTCCCTATTGGAGTCCTTGGGTTTATAGCATTCTGCTTTTCAAATGGGATTATAGCTTGGATGTTGATGATGATGATACATACATATACCTAGGCATTTCCCCCAATTTGGGGGGTAGCCGACATCAAACAAATAAAACAGAAAAAGACGACCTTTCCTCTCTACGTTCCTCCCAGCCTGACAAGGGACTCAACTGAGTTTGGCTGGTACTGCTAGGGGTGCCACAGCCCACCCTCCCCCGTTATACACCACAGATGGTAATAATAATAATAATAATAATAATAATAATAATAATAATAATACAGGTTGATCAAGTGTTATATTCAAGTTACTTCAGTTAATTGCCAATTTTAGTTCTTTCTTTCTACAATATGTCTATTTTCATTGATTCATGGAACAAGGAAGCAGACAGGGAATTTCAAAGCTTGTCAGTATATTAGAAGGAAGGAGGGTTACTAATTTCCCAAGTAAACAAATGAAGTGGTGGTCTGTTTGTGGCATGTTTTCATTATCAAACGTTCTGTGTCTGTTGTCAGTCTGTATTAGGATTCATTTTCTGTGTTTTGTCTTATTTTCAGGTACTTTTAGAAGACTAAGAAATTCTCGGACAAGATAATAGAAGACTGGAGCAGTAATTGCACTTCCCCCTTCAGCAACAGTCCTTCCTCATCTGAAGAAGTTTCTTTTTGTGCAGTATTCTCGACAATGCAGAAAAGTAAGTTGATTAAAAAAGTGCATTGGCAAAAAAAGTGAAATAACAGCAACTATGGTTATGGAAATATGCAATAAAAGGCTCACTTTATGGTACTCAGTATATATATATATATATATATATATATATATATATATATATATATATATATATATATATATATATATATATATATATATATATGTATAAATATATATATATATATATATATATATATATATATATATATATATATATATATATATATATATATATATATATATATATATATATATATATATATATATATATATATATACAGTATATGCTCTATTGATAATTGGTGTTTATTTGTACGTGAGTACAAACCCTCGTCATTTATGTGGTTAGCTCTGTTATTTTGTTACGACCAAAGTGAAGAATTGTTGTGGGTCTGGTAACAATAAATGGTTGCATCGTGTTCCCACCCGCCCTTGGTGCGTCAGAGTGAGTGGCTTTGTCACCACATCGCTCTTGGTTGATGAGACGTCCAGACGTTTGTTACTGACCTCTTTCGTGCTTTGTTTGCCTTCTCTTTTCAGTGATTGAATGCTAATCAAGCATTCATGAGAACATTCCTTGGCCTTAAAGGTCACCTTTGTGGTACCTTTTTGTGTCAGGTGGAGGTAAATCCGTATCTTGTGTGTCCTGGATGCAGAGGAAAGAGATGCAAAACGGACTCCACTTATGATTTTTGCAGGGAGTGGCCACCCTCCCAGTCGTTGAAGTACAATGGTCGTGATTTTTGCAGGGAGTGGTCGCCAGTCCCAATGGGAGAAGTACCATGGTCGCAGAAAGAAGAAGGCCAAAATGGATCGTTCCCTGTCTGTTTCTTCCTCAAAGGAGAGCAAGGAGCCGAAACCTCTTTAGTCCTAAACTTTCTTTGTCCGATCCTTCGTTATTGGAGTTCCCAGAGACAGACACCAGTAACGAAGAATGTCGACCATCTATTCCAACATGAGTTTATAGAAATATCTCCAATACTTCTCAGTGAAGTTTCAAACACCACTAGTGGTCACAACCCTTTAGAATCGGTACTTAACCAGGCAGAGAATAATGCTACAATACAGGTCCCACTTATTTCACCAGAGTTTGAGATTCCTAATAGATCTCCGTCTCCCCCAACGAGTGTGTTGAGCTAATATGACCAGCTTTTTATTTCAGATTTAGGTAATCAAGGAGATTTATCTATGGTCGAAGGAGTATCTTCTGTTAAATCCTTACTAGTGTCTCTACAGCGCACTATGACTGTATGCTGTTCACCTCCTTGTACGCCTCCCAGGATTCAGGAGGAATCATATTATTTGCCGTCCAGACCACATAGTGAATTGGGACTTCCTGTTATTCCATGGGTAAGTTCTTCAGGTAAGTTCTCCTCTTAGACGGAAAGAGTTACATATTATTCTCCAAGAAAATCATCTCCTAAGATAGAAGCAGTGTTTTGTAGGTTCCTTAAGAAGACTTTTGTTCAAAAGGAGCAAGAAGATTGGTCCTACCGACCAAGTGCTAGTCTTAAATTATGGCTGCATTTGCAGTTCCACAATTAATCCTCTAGTAAGCTTTCCCACAAAGGAAAGGTGAAGCATTTGCTAGTAGATCCACAGGAATGGGCCACGCACCCCAGTGTTTGCTCGCTATGGAACGCACTGCCATCACTAAACGTCTTCCTATTGGTGTACCATTAGAATGTACCACCACCAATTAATGTTTTTTGTTGGCGCTCCATCGGAATGGGCCTCCAACAATACTTGTCCTCAAGTTGAACATGTTTCCGTGATTACGCATGTTCCCACATCACATATGATCATGCATCATAATAATATTTCCCTAGCTTCTACAGTAGATATCTGTCATCTTCAAGGAAGGTGACAATCATTCCACAGTTATTCACAGGTCAAGACCGACAGATATTGATAAATAATCCTCAGTTTCACAAGTTAGACCAACACACCAGAAAAGGAGTACTGAACCATATACCCGGTACTCCTTTCCCTAGAGTTAACCCTCTTATTTCTTCTCATGACCAACCAGCTCGTAAGCATCAGAGACTAAGGGAATTTCGGTGGCATTGCACAGAAGGTCCTGGTTATCACAGATATGAAGATAGATTACAGAATTCTACTTATTACTATGCCTTGGCTGAAAAGGAAGCCAAATCCTTGTTGCCAGCACCTTTTATTCCGACCAGGTCTCACCTGATCGTAGTATTTCAAATTACGATCAATCTCCATATGTAGCCTCTGCTCACACATCAGAGACTATACAATAAAACTCCTTACAAATTTCAAACTATGCTAACTTATATTGTGTTGTGACTGCTGTTAATGCGGGAGACAATCTGATTGGCTATGATGTCACCAGGTGGATGGTCTTATTTCGCCCGGAATCTCTCCTGCGACTATAGACGGCCATGAAAAGATATCCTGGAAAGAATAAAGAATTCCGGGGTAATTTCGAAACAAGAACTTCTGTTCCTCCTCCTTCGTTAATAGTTATAGAAGATTTACCAGAAAAGGTTCATGAAGCAGAACCCACAGATGTCGAGTGTAAAGAGTACAGTAAAGAGTTCCGAGGTAATTTTGAAACAAGAACTCCTGTTCACCAGAACAGGTGGATGAAGCAGAGTGTTGAGTGTTGTGCTGAGTGTTGCTCTCTTAGAAGTCTTAACCTTGGGCCTGAGAGAAGTCTTGCATTTCATGGAAATGATGAGCCTGTAAGGACTATGTCCAACACCATTTTTACTCTATGAATTCCCTTTTTTTCATTTATACACATCTTTCTGGTATTTCATGGTAAATGTTATTTATATCATCATGTGCAGAATCATCTCTTCTTTTTTTTTATTCATGTATCATTTATCATTGTATGGGCCTTGCTATTTGTAAATATGTTAACATAAAGAAACACAAATGCCCATCATATTTTACCCATCTGCGGAGGTCACTCACCTGCTCCATGAGGCTTTGCTACTTATCTGTCAGCAGACCTCTATGTCAATCACCTGTTCTGAGAAAAAAGCATCAGTCAGCTATGATCTCTCTCATTCGCCCCCACAACTGGTAACCCATGGAGTTTCCCTTAACGGACTTGACACGGCAGCCTCGAAAGAGAATGTTTGGGCTCGCGACTGCACACGCCCAAAAACGCCCCTAACGGACTTACTACGACGCAAAATAACTTGCGTTGTAGAGTTCTTCCTTGCAGTTTGTCACGGCATTAACTATAACTCGACTGCTCAGAAAACTTCTCTCCATTAACGGACTAAATATGGCTCAAGAGTGAGTTTCGGAGCGTGAGAAGAATGGCAGACTCAGACGTCAATAGTTATACGCTCCTTGTAGCCAAGGGGCATGACGCTATCGTAACTCAAATTACGCAGGTGGCAACGGGCCACAAGTTACAACTGTTTCCTTTCACACCTGACGCGGCCACTGTATGGTTCCAGAGGACCGAGACACACTTCATGGAGTTTCCCTCAACGGACTTGACATGGCAACCTCGAAAGAGATTGTTTGGGCTCGCGACTGCACATGCCCAAAAACGCCCCTAACGGACTTACTACGGCGCAAAATAACTTGCGTTGTAGAGTTCTTCCTTGCTGTTTGTCACGGCATTAACTATAACTCGATTGCTCAGAAAACTTCTCTCCGTTAACGGATTAAATACGGCTCAAGAGTGAGTTTCGGAGCGTGAGAAGAATGGCAGACTCAGACGTTGATAGTTATACGCTCCTTGCAGCCAAGGGGCATGGCGCGATCGTAACTCAAATCACGCAGGTGGCAACGGGCCACAAGTTACAACTGCTTCCTTTCACATCCGACGCGGCCACTGTATGGTTCCAGAGGACCGAGCCACACTTCAGGCTCCCAAATGTGACAGACGAGGCAATGATGGCGATGCTCGCGGCAGGCACATTCAAGAAAATATCATCCTGGTTGAGGCAGAGACCGGGAGCCCTATGGTATACTGAGCTGAAAAAGAAACTGTCAAAAGTCCACGGCCTCCCTGCGACCCTGTGGGCCCAGTGCGCCCTCGACCTGATGTCAACCCCCCTTGGGGACAATCTCCCATCAGACGCTTGGGATGAGGTCCTGGACCTGTTGCAGGTGGACGAGTTGGACAGCAGCAGGTGGCCTAATGAAGTCAGCTTGTCCCGAGAAATATTCCTGCGTAGACTTCCAAAGAATGTCTGCGCCCAGTTAGAAAGCGTCGAAGACCTGGACATGCTCTCTTTGGTAGAAAAGGCTGACAAGGTTCACTTGGCGGCCCGGGCCTCCAGATACGCTGCCACCTTCTCGATCAACGCCGTGACAGAGGAGAAAGAATGTCCCTCGGAACCAGAGGAGGCAGGGGTCCGTGCGGTCTACGGGAGGAGACCTCACCAACAACGTCTCCGCTCCCCACCGCGTCGCTACTAGCATCAACAGCACCGAGAAGAAAATAAACAACAAATCCCCGACCAATCAAGATGGTGATACTACCACCGCACGTGGGGGAAAAGAGTTGTAAAATGCGCCTGGCCATGCTCTTTTCCAAAAAACTAATAAGGCGACCATATCTACAAACAGCCACGGAACCTTTGAACTTCAACCCCGTGGGTTTCTACATCCACGGCGCAAACTCGTGGAGAAGGTCCCTAGTGGATACTGGCACTTCAGTCTCTATGTTTCCGCATACGAAGCAGGACAACGGCCGCCCGTCAGACAACAGGATCGCACTGGTTGCCGCGAACGGCAGCCCCATCCCCTTTTACGAGACGAGAACGCTGAAGTTATCATTCAGGGGCCAAGAGTTCAGCTGGCCTTTCCTGATAGCCGACATCAAGACACCACTCCTGGTCACTGATTTTCTCGCCCACATCTGTCTGCTAGTAGACGTGCTTCGCAAACGACTTATCGACCAAGAGACCTACCGGTCCCACCGACTCTCCTACGGGCCCAGTATTCCCGGCATATTCTCCGTCACACATAGCAAGTACAACCGCCTCCTGCAAGAGTTCCCCAAACTCTTCAAGCCTGAACTGCGACAATTGTAGGGAATTGTCGCCAAGCATGGGATATATCACCACATAAGTACAACAGTCCCACCAATTCACTCCAAATTCAGATGTCTGCCACCACAAAAACTACAGGATGCCAAATGTGCATTCCTCGAGATGGAGCGAATGGGAGTGTGTAAAATGGTATCCAGCCACTGGGCCTCACCGCTACACATGATCAAGAAACTCGACGGCAGCTGGAGACCTTGCGGTGATTACAGATGTCTGAATCTGGTTACAACACATGACCACAACCCCTTACTCAGCATCCAGGATCTCACTGGGACCCTCCATGGGGCCACAATTTTTACCACAATGGACCTCCTGAAATCATAATTCCAGGTCCCGGTACATCCCGACGACGTTCCCAAGAAGCCATAATAACCCCGTTCGGATCGTACGTTTTCGCATACTCAACGTTTGGTCTCAAAAACGACGGAGCAACCTTCTAGCCCCTAATGGACAACATTCTGGGGGACCTATCTTTCTGCGCTGTATACGTCAACGACATCCTGTTATTTCCCAAGTCTCGGGACGAACATTTTCAGCACGTAAGAACAGTGTTGAAATGACCACAAGAAAATGGCCTCATAGTGCGTTTTAACAAATGCACATTCAGGGCCGAGAAGGTAGAATTCCTGGGACACGAATTGTCAAAGGAGTGGGTGCGCCCTTTGACATCAAAGGTCGATGCGGTCAGAAAGTTCCTGACGCCAACCACCATAAGAGGTCTATAGAAGTTCATTGGCATGGCAAATTATTATAGGAGATTCCTCCCCATCATGAGTCCCCTGCTCTGCATCCTGAAGGGGAGGCCAAAGAAACTGCAATGGGGTCCTCCTCAACAAGAGGCCATCAAGCGAACAAATGTCACCCTCTGCGGAGCCACGACTTTGTCTTACCAGGACCCCAAGGCCCCTCTCCGGTTGTCCCCAGATGCCAGCAACACAGCTTGTGATGCTGTCCTGGAGCAGATGGTGAATAACGAATCATAACCTCTAGCCTTCTTCAGCAAGAAATTGAAGCTGCCCGAGACACGGTACAGCACGTTTAACCATGAACTCTTGACGGTATATCTCGCCGTCAGGCATTTCAAGTATCTGCTAGAGGGGACTTTGTTCACCATCTATCAACCGCTGATCCACTTCTTTACCAAGCCTGGGGATACTTGGTCAGCCCGTCAGCAATGTCACCTGGCAGCCATATCTGAATTCGGCTGGCCAATCACCTACATGCCAGAGAACAAGAACCCGGTGGCTGATGCCCTGTCACGGATAAACATCAACTCCATCCACATCGGGTTGAACTATAACTTCATCCCTCATGAACAATCAACCAACCCCGCAACGGCAGATACAAGAGCCTCTTCGACGTCCTTGCAGTGGGAACACGTCGAAATAAGCCCTAACGTCCCTATACTACTGTGCGATAAAAGCACGAGTCATCCCCGACCTTTTATACCACCATCGAGGCGACGGGCAATATTCGACGTCGTTCATGGCCTCTCCCACCCATCAATGAGGATGACCACCAAGCTGATGACGGAAAAATTCATATGGCCAGGCATTAGGAAAGACGCATGCGAATGGGCACGGACGTGCATGGCGTGACGAACCTGTAAAGTCAGCCGACTTACCGAGTTGGAAGTCAGCACCTTCCCACAACCCAGACGACGATTGTGCCATATCCACATAGACGTGGTAGGCCCCTTACTGCCTTCAGGATGCGCCCGATACTTACTGACAATCATCGATCGCTCAACGAGAAGGTTGGAGGCAACACCTATGGCCGAATCATCTACAGACGTGAGCGCCGAAGCTCTCCTCTCCTGCTTGGTCAGTCGAACGACAGGGGACCCCGCCTTCATCTTGGACCTATGGGTGTCCCTCGCCCGACTAATGGTATCTAATCTACACAGCACAACCGCCTACAACCCGGCATCAAACGGCATGGTCGAAAGAAGCCATTGTTCCCTGAAGGCGGCATTAATGGCCAGATTTACAGACGAACACTGGGTCTATCAACTACCATGGGTCCTCCTCGCCCTCTGCACAGCCCTAAGGTCCAACGGTGACGCCTCCCCGACCGAGAAGGTGTATGGTGAAACACTCATCATTCTGGGCGAATTCTTCCCCGCCGAGCCGGGCTACGACATCACCATCGCCTGTCTATGTTAAAAAGTTGGGAAATTCACTACCAACCAACCGCCCTGAACACCTTCCCATACGTCTTCATAAGGCAGGACGCCAACTGCCCTCCACCGACTTAGCCATACAAGGGGCCGTACCACATCCTAGAGAGGAAGGAAAAGGCTTTCAAGATCATGGTGCATGGGATGAAAGACTGAATATTAGTGGATAGGTTAAAACTGTCGCACACCGAAGACAACGACCTTCAAGTGCAACAAGGGCGACGACCTCGCATACCTCCCCAAAACAAGTCAGAGGAAGCCAGGGCAAGACACACTAAACACGGTCCAGGAAGACCGCAAGCAGCAGTCAAACCCCCGGATGCCCCGAACGGGGCGGCATCCTGCAGTCACAAGACGTAAGCACAGGGATCGCTGACAATGATCCACTGACGCTGGTATCCCGAAGAAGAGGCCGTCTGAAACTATCAGCACGCTACAGAGACTGATATTTAGTGTTTTATTTTAATTTTGCCTGTTCTCTCTTGTCATCCAATCTTTGAAAGGTCTTTTATTAATTGTCTGGGGGGGGGGATGGGGGCCAGTATTTGTAAGGACAATGTCCTACAGCATTTTTACTTTATGAATTCCCTTTTTTCACTTATACATATTTTCCTATTATTTCATTGTAAATGTTATTTATATCATCTTGTGCAGAATCATCTCTTTTTTTTTTATTCATGTATCATTCATCATTTTATGTTAATGTTGGGCCTTGCTATTTGTAAATATGTTAACATAAAGAAACACAAATGCCTAGCATATTTTACCTGTCTGTGGCAGTCAGTCACAAACATAGGGGGGCCTTGCTACGTATCCGTCCGCAGACTTCTATGTCAATCACCTGTTCTGAGAATAAAGCATCAGTTGGTTATGATCTCTCATTCGCCCCTTACAAGCCTTATCAGACGTATTAATGATCTTTGAGAATCTCCATGTGTGCAGATAGTGGTTAGATGCAATGTAATTAATTTATTTTCAAAAGTTTGATATACCCCTATTGAATCAAGTTAGACATCCCGTGTGATTACTTGACCCTATGATGATTCTGGTTGTGATAAAATTTCTAACAGGCTTATGATTTGCAAAAAAATTTTTTTTTGTGTGAGTAATGACGTTATGTGTCAATATAGTGCCACTAACAAAATAACAAATATAGAAAGACCCCAAAAACTGTATTCGAAAGCTGAATAAATTGTCCGTATTTTGCCGTCATCTGATCACCTCATTGTTAATAGACAAATTTCCGATGAAGAAAATTCCCTGAGATAAAGTAGGTCACCTAGATTACTTCCTCCAGCTCTCTCTTGTCAGGAAAAGTTCTCTGTGCATACAGGAGTACATCCTAGCCCCTTACAGTCCCAGACCAAGCTGCAGTACTGAAAGATACTTTTCAAGTTTCAACAACCTGGGGATGGAATGGACATTTATGCCTTCTCCCGTTCTGCTTGATTTGTCAGGTCTTGAACAAGATATGAATGTGTCAAAAGCTAAGAGTAACGCCAGGTGCACCAAAGTGGCCTCAAGTGGAGTGGTATGCGGAACTTCTAATTTTTCTTGTAGAAGTCTCAAGAGAAATTCCAGAGCAACCAAATCCTCTTCGACAACCTCAAGTGAAGTTTCATGAGGCAGTTCAGTGCCGATGTCTTCACGGGTTGAGGTTATCCAGCATCTCCTCCAAATGAGAGGCTTTTCGAGAGTGACTGCGAAGCAGCTTTCAGATTATCTCCGCAAGTTATCCGCTGCGGTCTACCAGGCAAAGTGGTCCCTCTTCTGTTATTGGTGTGATGGAAGGTCTATTTCTCCACTCTGGCCACTATTCCCCTATTTGTGGACTTTTTAGTCTTCCTACAGCTGGAGAAACTTCTCTCAGTCATGGCAGTGAAAAGATATCGCTCAGCCTTGAGCCAAATCTTTCGACTGAAGGAAATCGTCCTTTCCTCCTCGTGGGAACTCTCGGGTTTGATTAGAAGTTTCGAGCGGTCTTGCCCACCTTGGGAAATCAAACCCTCATCTTGGAGTGTGACAAAGGTACAGTACAAAGGTCCTTAAAAATGGTTTTCCTGCTTGCTTAGCTTCCTCAAAACATGAGGTTAAGGTTCATGGCTCATCTTATTTTCTGTCACACCCCAGGGGATGGAAAGATCTGCCATTCTCATTTGTAACTGAATATGTTGTTAAGACCCAAAATCCATTGATTAATGACAACCGATTTAGCTGCTTTTCCATTTCATCAATTACGGAAGTAACTGATGATTCAGATAGTTTGTTATTACCTGTAACGGCAGTCTGTCTTTCCCCAAAGAAGACTGCACCCTTTTGTCCAGGCATCCCTAACTTGTTTTTATGCACAGGTAAAAACAAGAAGAGAATAACTAAGAATACTATCTTATTCTGGCTCTGAGAAACAATAATGATATCCGTGGTATTGCTGCAACCTTGGCATTCTACAAGAACCACTTGGAAACATAGGGACTCAGCTCAGGTGTATGAAAAGGTAGGCCACCTTAACTGCGTAATATTTGAAAGACTGCTCGTACAGGTCTCTGGATACTTCCTCCTTAGGTCCTGTGGTAGCTGCCCAACAGTTTATATAAAGACCTGTGCCCCTGCAGGACAGCTAGCATTTTGTTGCATCATCCATTACTTCATCGTAATTATAGTATGAGAGTAGAGTGAATAGTTTCTTCTTTATTCTCTTGGGAGTACCTACATTGAAGATGTTTTTACAAAGGCCAAACTTGTTGGGTTGTGACTCTCCATCACTTACCTTTATTTCAAATAAGGCTGTGTGTCCTGCTCTTCGGCTCTCTCATGAGCCAAGCATGAATGGATACTTTGGGTTAAGGGTCAGACAAATGCCCTAAATTTTATAGCTGAGGACATTCCAAGGAAGATTCCCATGTAAGTGACAAGCTTTTGTATTTGAGTAGGAACAAACTACTGCACTAATTTCAAAAGTAATTAGTAATATTCCTAGCTATACAAACCTAAATCATTACCTCTGCCAACAAAATTGGAAGGAGGTTATGTTTTACCCCCTGTTTGTGAACAGCTTCCTGGGCATAATTTTAATTGTAGATTAATGAAACGTGCAGGGATTAACTGCTATGTAAAAAGCTGCAAATGATTAAATTTTGGAAGGTTACAGTCAAGGAAAATGTCCAATTCATGAAATCAGCTACAATTTTGTACATTGTTGTCACAGAGACTTCAAATTTGGTTTATATTTGAGTGTATGAAAATCAACACCAATTAATACATGTCAAGGTTTAAGGGCAAGCAAATAGTCGAGAAATAAGCTTCTGCGGTGAGGAATGCGTTTTACTGAGTGCCTCTCTATTTTATTCATATTTCCCACCTCATTCACGCTACAAGTCCTGACCAAGATCAGAGTGATAACAAAGGAGCTAGCTCCGACACCCTGAGCCAGGTGGGAATAATCTGCAACCATACAATGTTGCTAGCCCCACGATATTTCATCAATTTTTTTGTAACAAATCTATAACAGAGCTAACCCACATAAAGAATTCAGGTTTGTGTAGCTAAGAAAAATACAACTTACTTTTAAAATTTGTAGTATTTTAGCCGTAAATAATCGTGGCTTTTAATCGTATTCGTTCTGATCTAAAAACAAACCTCTTGTTCTTAAAACAAGAGAATCTTCATTACAAAATTATATTCTTTGATTTTTTATTTCCATCTACATACATCATTTCTACTGCCATTTCCTCTATTTATTCAGCTTATTCTATCCCTATTCCATCTGTTGAGATACTACTGCGAGAGTTATTGGGTCGTTTTGACTGGCCAGATTGTACTACACTAGATACCTTTCTGGTTACAGCTTATTTTCCCTTTGCCTACACATGCACCGAATAGTCTGGCTTATTCTCTCCCCATTCTTCTCTGTCCTCATACACCTTACAACACTGAGATTACCAAATAATTCTTTTTCGCTCATGGGGTTAACTACTGCACTGTAATTGTTCTGTATCTACTTTCTACATGGTAAGGGTAAAAGAGACTCTTTAGCTATGGTAAGCACCTCTTTTAGGAGAAGGATACTCCAAAATCAAACCATTGTTCTCTAGTCATGGGTAGTGCCATAACCTCTGTACCACTGTCTTAGGTTAGAGTTCTCTTGCTTGAAGGTACACTCAGTCACACATCGGTTTTCTTAATTTCTTCTCTAACTAGACTATTTTCCCTGTTGGAACCTTTTAAGCTTATAGCATCCTACATAATATTTATATGTAATCTCAACAGGTATGGCCATTTTCATAGCCCTAAAATGATGTTCAGATTTTTTATTCTTGCTCCTCTGATATTATGTGGTTTTACTTTTATTAGTGATGAGTCTTTTCTTATGTATTTGTTTACACTTTTGATAACAATCTTCAATCAATCTCATTAAATCTGAAGGATCAATCCTCTTTCAGGATACTCTATAAACTAATCGGCTCACCTGCGGGGGATTAGATGGTGTCTTACACGGTGTGCTCGTTAATCCTGGTGCTTTGACACTTTAAACACCCAGCTTTTCCAGGTACAGTAATATTCATGCCCACTTAGTTAATTGTTGTTCCCACACTGATACAAACCCCCATTCTTTACTATAAGGAGATATTCTAGCATGAGGTGGAAAATACAGCAGAAAAACCTTAACAAGGTCGTTAACGACCGGGCAGGTAGTTATCCAACTGTTAGCGGTGGGGGATTGCCAGTCGGTAGCTACTGTTTACCTTCAATCGAATTTTAGCCGTCGCAGTGGTAACGCCGCTGCTCCTGCTTTTGTTTGACTGGCAGATTAGCCTTTCTTTGTTGGGTTTTTGATTAATTCTGTTTCTTTTTTCTTTGTTAGATGTGATGTCCTCTATTATGAGGAAGCGTCCCGGGGTTCCCCTGAAATCCTGTGGCACCTTTATGTCGCCGCTGGAGGTGAATCGTCATTCCTTATGCCTTGCGTGCATAGGTCATGGGTGTTCTGAAGGCTCCCCCTGCCAAGTATGTAGACAGTTGTCGTCCTCTTAGTGGGAAAGTTTGAGAAGAGGAAGAAGAAGAAATCCAAGAGGGACTCATTACCTCCAGGTTCATCGTCGAAAGGTAAGGAGTCTCGGGCCTCTTCTTCGGCCTCTCATTCTCTCCCTTCAGACTCTTCCTTGCCTCCCTCCTCCGGGGGGAAGTCAAGGAAGAGTAGCACCATTGATTTAACCCCCTTTCTCTTGGTCAGGCGGATCCTATTGCCTCCCCTAGTGGGGCAATGATTTCCGCCACCGGGAATGACTCCCTTACCGCTTCCATTCCAGATCATGTACGAGCGGTATGGCCTGCCCTTGGACTTCTTGGTTCTCCTTCGGTGGAATTTTGGAACTAGTTCCTTGCGGACAAGGTGGTGCCTCAGGTACTTTCTGTTTTGGAACCGTCAGGAGTTCCGAACCTCGCCTACCTCCCGTCAACTCATTCGGCCCCCGCTGAAGTTTCAGTGGATGTAGTAACTTCAGCTTCTGCAACGCCTACTTATCACACCGTTTGCGCTTCTACAAAATCACAGCATCACAAGCGTAAACATCACAGTACCTCCTCCTCCTCCTCCTCATCATCATCATTGTCCTCACCCTTTTCGGAGGCTAAGAGGGAGAGAGAGAAGAGGAAAAGGAGAGCTCACTCTCCTTCGCCAAGACGCTCTCGCCGAAGAGACAGGCGACATAGGAAGAGACATCATCGTTTTTGCTCTTCCTCGCCTTCTGTCTCTTCACGAGACATCTTGCCGCAAGACTATAAGCGCTCTCGTCGCAAACCTAAGAAGAGCGCTTCCTCTAGTTCCGCTTCGCTGTCGTCTTCCTCTCACAAGAGATCATCTAAGCGCTGGAAAAAAAAGAGCGCTACGTTACGTTCTCGCTCTTCGTCACAAGAGAGCTCTCCAAAGCGTAATAAGCGGTCCCTTAAGAAAAGCTCTACCTACGATTTTTCATCTAATCGCGCCAGGCGTGCGGCCAAGGGAAAAGCGTGCCCTGACCTCAAACCCTCTCCTTCATATATTAGTTTGAGGATCTCCGATCGCTCCAGGAAAATCAGAAAGAGCACTTCTCCTCACCCTCGCTCTGTATCATTAGAGAAAGAGCACTCTCGCCCTTTGACTTCGCGATTGTGCCAGTCTCTGATCATACTCTCTCAGGGTCAATCAAATTGCCCTCGTGTTTCAGACAGGACAACCTCCCCGGTTCCCTTGCTCCCTAATGAGTTACGGAATACGAGCCTCTAAAATACCTCAGAAGAAGACGTAGGGGTTCAACCCTTCTTCTCTTCTGTTAAGAGCAGAGGAAAAAGGCCAAATCGCTGATAAATTCGATCTCTTCCACCTCGTACTTTAGACCTTTCAAAAAGAGGAATCTCTACGAATCCTACTATGTCAGTACCGATAATTTGGTCACCTTCTCCTAGACCGTCTACATCCACGCAAGGTCAGTCGCTCGCGGCGCCATTATCCAGCACTCAGCCATCCCCTGTAACAATGGTAATATGGTCTCCTACTTTGCCGTTACCTCCAGACACTCCGACTTCTATCGCCCTTCCCCCTGTAATAACTCGCGAGGAATTAGCGCAGCCTGAGGATTCCTCGGAAGAGCAGCCGTCAAAGAACTTAGAGTCCTCTTATTTAAGGGCTCTAAGAACTATGTGTTATATCTCAGGCCTCGGCGATTTGCATCTCTCTCCTCGACATACTGACGCTCCAGCTTTAGACAGGCTATGTCATCCTCCACCGAACCCTAAGACCAGAATTGAACTTCCCTGGTCTGTTCACACTGCAGGCCATCTGAGGAAGGTTTCGCAAGCTGTCTCGGGAGAGACGGCATCCTTGAAGTCTCAGGGATCCCATAAACTTTTACAATTTCCGTTTATAAGGCAAAAGTGCTTTTACAAGGTGAGGAGCCTCGGCAATGGAATCGGCTTCAATGTCCCTCCTGGAGGCTTTATCTTGGTTTGACACGTGGTCTGGTACAGTCGGCTACCTAGCGAGTCTCGAGGACCTGTCAAACCAAGACTCCATGTAGTCCCTACAGGAAGCCCTAGCTGCTGGAGCCAAGGCAATGGACTTCCTAACTGCTACAACAGCTACCCTGTGGGGCAATAGGGTTCCTCAAAAGCAGGGAATCAGTAGTTTCCAGACTTCATAGGAGCATCGGTAAGGCCGAGAGATCAGATTTGAGAAACTCGGTCCCTCTACAACCTCTCCTCTTTTGTAAGCAAGCAGTTTCCTCTACTTTAGATACTTGGAGGAAAGAGACGCAGGACACCGCAATGCAAAAGGCTGCTTCCTTTCGCACAATGCAACAGCAGCCAACTCCACAACCTAAGACCACAATCGTGGCACCACTCCCAGCCAAGAGCCTCAGCTGCCCCTCCTTTGTAGCAAAACCTATGGGCAGAGGAAAGTCAGCTCCTCCAAAGGCTAAAGGCAGAGGGAGGAACCCTAGACAGAAATAGGGTCTTGGTTCCCCCCTTTCAGTGCATAGGGAGTGCCTGCAGGGGAGTTGGAGGAGGTGGAAAATTATGGGGGCCAAGCAATGGGCCAACAAGGTGCTTCGTTGGGGGTACCGCATAGTCTCACCAACTCCTCTAATTCCTCCTCTGATCTCGTCCTCCCAGGTTCCTTGGAATCGCAGAAAACAGCAAGCCCTAACTCAGGAAATCCAGAGCATGCTTCTAAAGGGCGCCATCCAACAGGTCCCCAACACCTCCCCGGGTTTTTCAGTCGCCTCTTTCTGGCAGAGAAAGCCTGGGGGGGTTGGAGACAAGTAATCGATCTCTCTACCTTGAATCAGTTTGTGAAGCAGACTCCATTCAAAATAGAGACAGCAGCCTCTGTGATCCAAGCGGTGTGTCTAGGAGACTTTATGGCATCTGTGGACTTAGAAGGCACATATTTCCAAGTAACAACCCATTGCTCAACTTGGAAATTCCTGCGCTTTATGGTTCAGGGTCAAAGCTTCAAGTTGAAAGTATTATGTTTCGGCCTCTTGATCGCCCCACAGGTGTTTAGAAGGGTTTTCGAACTTGTTTCCTCATGGGCACACAAGCACGGGATACGCCTGCTGAGGTATCTGGACGATTAGCTACTTCTGGCCTCGTCCAGGGAACAAGCGCTGAATCACCTGGGAAGGCTTCTCGACCTTTGCAAGGGTCTGGGGATCCTTATAAACGTAGAGAAGTCTTGTTTGATTCCAACTCAAGTCATGAACTATCTGGGGATGTCCATCAACACCCAGGTAGGGAGGGTGTTCCCTTCAGAAGACAGACTTCTGAGACTGGAACAATCCATCGCCCAACTCTTGTCTCCACTGCCTCCTCCAGCCAATTTGTGGCAGTGTCTTCTGGGCCATCTTTCCTCCCTGGAAAAACTAGTTCCAGGCGAAAGATCAAGAATGTGAAGTCTCCAGTGGCATCTGAAGACCCATTGGTCCCCATAGAACGATTCCCCATTCATGCCAGTGGAGGTTTCAGGTCTGGTGATACAAGATCTTCAGTGGTGGTCAGCCAGAGAGAACACCCAGGCGGGCATTCCCTTCCAAAGCCCCAAACCGAAGTTAAAACTCTTTACGGATGCGTTGCTACGGAGCTTGGGTTCCTACCTAGGTCCGAAGTTAGCATCAGGAGTCTGGTCTCTGATAGAACAAACTCTCCTTATAAATCACCTGGAATTGTTTGCAGCCTGGAAAGGCCTAAAATAATTTGTAGATCTACAAGGACGAGAGGTGGTGCTGATGAGCGACAACTCCATAGCCATCTTGTACATCAACAAGCAAAGGGGTACTCTTGCAAGAGACCTCTGTCTGCTAGCGGTACAGATTTGCCAGTGGGCGGAAGGTCACGTCATTTCTCTCACAGCCAGGTTTATCCCGGGTTGGAGAAACATCGTGGCGGATCAACTAAGCAGGCATCACCAAGTGTTGAGTGGCAAATGGTCTAGTCTTTGGATCCTTGAATAGCGAAGGCAGTAATAGCTTTGTGGGGTTTCCTCACAATAGACCTGTTTGCCACTTCTCTGAATGTGAAACTTCCCCGTTACGGGTCTCTAGTTCCAGATCGTCAGGCAGCAATCCAGGATGCCCTTCAACAGTTTTGGGACAACCTGGATGCATACGCCTTTCCACCCTTTTGCCTGCTGAGAAGGGTGATCAACAATCTCAGAACCTCCCGGAATTGCAAGCTAACCCTAATAGCTCTAGCATGGCCAAGCAGAGAATGGTACGCAGACCTTCTTTACCTTCTGGTTCAGGTTCCAAGGTTTCTTCCTCCAGAACCCCTTCTGCTGACGTAGCCACACAGTGGTGTGCCCTACGGGAGAATTCCCTTACTGAACCTTTACGCCTGGAGGTTGTCCAGTCACTCCTCAGACGCAGAGGCTTTCAGAGAAAGTGGCTGAGCACATGTCCAGGCACCTGCGCCAATCTTCCACAAACCTCTACCAAGCAAGATGGAGAGTGTTTGCAGCTTGGTGTAGAGGGTGAGGCGTGTCTCCACTTGATCCCTCTCTTTCTTTAGTGTCAGACTTCCTTTTGTACTTCAGGGAGGAAAAGCTCCTCTCAATCTCGGCGATTAAGAGCTATCGCTCAGCCTTGAACCTCATCTGTAGACTGAGAGGGGTTGACCTTTCAACTTCAGAAGATATCACCTTATTGATTTGAAGTTTTGAGAGATCTTGCCCCCCAGTGGAGATTAGACCACCACCTTGGGATGTGTCCCTGGTCTTACGTTCCTTGAAGGGTCCACCCCATGAGCCCTTAAATAGGACCTCAGACTACTCTCTGACCCTTAAGTCTGTCTTCCTAGTAGCTCTGGCCTCGGCTAAAAGGGTCAGTGAACTACATGGTCTGTCTTATGACGTCACCCATTCTAGAGGATGAGGGGAAGTCTCTCAACTTCATGCCCGGCTTTGTGGCTAAAACTCAGAATCCTTCATCTGCCGATGAGAGGTTTCGAGAATTTCAGTTTTCCAGCCTCAATAAGGTAACACAGGATACAGAAATGCGCTAAGGAAATACCTGAAGTGCACCAGACCTTTCAGACCACATCTTTGTCATCTCTTCCTCAGTACCAACAAGGTAAAGAAGAGAATCTCTCGCAACACCATCTCTTTCTGGCTCAAGAAAGTTATTACAAGAGCCATTCACGGAAACCCAGAGGCAGCACAACCCAAAGCCCATGAAGTTAGGGGAGTGGCTGCCTTATTAGCGTTCAAGAGAAATTTCTCAGTCTCCCAAGTCTTAAGAGCTGAGGTCTGGAAACGCTAATCTACATTTACCACTCATCATTTGAGCGATGTGACACGTAGGTCTCTAGACACCTTTTCTATAGGGTCTATTGTGGCAGGTCAACAGGTACTGTAGCTACCTTACGCCCTTTCAGGAGACAGTAGCCATTGGTTGAGGATCCTGTTATACTGGTGGATCCCCTTCCCATACTACTACAGGGCCACGCATGGCAACCCATTCCTTGTTGCAATTAAGCATGGATGTCTACAGATAGAGTAGTTTCGGGTGGGGGTTTGTTACATATGTATGCCCCTTTTCTTAGAAAAGGAGGGCAGGTCCATCAGGACGACATGGCTATCTCACCCAAAAATAGATTTTTCGCTTTGTTCAAAATCCATTTTTTGGGCTTAGCCATGTCATCATGACGGAAGCTTACCAGAGAATTACTTGAAAGTACTATATCTGTGGGTTTGTGTAAGTGCCTTAATCTTGAGTCAGCTTCTATATGGTCACTCAGATCACATAAATATATGTCATATCCACTGAGCTTGGAACGAACTTAGGGCTTCCTGCCCCCTGCAGGGAAACTGTCAACTCTGACTATAGAAGCGAGGTTTGTATACGTTGGAACAAACATAATTAATTCACCATTAGTATATTCACACATATAAGCATATTCAAGTGTTTTTACATTATTTTTAGGAAAAAAAAATAATTAAGAAACTCTGGCTAGTTTCATTCAGCTATTTATGGGGGGAATAACACGCGAATACATTTTTTATATCTATTTGTATAGACAACATAAACATAACAACGAATGTATTAAAATAGAATCATATCCTTTACAACCAACATTCTAAAGGTACATAATTATTTATCACCTGTAAAGAAAGAAATATATTAAAACATGGCCACTTGAAATTATTGTAAAATTATTAAGATAATTTCACTGTAGATGTTGGATGAGTTTAAACACTGCTTACGAATGTACACATGGCACTAGTGTTATTGGTTTGATTATACACCTATAAAGAACAGTCCCAGGGGCACCAGGGTAACCATTAATAAAAAGTATTACAGTGAAAGGTGTTAACACCTTTTCACCCATAGCTGTAAAGTCTCAAACAGTTCACTGTTCATCGCAGCACTAGACGACAGGTTTTATAACACTACCTGCCGCCACCACAAAGTATTTTAGCTCGTGCACTTGCTTCGCATAATGTTTAAAGAAGACTCGAGGATTTCCAACCTGTGTATGTAATGGGATAAAATACTACAGGATGTATTTGAAAAAATAAAGACATTTTATGTAACTTAATACAAACTATTTTACCGGACCTCAACCTGATATCCACCAGTCTATAGTCAGTCAAGATATTTTGAGAGTTACAGTTCCTAACCCTAGGGCTACCCTTGACTTCAAAGAGGAGAATGTTTTAAGTAATGTTTGTGCACCAGACCTTAGGGAGGACGTTGCTGAGCATCTAGTTTCTCCAAACAGATACTCTAGTTTCTCTCTCATGGTTAAAGTGCATGCCAGGGTTGCTCAGTGTTTTGCCAAATGGAAAGCTACAGTTACAGCTAGAAAACTGAAGGTTCCCATTGAATCTAATGATACGGGATTTTATGTGAAAGCTCTGAAGATGATCATATTGAAAGAACAAAAAATTCAGTTTCCTAGTGTTTTGAAGTATTTTGCATCCAATTCTAAACTTCTTAAGGATATACCTAATTTGGTCAGACAGTTGAATGTTTACCCAGATAAAGATGGAATTCTCAGAGTCAAAAGCAGGTTCGACAGGTGGAAAGTTAAACAAAGGTGTTGCTTCCCAATCTTGATAGGTCTAGGCAAACCACTAATTGGTCCCGTGATGAAATGGGAGTCTTAATATTGCAGTAATATTAAAATTGTGAAGAAGAAATTCCCCATTTTGTTGCAAAAGGGGATGGGAGCTAGCCTTGTGTGGAAGCAGACATTTAACTTCAGCAGAAGCCGGTTATGCAGTAGTTGAAGGAGTAGCTGCTGCTGTGGTATGGTGTTTTCAGTGATGAAATGGGAGTCTTAATATTGCAGTAATATTAAAATTGTGAAGAAGAAATTCCCCATTTTGTTGCATAAGGGGATGGGAGCTAGCCTTGTGTGGAAGCAGACATTTAACTTCAGCAGAAACCGGTTATGCAGTAGTTGAAGGAGTAGCTGCTGCTGTGGTATGGTGTTTTCAGAAAGCAAAGTTGTTTCTACTTGGATTTCCCAATATTATCTTTGTTACTGATCACCGTCCTCAGGTCTGAGTTTAGATATAGAGAGTTGAAGGATAATGCAAATCGTTGTTTGCTTAGGTTAAAAAAAAATATGGTATAGTTACATTATGAAATATATCCCTGGAAAGAAAAATTCAACAGCTGATACTCTGAAGATTAGGAGCCTGATAAGTGTAAGTGATAATGAAAAGGGGGAGGACGATGAGAATGTATGTGTTGTAGCATTAATGATGTCACTAGACAATGATATAATGCTAGACTGGAATTCCGTAAGAGACCTACCTGAAAGTGACATATATATAAATATATATTATATCATATTTTTCGTTTTTGTAGATTGCCTGACCTTGCTGACAGACACAGGCTCTTGCACACGTGTAGCCCGGAGGTGAATTGTCCAGACTTTAGTACGGCCAGAGGTCCTTTGACAAGATGCCTGGACCCCAAGTCATTTAAGATATTTATAGGTGTGCTGCTCAGAAGAGCAGCATGATTTGCTCAACCCAAGAGCTTAATGGTTTTGGCTCGGCTCTTAAGCTCTCAATCTGGAACTGAAATGAAAGATTTTAGTAGCAGAGAATAGTGGTATAGCAGGGAGTCCCAGTGAGTAGAAGAGACTGGGAGAAGAGATAATTAATTTGAGTAGGAGAGAAAAGATTTAGTTCTAAGCATAGAAGCCTATCCCTACTAGAGGGTTGGGAGGGTGATTAAATGATTTTGGGGCTAAGGAAAGGGTTAGGATTTTGAAAAGGAGTTGGATGACCAGGGAAATTAGTTTCTCTAAGGAAAGGGATTCCATTTGCTGGGTGAGGTTCTGGGTAGGTTGGAAAGGAAGAGGTTTAGGAAAGCATGATGGTGCTGGGTCTGGCGCCAGTTGCCCAGCACCAACTCCAGCACGTGGAAGAGGTAAGGTTGTTGCTGTTGATGAGCTCTCCAGTGAGGAGCTCCCTGGGTTCTGGGCGGTAGCAGCTCCTTCTGAGATGGCTTTGATGGTCTTGGCTGTGAGGTGTTCTTCATTGCAACAATCCTCTGAAGGCATTCGGCACATCTCTTGTTCCAAGCGTTGTGGGACCGGGAACAGTTGGGACACCTGGGCTGAGTCCCCCGGCCTTCTTTGTGTGCGTCAATGCAGAGCTGGGTGTCGTGGCGTTCACTACAGACCCCTTGCAGTGGTGGCCGTACAATTAGCAACGATGACATCGCAGGGGTTTGGGTGTGTAGTCCTGGATGGGCAAGGTTCCCCATATGTCTAGGTCAAAAACTGGTGGCATTGGTCCGAAGAAGGTGGCGATGATCTTGTTGGTGGGCGCCTCATACCTGTTTTTGACTCTTTCAACACTGGAGATGTTGCTGCAGAGACGAGTAAGGTGAGAGGCATGTCCACTGGATATAAAACAACGATTGCCTTACTTTGTTTGGTGGCTGGATCTAGAAGCTCCAATGAGGCTTCTTCCTGCAGTAGGCGGGCACTCTTCTGTTCAATTGGGGAGATGATGAGTTCTCCTTTGCTGTTTTGTCTGGCTGTCATCTGGATGTTAGACTTGGCTGCTATGGTGGTAACAGCAGCATAGGAGGTGGTGCAGTCTTGTGCCAGAAGTTTGAACTTGGGAAGAGGTGTCTTCTCATCCTTTTGGAGCTCTAATTCGGTGGGAGTCTGGATGTTTCGAACTGTGGCAGTAACTTTATTCAGAAATAGAATGTCTTATTTCTGGCAAGGGTCCAAGATTGTCATGCAGAGGCAATGGCACCTCGTAACTTCCCTCTACAGTTCTAACCCCCTTCTTTATTGTCTCTGGCCATTTCCTATCCTCGGCAGACATTTCCATTTTGGGAGATGCCACATCGTCATAGTCGCGATAATAATTTTCAAGCAGCATGCGCTCTAACTCCAGACGCTTGCTTGCTACTTGGATCCTATTTATGTGCTATTGATACCCTTTGTCCTTTGCCCCACATACTACTCAGCCCAATTATGTTCGTAAGGCATGTGGTTCATGGAAGCGTGTTGAGTTAATAACTTCCCTCGGCTCGAGTAAGTGAGGAACAGTGCTCCCAATCAATGGCCCCCCCACAACATCTACATTTGGGATGTCAATTTTTCGCAAATGTGGCCAGTGTTCTAGAACTTCAGCCCTGATCATATCACACTCCTCAATTGGTATGAGAGGTGCTTAACACCGGAGGGAGTATAATGCAAGTCTTATCCTCATAGTTCAATACTGACAATCCCGAGACTAGGCAACATGCAATTTACCCCGTTTTGTTGATGGTTTCAACATTCACCTTAACGTCCTGCCTTTCAGTGCAGCATAGGGTATGCATTAAGGCTTCCGAGACAAAGCATGTAGAACTCCCATTGTCCAAGAAAGCCCTTGTCACAACCTCTCTTCCTTCCCTTGATCTACTCCTCATCGGCACAACTGACATCCCTGTGCCAATGCTACCCATTAGGGCGTAGAACCTACGGGACTCCTTGGTGAAGGTTCCAACTCTACCTCTGAAGAAACTGGTGTGCATTTCTTCTTAGCTCCTAGCTGCGGTACCTCAACAAGGCGATCCTTCAATGGGGGACCAACCGCACTCAGCTAAGGCCAAATCTGCAAAATATCGAATGAAAAGGGCTTTTCTATCATTATTCATTTTGGTCTTAAATATATTGCTATTACTGTCTAGTTTAGTTCCCAAGTATGTTAAATTGTGTAATACTTTGATTTTCTCTATGTAATCTGGTTTTTCTTTCACGTTGTATATCATAACATTACAATTTTCTTTATTTTTTAACCCATATTTTACCAGTTTATACTAAATGTTGCATTATCTATATTTTTCGCAATCACCAAGGCATTGCCTGCATAGAATAATAATTTTGTCTCTATCTTCTTATTATCTATATATGTAATTAGCTTGAAAAAAGAAATCGATTCAGAGTAACCCTGTTTTTATTTCACTCGTAACCTCCATATCTTGTTCTATACCTTCCCCCAAGTCAATGCCTTTTATCTTTTTGGTAAATTTTTCCAATTGCATTTGTAATTTTGGTGTTGATTCTGTATTTTTTCTAAACTTCTATCAATACCTCCCTATTAACAGAGTCGAAGGCTTTACTAAAATCTATTGCAGTTACTATAAGGGGTTCCCTTTTTTTATAACCCTCTTCTACACAGTGCTGTAGTAAAATAATGTTCTATTCTAACTCCTCCTGTAAATCCTGCTTATCACTCATTTCCTTTCTTATTCATTCTTATGAGATTTTCTATTTCCCCTTTCACCATCATCATGACTATGTTATATGAAATATTTAATTGAGTTATAGGTCTTAGGTCATTTACCATTGGTCTTGTTTTCTTTTCAATCATTTTTGTCCTTGACCTCTTCTAAGTATTTGGTTTTTCTTTTTCATCTAACTCTTTTTGATAAAATTTCTGTAAGGTTTCAAGACATTCTTTGCTCTTTCCTAGCGTCTTGTAGAACTCGGGTATAAGGCCATCCTAAGGTTGCCCATTTACTAGCGATCTGATCATAGACAGTAAATGGTCTTTGGATCTGATTGAGAAATCAGATCGTAGTGGGCGGGGCTTTGAAATTGTATAGGTGAACATTCACATTACGATCTGATCTTCATAAACATCATAAAATATGTCATTTCAGTCTCGACAGTAGAGCAGTTAACACTTATGGCGGAACATCTCCATAATAACAGCCTTTTTTTATGGCTTTTTTGGTGGAGTTTTTCTTAATATTTCCCGCAGACTTTGTCATTAGTCTTAGACCTGCAATCTTTTTCAAAACCTCCAAGTGTTCACATGGTACCTATGACGTATATTATAAGTACCCCATCGCAACATAACCTTCCAAACTTCAGGATCTCATTTCAGCAAGTAGTGAGTTGTTCCACCTGCAGCACTTTTCTTGAATACCAGACTTATCTTCTCTTCTATGTTTTAGATATGGTCCAGGCAATAATTTCTCTGAATCAAAGCATTTACTACTTCATCTTCATCATTGTATACATTGCATATCATTTTTGGTTTTAGTTTTTCATGATATGTCTTCAGTGGGCAAGTCTAAAGGAGCAGATTAGATATTGACAACAGGAGAGAACCGTAAGAAAGACGTTTGAGAAGCTACGACTAATGAAAATTAGGAACAGGGAAGGAATTCCCTTCAGGGCCCTTCTCTGGAGATTATCTACCATGACCCTTTTAAATAAAGGAAAAATTATATAAAAAAGAATATCTCTGATATATATGTATATATATATATATATATATATATATATATATATATATATATATATATATATATATATATATATATATATATATATATATATATATATATATATAGAGAGAGAGAGAGAGAGAGAGAGAGAGAGAGAGAGAGAGAGAGAGAGAGAGAGAGAGAGAGAGAGAGAGAGAGAGAGAGAGGGAGTGTCTGTGTGTGCACAAATATTGGGAGATCCAAAAGAATGCTGTTTCAACTTTCATAAAATATTTTCATATCTTCTTGTTACAATATTCTTCAAAGTGTTGCATCGCCTTTGAAAATAACCATTTAATCATTGATCTACGTAATAAAGACCATTTCCTGTGAAAATATGTAGGCTATGTATGTGCAGTGTTAATGATTTGACTGTTTCTTTTATATTCATTAATAACTAGTTATCAAACATAGTCAGACAATATCACTTTCAAAAAGAAAGATGCCAAATCCCACAAAAATATACAAGAACAATGATTTTGGAATTTCTTTAGTTCTTGTAATATTCTAAAAAATACATTTGAATGAGCCAACAGTACTTAGCAAGATTAGAAAGCAAATTTCCAAAAGCAAACCCAAGAGGAGTAAAGTTTGAGGAGCTTTGGTAACTCTGCTATCTAAAACACTGTCAGCAGGTTGATAAATATCAAAGAGGCATTAATAAAAGAAACCTTAGTGAAGGGAGGATTGAGTGTGGAAAAATTGGTATTGATTTAGACTCGACAAAAGATGTTGGCGATGGTGCCTGGTACAACACACAAACATACGCTGCAGGGTTCTAGGCGATGTCAGGCAGGGCAGCCGGTCGGGACTACGGTCCACCCCAAAAGTCAAAACAAAGTCCTTCAAAAGAAGGCAACCGTCTTATCCCACACGAATGGAAAAAAAAGCACGCTGAGAGAAGGTGTTGGAACTGAAGACCAGTTAGCAGTGTGCCTAAGGTAGCCTATATCAAAGATAGAGCGTTAAACTATTGGAACCTAGATATATGTCTACTGTAGGCTCCAGAGCCTTTAAATATGCGGCCCCGAGACTATATAATAAGCTCCCAGGAAACATTCGAATGATTGAAGACATTAAGGCTTTCAAGAGGAAACTGAAGACTTTCTTATTTCAAGAGTCTTTTGACAGTGACGATTTATCAGTAAATGAACAATATATGATCTGAAACGATAAATACTCTGAACGAACAAGGTAAAGCGACAGTGGAGGTCTTGTAGAGACTGGGGTTCCCCTGTTGTATGGGACCGGAAAAGCAGCCATCAAAGTAAAGTAAAAGAAAAATTCATTATCATGTGTGATTCTACATCATCAAGTACAGGTCTGCTTAAAATGGTTACCAAAATATTGTACGGACTACTGTAGGTCTGGATTCTAAAAATATAATTTGACAGTAGTACGATGGAGCAGCCAATATGTCTGGAAAATGTGTTGATCTACAAACACTGAATAAAATGATGCACCAAAGTTTTCTTTTTTTATCGTATTGCTATGCTATGCACATCATTTGAACCTGTTGATGAGATATTCAACTGTTTGCTGTCTTGAATCTAAAATTCCATTTGATTAATAGTGGAGAAATGGATGAATCAAATATAACCTTTACTGCATCTCATTTCTATACTTGTAATCTACATAGTTTATAAAGTAAATCTTTCATTCACGTAAAATGTGAAAGAGTTCTTTCAAAGGTAAAAATCATCAAGACAAAAGTGGAGTAGCATGCTGTTCTGATTAATTCTATGAATCGGAGCTTTGCAATGTCATCTATACATCTTTCTAATTATGTATTTGAAATAATGTAGCCATTAGTATTTATGACAATGGATAACAAAAATAACACAAAGAGAGTTCAAGTCGTAGTCATTGCTATTGCACAAAGGATACACAAAACTATTTTGTGATTGTATTAAAAGTGAATGAGCGCTATGGATTAAACATTCTTAATATGTTATCATTTACATAGGCAGCAGTATTTATTTTTATCATGACTACAATTTTCTTTCATCATCAATAATGTATGAAATTGGATTTCAAACTATCAGCTTATTAGTCCATATGAATCTTAGCTCCCGCCCGTCCCCCCTGGGCCTTTCCATGCCAGTCCAACACTGATTAAGAATGAGATTAATGAAAAAAGGTTAATTTCAGTAAAAAGGGACAGAAGGTTGACCAATAGCAGGTAACTTTCTGACACTAAATGCCGTAAATAACAATAATGATTTCTTAGGGACATAACTTCCTGTATACCGTGTATGATTTGAGGAAGCCGTAAAATGTATCGGTAAGTTATATTTAAAGAGTCCAATTAATGAAATAAGAAACATGCTCTGTACAGATGACTGCAAGTTTATGCCCAAGTTACATGAGAAAGCTAGAGCTATAATAGGCCTGAAGAGGAAATTAGGATTGAAAGGATATGTAAGAGAGGCCACAGTTTCTTGCCTCAAGTTATGTTCTGTTGTAACAACGTCAATACCATATTAGGAAAACAGTAATCCTTATCTGACACATCAGCATAGAAGACCTAACGTAAGTTGATGACAATAATTGCAGATATAAAATAGAACTATAACTAAGTGTAGACTAGTAGTATGGAAGAACATAGGAAGTTTGATTTTTTGACAGCTAATCCTGAGGTTAGCAGTGTTAACAGGACACAAAAAAGTTAGAAAAATTAAAAGAAAAGGGGGGTGGGGGAGGTTAGAAATGCAAGGACTGAAACAGTAAAGGAATATAAACGGTTAGAAGGTACTCAGAAAACGACCATACAAATGGGAAGGAAAATTGGAATATATGGTGCAAGAAGTTAGGAATCATGGATATATTAACACAGGAAGAGAATTAGCATTACAGGTGAGAATAAAGATATATGTAGTGATGGCTACAGTGTTTGAAAATATTGAGACGTAGGATATAAAGCAAAATTAATGAAACAGATAGAGGACATTCAATACAAGATTGTCATGAATCAAGAGTTTGTAACTACACCTAATTGAAACTGGCATAAGACCAGTAGAGAATAAAACGAGTAAATTTTTTTTTTATAACATAATTATAGAATATGATAGTTGATTAGTTAAAGAAACGGTGGAACACCAATGCGAACCTTATGGGAAATGCTGTGGTAAAAGTCTTAGTTTTATGCTAGAAATATTGAGATTGAGAATGTGAAATTATAGGGATCAATATTTAATTAAAGAAAGAAGTAAAAGTAGAGTGACAAAAATGACAGTTGAGATTTGTCAATGGTAATGGCAACTGGGAAAACATAGGTGAACTTAACATCAAGGAACTTTCATAGCAATGAAGACAAAGTCGAACATGTTAGACTTAAAAGAAAATGATAAAAAACAGGAATAAAACCAATAGAATTTTTAAATTGTGCAGAGAGGCAGATGGTACAATAGAGCATTTGTTTAGGTGTATAGCATTAAGAAAATTTAGAAGCAGTAGCATGAAATTAAAGAAATAAGACTCGTCAACCAAAGAAGTTGCCCCATATAATAAACAGGCCATGGAAGTTAAAAATAAAAGTATGCAATCTATGGCGATTGTGTAGGAGGTAACTAACGATAACGAGCTTGACGTAAACTCATTACGCAGTATAAGCAACAAGGGACTGTTCTTAACAAAGAACATTGTTTACAAACAACGTAGTTGTCAAGGGACCCTATAAACGTTGCATAAGACTAAGCTATTAACCGTATATATCCGTAGAGGCAAATTCAATTACACCAAACATCACTCAGTTACACCAAACACCATATAATTAATGTTAATAGTTTCGTTAAAGCGTATTCTATAGATTTGCTATTTAATTCCCACGTATGATGAATGGCAAGACCTAATATTCGATGATAAGGAACTAGGAACTTTTTTCAAGTGGCCGTTACCCATCTCGGAAAACGTAAACACGGCACTCGTGGATAAGTGCCACTATAATTGAGCTGCTAATTAGCGACGGCAATATGTCATGCTAACGACCGTACGTTTGATAGACTTAAATAACACACTGTAATAGATCTTTCACGGGTCACAACCAAATGTTTATTCTGTTTTGTTTTCTGCCTGTCGGATTCTTATTTCTTTTTTAATGCATCTCCCTGTTCAAAACACGCCAGTCTGTCTTTCTTCCTCTCTTTTATTACCTCCGCCAAAAAGGTTATTTTTTTCGAGTCAGTTTATTTATTTATTTGTATGTGTGTCTGTGGACAGCATTATGTCAAAATTACTCGACGGATTTTGACGAAATTTTCACCAACAGATGGATCTTAGGTCATGGGCGACTCCAATAAATTTCGGAGATGATCCAGATCTGGATCCAGATTTTAATTTTTCGCATTTTTAAAGATAACATCAAAACAAATCGATGGATTTTAACGAAGTTTCCACCATAGATAAATCTAAGGTCATGGATGTCTGCATTAACTTTTGGAGATGATCCGGTTCCAGATCAGGATTTAAGATACGGAGTTATCTGTGCGCCTGTCTGTCTTTCTGTCTGTGGATAGGATTACGTCAAAACTACTTCACGGATTGTGACTATATTTTCACCACAGATAGATGTAAGGTCATTGATGACCCCTAAATGTTGATGATGATCTGGATATGGATCCGGATTTGGATTTTTTGCCATTTTAAAGATATTGTCAAAACAAATTGACAGATTTTGATAAAATTTTGACCACAGATAGATCTAAGGTCATGAATAACCCAATTAAATTTTGGAGGTGATCCATATCCGGATCAGGATTCCAGTCCAGATTTGAGTTTTTTTGCCGTTTTAAAGAACGTCAAAATCAATATTCGGATTTTGGCGAATTTGTCACCACAAATAGATCATAGGAGATGGACGACTCCAAGAAATTTTGGTGATGATCCAGATCTGTATTCTGGATCAGGATCAGTAGTCTGGATCAGATGCAAATCAAATGTTTTTCTTCTTGTGTCAACGTCACCCTTTCGCGAAGATCAGAAATCTCCGATTCCTCTTGTTTTTTAACTATTAATTTTGCTTACCTTTGTCATTCTCTGGCTTTTTATTTCTTTCATATCAGAAGCAGGAGACCTATCATCTTTGGAAGGATAACAGATCAGATTTAACTTGGAATAACTGTACTCACGTAGAGCTGTAGTTCACAGTTTGTTTCAACTGAAAAGGAATACAATTTGACCATAAAATAAACCATTTCTGGTACAACCCAGGAACGTAAGTGGTGGGCTACCCTTAAATCTGCACATTTTGGTGTAGATGCAACAGTTCTTCCTTTACTTAAAGCAGATGGCTCTGTCACTCACTGTCCGAAAGCAAAGGCCATCTTTTTGGCTGATGTGTTTGACAATAGGCAGAGTAATGAGAAACTTGATGTTTCTCATTTCTGTTTTCATGAGGCTAAAATAGTTATATTTCGGCTCCGTGAACTTAAAACACTTGATGGTCCTTGATGCCTATGGAGGAGCAGACCCAAATGATATATATTTCTTTTTCTTTTAATAAAGATCGCTAATTTTTTAGCTGTTATTTTCCACAAGTTACCAATAAGAGTTTTTTTGTAATTGTTGCAGAATTGGTAATGTTATTCCTTTTAGGTAAATGCATTTATGAAAGCTCTAGTCCTGCTGAATACTATGAAATTTCCATAACTTCCGTACTATCAAAAGTTTTTGAACATCTACTGGGCAAAATGTCTAAATAGGTATGATGCAGGTAATAAACTGTTTTCTAGTTTGCGATTTATAAAGGTCGTGGAGCATTTGATGCCCTTCTAAGAATGTCAAATGCTGTGCAGAAATCCCTTGATTGTGGCCAGAAAGTTTGTAAGATTGCAAAGAGTTGTTGACGATGGCACCATTGAAGTAAGTATAGGAATGTGATTTAAGGTACTCCGTTACTTTTCATACTATATACACATGAGACGTGGTTTGGCCTATAAAACAAGCTCGTTCCATATACAGGTGATGCTACTCTCTTAGCATCGATTCCCTCTCCTGGATGTGGATCTAGTCTTGCCGAATCCCTGAAGCATCGCTCACCCAATATCACCTAATCTGCAAGATGAATCCTCGAGGGATTTATGACATATTTATTCTTCTCATATTTGACAAAAATAATTTAGAGGTGGTCTACTCTTATCGTGGCAGGTGGAAGTAAATTTAACAGACTTTGGCTGAATTAGATTAGTTGAATGTCAAAGTTTAAAACAAAAGAAAGAAGAGTTTCTATATTACGAGTGATTCTTTTCATAGCAATTTGCTTATTTTAATCCTTCAACTGTATTTTATTCATGATTTGTATTAATGTATGACAGTTCGTTAAAGAACCATATGACTGGTTGCATGAACATATTAACATTAGAGGCCGCGTGACCTATATTGGCTAATGGTAGTATATATGTCAAGACAGCCACCATCTTGGGAAGGTACGAGGTAGGTGGTGGCTGTTGCATGGTGACCAGTGTAAACAAACGTCATACACACAATTTCTTGTAAAATATGTGCATACCGTTTCGAGATTTACCAAGCTTCCATTTTGATATGTTACACTGAATAAATATACATCTGAATATTATTATTCATTTACGTATATATATATATATATATATATATATATATATTTATATATATGTTATTATTATTATTATTATTATTATTATTATTGTTATTATTATTATTACTTGCTAAGCTACAACCCTACTTGAAAAAGCAGAATGCCTATACAGATATACATACCTAAATATTTCTATGTCTGAAGATATATACAAGAGGTATTCAACAACTAATCATATTATTCTTATTATCACTAAAAGCTAAGCTACAACCCTAGTTGGAAAAGAAGGAAGCTATAAGCCCAAGGGATCCAACTGGGAAAAATAGTATGGCAAGGAAAGAAAACAAGAACATAAACTACAATAGAAGTAATGGACAATCAAAATAGAATATTTTAATAATAATAACTTTAAATTGGATCTTTCGTATATAAACAACGAAAACTTAGGAAAAAACAAGAGGAAGGGAAAAAAAGATAGAATAACGTGCCTGAGTGTACCCTCAAGCATGAGAACTTATCCAAGACAGTGGAAGACCATGGTACAGAGACTATGGCACTACTCAAAACTAGAGAACAATGGTTTGATTTTCGAGTGTCCTCCTCCTAGAAGAGCTACCTGTCATAGCTAAAGAGTCTCTTCTACCCTTACCAAAAAGGAAAGTAGCAAGTGAACAATTACATTGCAGTAGTTAACCCCATAAACGAAGAAGAATTGTTTGGTAATTTCAGTGTTGTCAGGTGTATGAGGACAGAGGAGATGTGTAAAGAGTTGGCAGACTTTGGTGTATGTCTAGGCAAAGAAAAATTATGGGCCTTAACCAGAGAGAGGGATCCAATGTAGTACTGTCTGGTCAATAACTCTCTACTGGTATTGTCTCAATGGGTGCGAGATGCTCTGACCATCTTACTACCTTTAATGTAATCAACCAGAAAATGGAAAAATCAATAGAGTACGATGAACCACTATGTATGACTTTATAAACCATGAGAAAGTTTTTGATTCTGTCAACACCTCAGCTGTAATGAATGCCCTTCAAAGACAAGGAATAGATGAATCTCATGTTGGAACACTTGAAGATATCTACAGTATATGGGAAGTACAGTTATCCTAAAGCTAGATAAAGATAGTGAGAACATTACAATTGAGAAAGGAGTTAGACAGGGAGACCACATCTCTTCTAGATTATTCTCAATATGCCTAGAAGTTTTTAAAAACTTAGATTCGGAAAAGGTAGGAATTAGTATTAATTGGGAATAATTTAACAACTTAAGATTTGCAGATGATATAGTTCTGTTTAGTGACACATGGGAGGAATTACAAAAAATGATAGAAAATTTAAATAGAGAAAGCAGAAATGTAGGACTGAAAGGGAATATAAATAAAATAAGATGATACTGTATATAACGAAAATGCAGAGAAACAAGATATAACGGTTATGGACGAGCCTCTAGAGATTGTTCATGAATACACGTACTTAGGAGAAACAGTGTTTCCCCAGGAAATGAGATCGAAATTAAAAGAAAGACAAGCATGGGGTAGAGAGCTTTTGGTAAATAAAATAAAATAAGATTGCAAATATTAAACTGACATTTTCTCTAAAAATAAGATTATTTAATCAGATGGTTCCACCAGTGTTAACTTATGCATTTGACACTTGGTGCTTTGCAAGTATTAGAACATAAACTATTTGCAATTCAAAGAGACATGGAAAGAATAATGATGAAAATAACACTAAGAGACAGAAAAAGAGCAACATAGATTCAAGAGGAAACTAGAGTAGACGGTATTCTAATAACATGTACGAAGGAGAAATGGGCATGGCTAGGACATATAATGAAAATGACAGATGAAAGATTGACATTAAGAATAACATAATGGGTCTCTGGAGACTGCAAAATAAGCAGGGTAAGGAAGAGAAGACGATGGTTTGATGAACTAAAAAAATTTGTAGGTATAAACTGGCATAGAAAAACCATAAACAAACATGAGTGGAAGGAGATGTTTGAGGTCTTTGTCCTTTAGTGGACTAGTAACGGTTGATGATACAGACACACACACACACACACACACACACACATATATATATATATATATATATATATATATATATATATATATATATATATGTGTGTGTGTGTGTGTGTGTGTGTGTGTGTGTGTATTTAAGAGGTGAATAGCCAGCTCATAAGGTGAGTTCCTCTCCTGTAGTTTTAAGTATTTGTATGTAAATTATGTAAGACTATCATCATTCATTTAATTGAATTCTTCATTCAAGTCAGTGTATGTAAATTTATGTTATTTCTAATAATTGACTTTTTATTTCTGGTATTTTGCTACGAAATCTTACGTAATCTTGATTAATTATGCAGTAAGAACCATATGAGGTATGAACGAGGGCTTATGAAATTTTCTAATGGTATTGCATCATGTTTGTGAGAGATTATGCAAGTGTTATATTTGCCACGTGCTTAGAAAGTTCTTAAAAACTGCAGATTTATTTTGTCATTTTTTATTATTTGAGGAAGGAAGGTGGGCGGAGGTAGCTGGCAAAGAGTCGTCTCACTAGGTCTTTGATAGGCGCCTGATAGAGATTGTTGGCAATCTTATGCTGCGAGGCACAGCCCCCATGCTTTTAGACCTCCCGAACTAGAAGAATCTAGAATTTTTAAGTCGATATATATGCACCCCCAGGGATGCATAGCAGCAGAAGAGATCCAGCCTTTCCCTGTGTAAGAGCCAAAGTTCATCCTCTCTCTCTCAAGTGCCTTGAGTGTGTCCTCTTCAAAATGTATAAGTTTATACTCAACATATATCGTGTATAGTGCGTTAAAATTTTATGTAAAACTTTAACGTGATTTCAAATTTATTGTTTTTGTACATGCTGGTATTATACAAATTTTTGTAACTGGCCCAGTGAGATTTGTGTAAAAACGTGAAGTGTATATGTAATGCTATCTGGTCGGAACCTTCGTGTGAGCTAAAAATTTGTAAGTTTATCAATTACTTTTATGTAAATTTCTATAAGAGTTTAATCACTAAAGTTTTAAAGATTAACTATTTTCCTCAATTATCAAGATTGAATATTTGTGAAAAATTTAATTTCCTGTGAAACAAGTGATTATATAATTTTCAGAGTGTGATATTTTCTTGTCGTAGTCTAAGGTTTTATTCATATTTAATATTTTGAGTCAAGCGATTATATAATTTTCAGAGTGTAACTTTTTCTTGTCTTAATCTAAGTTATGTTCCGATTTAATATTTCGAGTCAAGTGATTGTATAATTTCCATAAGTGTTATTTTCTTGTCTTAGTCTAAGTTTTTATTTAGATTTAATATTTCGAGTGATTTATTTTTGTAGTAAATTCTTTCAAAGTGTTGTAAATTTCAATAGAATATATTTATCTTTGTAAAGAGTGTATTATTTCGATAACCAATGTTTTTACAGAACTCTTTTGCATCCCTGTTTAAGAATCAAAGTAATAGGTTGTTTTGAATAGTTCTTAATAATAATTACCCTTTTTCTTTTGACCACATGTAAGAGACCTTTCGATATTCACTGTTTTTCTATATTGCCATCTGGGAGTTGTATGATTTTTTCAGAGCTCGTGTATTATTCAAGTGTGACAGATTTATGTAAAACAAACAGGTGAGTCTGGAACTCGGGTTGTGTAACTTGCCAGCAGTAATACATACACACATCTACCAAGGTACTTCCCCCAATTTGGGGAGTTAGCCGACATCAAACAAATGAAACAAAAAAGGGGTAGTCTCCTCTCTATGTTCCTCCCAGCCTGACAAGGGACTCAACCGAGTTCGGCTGGTACTGCTAGGGTACCACAGCCCACCCTCCCCCATTATCCACCACAGATGAAGCTTCATAACGCCAGCAGTAATATATAATATATTTTTGGTGCCCTGACCCGGGACCATAATAATATATACTGTATATATAAACATTTGTGTGAGTTTATTTCTCTGTTTACTTTTTTGTCTATCATTAGTGCAGTTGAAAGTGCGCAGGAATTATGAGAAAAATATATTCTAAATACAATTTCTTATCGGTCAAAGCAAAATCCCTTTAGAAAATTTCGGACGAAAAACTTAGCCATAATACTTAAAGGCACTTGTAACTGATTATAGGATAAAGGAGACTCTCAAGTGTCCTTTGATTAAAATCAACTAATTAAAAGCCAAGGGCCGAGCTTTAATGTGTGCACATGTATATATCCTATGACACACACAGTAGACCTGAGGATTGCCATCATGTTGTGACGTTGCATGCATTCGGCTGTGACTGAATTAACCTGCTGGAAATGAAAACTTACTTATGAAAAGTTATTCCTTGTTGTCTTGACTTCACTCTGTGATTATTGGTGCAGCCAAAGGCAGCACAAAATGCAGTAGACTGAGATTAAATACTGGTGAACTCTCAACCTGTGAATAACTGAATCTGTGCTGAGCGTCCTTGACAAGTATACCTCCCTAAGATGGCAGTCGACTCGACGCATGTTGGCTAGAGTTGTGCGGTATCTAGTGGTAGTGTATCTATAACTGGTTGCATATGAAAGTAACAACAACAACAATAACAACAACAGTACTAAAATACTACTACTACTATTATTACTAAATTTTAATCCATTTTAATAAGTAGAAGCATGCACAACACGGTTATGACAGTTAAAAGTTGACAAAGTGTTGTCATCAGTGCGATTGAGGACGTGTGTGACGTGCAGACACGCAATGTTCCAAGCCATAGTTATTATTTAACACACAATATTGTAATTTGAATTCTTTCCTTTCTTTACTTTCAAGAGGCGTGTTCATATCCAACAAGGCCTAATAACTTACAATCGTTTTTGCTTCTCTTGTTTATCAAATGATACGATTGATTGTCCGTACAATTAGCCTTCGTAACAAAAAAAAAAAAAAAAAAAAAAAAAAAAATGATATAATTAATCAAGTCTTTCATTATTTCACGAAAGGTAATAACGAGACGGAATAAGTAATGACGCAGCAGACACTCTTACAGCGATAATAACGTACTAACCTTCATATTAAATGATAGAATGTCTTTTGATTCGTGTTCGATATAATTATATGCTAATATCAATTAAGGCATAAAAACAGTTACATGATAAGACGCCGAGGAGAACCTTTCTTCGACACCTTCACGCGGGCAGTGGCCCTCCCGCCGCACCCAAGAGAGGATCTTAGCTGGATTCAGAGGATAAAGAAGATCTTGCGCATTTGCCGACTTAGAATTTTGGAAAGCAGATCAAGCAAACTAGCTGAGGTCAGTAAAATATGTGGGTCGTAACATGCTAGGCAATAGTTCTCATTAGGAATGGGTCAATTTTTAGTTTCGTTACCACGCGATACTAGAAATTTATTTTTAGCAAGGTAACTAAAACATATTTGAGCAATTTAGTTGATTTACTAATTCTAAAATAATGAATGCACACACACATACACACATACACACATATGAATATATATATATATATATATATATATATATATATATATATATATATATATATATATATATATATATATATATATATATATATATGTATACACACACACACACACACACACACATATATATATATATATATATATATATATATATATATATATATATATATATATATATATATAAATTACGGGTACACCCATACACACAAACACACACCACACACACACATACATATATATATATATATATATATATATATATATATATATATATATATATATATATATGTATATGTGTGTGTGTGTGTGTGTGTGTGTGTGTGTGTGTGTGTGTGTATACAAATTAGTTACCTAACCTGTCAAAATTATATTACGGATAAGTACTTAAGATAGATAGGTATACACACACACGCACGTTCGTTCGTTCATTTGAGATTGCCCTACCTTACGTAAGACACGCAAGACACACACGCGCACACAGATTCAATCCTTTTTACCCCCTCCCTCTTTCCTATCTACCACTCGATTACTCCCTGTCCCGCCTTCCCTAGGGTCGGGGAGAGACCGAGTAGTTATAGGCTTAGCGTGGCAGGATATATATATATATATATATATATATATATATATATATATATATATATATATATATATATATATATATATATATATATATATATATATATATATATATATATATATATATATAGAGAGAGAGAGAGAGAGAGAGAGAGAGAGAGAGAGAGAGAGAGAGAGAGAGGGAGAGGAGAGAGAGAGAGAGAGAGAGAGCCTGACACTTGCTCTTTTTATATATATGTATATATGTATATATATATATATATGTGTGTATATATATGTATATATAAATATAAATATATATATATATGTATATATATATATATATATATATATAATATATATATATATATATATATATATGTATATATATATATATATATATATATATATATATATATATATATATATATATATATATATATATATATATATATATATATATATATATATATATATATATATATATATATATATATATATATATATATATATATATATATATATATATATATATATTTATATATATATATATATATATATATATATATATATATATATATATATATATATACATATATATATATATATATATATATATATATATATATATATATATATATATATATATATATATACATATACATATACATATATACATATATATATATATATATATATATATATATATATATATATATATATATATATATATATATATATATATATACAGTATATATGCTCTTTTTATATATATATATGTATATATATGTGTGTTTATATATGTATATATATATATATATATATATATATATATATATATATATATATATATATATATATATATATATATATATATAGTATATATGTGTGTGTATGTGTTTGTACAATACATATATGTGAATGGCTAACCAACTGTCATTTACGTATTAAACCTATAAGTTTGAATATTGACTTTAGTAGATAAATACAATACGAGTGTGAATGCGATGCTATATTATTATTATTATTATTATTATTATTATTATTATTATTATTATTATTATTATTATTATTATTTATTAAGGTACAACCCTAGTTGGAAAAGAAGGATGCTATAAAGCCCAAGGGATCCAATAGGGAAAATAGCCTAGTGAGGTAAGGAAATAAGGAACAACTCCAACAAGTTTTAGAACAGTAATAAAATTCAAATAAATCTTCCATATATAAACTATAAAAACTTGAAAATAACAAGAGGATAAAATCAAGAGGAAGACAAACAACATAGAATAACGTCACTGAATGTATTCTCAAGCGGGAGATCTCTAACCCAAGACAGTGGTTGACCATGATACAGAGGCTATGGCACTACCCAAGAGTATAGAACAATGGTTTGATTTTGGAGTGTCTTCCTAGAAGAGCTGCTTACCATAGTTAAAGAGTCCCTTCTACCCTTACCAAGGGGAAAGTGACCACTGAACAATTACTTTGTAGTAGTTAACCACTTGAGAGAAGAATAATTGTTTGGTAACTGCATTGTTGTCAAGTGTATGAGGAAAGAGGAGATTGTGTATGTAGGCTCATAGTTCAAACGAAGGGGAAGAGAGAGAGAGAGAGAGAGAGAGAGAGAGAGAGAGAGAGAGAGAGAGAGAGAGAGAGAGAGAGAGATGAATTTCGTAAAGATTCACATAGAAATTGAATTGTCAATTACAACTTTTGTTCCTGAGCTTTGAACCATAACGCGAAGGAGAAAGTATTCTTTATTCAAATTCGTTTTGCAATACGTACTAAACTAAATAGAATTTGTATCGCTTAAAAGGCTTCAATCAACAAATTCAAAATAGAGAATGATATCATGGTTCCAAAGCTTACTAACCCCTACGCCCCAAAAAAGTACTTAAACTGAAAATGATCTGCATGATTTATATAAAATAAGATATAAGAAAAAGGTTTATTTCTGAGAATAAATGGAATAATTAATGAATAATATAAAAATTCGCGTTACTTGAAGATCAGGTACATACAGTATTTAGATATGATTTTCACATAAATTTTCCATCCTACTAAAATCAAACAAACAAACAAACAAATATATTAATTATTTAATTACTATCGACATCGGTAACGTTAACGCAAAATTGCAAAAAAAAAAAAAAAAAAAAGAAAAAAAAATACCTGATCCAGAAACATAATTAAGGGCAGTTTTAACGTAAAGAAAAATTTCAAGAATCTTAAACAGTTCCAAATAAAATTTCGCATCCAAAGGGAAAAACTGTGATTCTTTGATACTAATAAACCTCTGAAACATAATGAAAACGACGGAAAATTTCATGTTGCTTGGAGACGTCGCAACAGGGCTCTGCGTGACAAAACAAAGGACTATCGTACTGCTATCTTATTCAAGTAATTCCCAAGAGGGCCACAGCTAATTTGCCTCAAGTATTTAGCAGCAGTATTTTTATTACCTGGACGTGAGGCTTTGTGGTGGACTGTGTTCTAGATGTTTTTTTTTTTTTTATCTTTTTCTGGTACACAAACTTAATTTACATCGTACTGTCTTGCCAACACGTCGTTCTAGGAGGAAGCAAAGGCAGAAAGAAAGGTAATTGTGATATTAGAGTTATTAGCGTACAATTTGCCTGCAAGCACTGGCATATCCCCATTCATACACATTTGTAAATAAACACCTATTTACATACATACATACATACATACATACATACCTACATACATACGTACATAACTACATGCATATATATATATATATATATATATATATATATATATATATATATATATATATATATATACATATATATATATATATATATATATATATATATATATATATATATATATATATATATATATATATATATATATATATATATATATATATATATATATATATATATATATATATATATACATACATACATACTTATATGGTTATTATTAATGGGGAATACCTTAACAACTTAAGATTTGCAGATGACATATTTCTGTTTATTGAATCATGGTAGGAATGGCAAACGATGATAGAAGATTTGAAGAGGAAAAAGCAGAAATATAGAACTGAATATGATTGTGAGTAATACTGAGGTAGTGTTAATGAAATGCCGAGACAACGAATAGGGTTATGGACTAACCTCTAGAGATTGTTAATGAGTATACATACTTATGACAGAGCAAATACCACTTTCTCTAAAAAAAGAAAAAATAATTAATGAGAACATAAGCTACACTGTTAATAAAACGTAATTATAATCGGAAATTCTCCATAAAAATATTTTGTTTTCAGCCGTATTTTTGTAAAATGCAGGTGACCGTAATTTTTACCTTACCTTTTTATTATCTTTTACGGTTGGTGACCGTAATATCTCTCCTTAAAGTCCATATATCCGTTTTTAAAACGGTTAATGCCTGGCAACATTTATTCCAGGATATTTA
>NC_090766.1:31377971-31385471 GCF_036898095.1 Palaemon carinicauda | reverse complement strand
AAGGACATCAAATTCCAAACAAAGATGATCATGAGGAAAGCTCCGCTGGCAGCGACTCTCCGTCGAAAGCGATCTGAAATCCAGAGAGGAGAGGAAGACAAAGACACTTACTACTCACAGCTTCTAGACGGTTTGGATGACCTCTCGGAACCCTTCGCAATGTCTGGAACACCTGACCATAACCAGGAGAAACTGAGGCTCTTCAAGAGGCAGGCTGTGCAGAACGAAACAACGGGCGCAGAGGCCACTGAAGGCGGTAAGATATCGTTAAGTATTCTGTTGGAAATTCATGCATGTGCTGATGGTTTTTGTGTATATGTTTTCAATGTGTTTCTTTATGTCGAGAAAACTTGATTTAAATCTATTTGTAGTTTTATTTTCTATGCCATCTCTTTAAGTATCTAACATTACCTAGTTAACTAACTTCTTTTGTATTGTTAGCTAACTGATTTCGGTTGTATCGTTAACTAACTGACTTCTTTTGTATCGTTACCGACTGACTTATTTTCTATTGTTAGCTAACTGCTCTTCTTTTGTATTGTTAGCTAACTGGCTTTGTTGTATCGTTAGCTAACTAACTTCTTTTGTATCATTACTTAACTGTCTCCTTTTCTATCGTTACCTAACTGCTCTTCTTTCGTATTGTTAGCTAACTGCTCTTCTTTCGTATTGTTAACTAACTGCTCTTCTTTTGAATTGTTAGCAAACTGACTTCTTTACATCGTTAGCTAACTGACTCCTTTTGTACTGTTTGCTAACTGACTTCTTTTGTATTGTTAGCTAACTGACTTCTTTTGCATCATTAGCTAATGGATTTCTTTTGCAACTGCTCTTTTTTGTATTGCTATATAACTAACTTCTTTCTGCATCATTAGTTAATTGATTTCTTTTGTATTGTTAGGTAACTGCTCTTCTATGTACCAGTGTCCTGAAGGAAACTGTATTCCAAAGGAGTTTCTTTGTGACCAATATAATGATTGTGCAAATGGAACAGACGAAATCGGCTGCGGTGAGTAAAGGAAATTAATATATGTACGTACTTCTGATCTCTTCATTGATCAGTCCATTGGTAAATTTGACATACGATATTAAAGGGTATTTTCGGCTTGACATTTCATATATATATATATATATATATATATATATATATATATATATATATATATATATATATATATATATATATATATATATATATATATATATATATATATATATATATACATACATACATATATGTAATGTACTGTATGTATAAATTGAAAGAGACAGAAGTCTTAATGATTATTGACTACTTAATTTCAGGTAATTGTACCGAATACCAGTTCACGTGTTACGATGGAAAGTGCATCCCGATGTCATGGAAATGTGACGACATTGCAGACTGTTCTCAGGCTGAGGATGAATTTGTTTGCTGTGAGTATTGTTGCTTTCAAGAAGTAACGCACTATGTGCAATGTATGCACAAGCCTACTTAAATATATACACACAGCCATATATATATATATATATATATATATATATATATATATATATATATATATATATATATATATATATATATATATATGTATATATATACATATATATATATATATATATATATATATATATATATATATATATATATATATATATATATATATATATATATATATATATATATATATATATATATATATATATATACACACTCGTTCACTGTAGAACAAAAGCCTTAAACAAGACTTTCCACTTGTATCTGTTCATATCTTTTCATGCCTTTCCACAATCGCAAACTTTCTTAAATTCTCAATCCATCGTCTTTTCTTCCTTCCCCTGCTTCTTTTGCAATCTCTAGGGACCCATTCTGTTATCCTTACCATCCATCTATTATCTGTCATTCTTATTATAATATATGTCCTGCCCATGGCCATTTCTTTTCCTACATGGTGTTAGAATATCCCATACTTTAGTTTGCTCTCGCTTCCATGTTGCTCTTTTTCTATCGCTTAATGTTATTCTCATCATTATTCTTTTCATAGCTCTTTGAGTTGTAACTAACTTATGTTCTAAGGCTAGGCTCAAAAGTCTCTGATGCATAAGTTATTACTGGTAGGACCATCTGATTAAAAACTTTTTTTTTCTTTTCTTAAAGAAAGTGGCATTTTGATTTTCATAATCTCATTTTGTTTACCAAAAGCTCTCCATCTCGTGCTTATTCTTTTAATTTCGTTCTCGTGTCCTAGGGAAACTGTCTGTCCACGTACGTATATTAATTAATACTCTCTAGGGGTTCGTCCATAACTCTTATTTGTTGTATTTGCATTTTCATTGAACTTTATCTTAGTTTTACTCATATTCATTTTCAGTCCTACATTTCTTCTTTCTCTATTCAAATATTTTATCATCTTTTGTAATGCCTCATATGATTCCCTAAACACAATTATGTCATCTTGATTCCTACATTTTCCCAATCTAAATTCTTAAAAACTTCTTTTAAGTATGTTGTGAATAATTTAGGAGAGATGGAGTCTCCCTGTCTAACTCCTTTCTCAATCGGAATTTTCTCACTATCTATGCGTAGTTTTAGGATTGCTATACTTCCTTTATACATATCTTCAAGTGTTCTAATATAAGATTAATCTATTCCTTGTCTTTGACGGGCTTTCATTACTGCTGTGGGTTTGACAGAATCAAAAGCTTTCTCATAGTCTATATGTGACATACATAGTGGTTTGTTATACTCTGTTGATTTTTCCATTAGGTGGTTAATTGCATGAATATGATCAGTTGTTGTATACCTACTTCTAAAGCCTGTCTGCTCTCTGGGTTGATTAAAGTCTAGCTGTCATTCTTTTCGGCCTAAAATGAACTTCATAAATATTTTATATATTACGGAGAATAAACTTATTGGGAGGAAGTTTTTCAGGTCTTTTGTATCTCCCTTTTTGTGAATTAGTATGATGATAAAGTTTTTTCCCATCTGTAGTAAAAGGGTATTCTTACAGACATTTTCTGTGAAGTTCAGCGATTTTCACTGCTATGCAATATCCTCTATCTATTATCTATTGTCTCTTTCCACGCCTTTTAATGCTTTCTTTACTTCTCCTACTATTACGTTTGGTACCGGCTCAGGTGTTTCATTATTTCCATTAGCAAAGTTATTTTTAATATCAATACTGTATAGATTTGTATATAAATCCTCTGCAATTTTCATCACACCATCTCTATTGTTGATAATATTTCCATTTTCCTCCATCAATTATCTATTGGCACTGTTCCAAAGTTCTGTTCATCTATTTGATGCTTCTTCCTTTCTTTAGTGTTTCCTCAATTTTGGTCTGATTGGTTTACGAATATCTGGAATTTTTAGTTTGTTTATTATTTTGGATAGTTCTGCTAATTCTATTTCATCTCACATTTCCAATCTTTTCTTTATTAGGTTTTTGGTCTTTTCCGATAGTTTTCCTTGAACCTTTCCACCTATCTCATGTGCTGATACCAATACATTTTTTTTTTAATTTCGTCTTTACTTGTTTCCATTCATCATGTATCTGAGAGCACCTATTTTATATTGCTAAATTAGACTCATCAGATTTTTCTCTAATTACAGAAGTGATTATTTTCTTTCATAAAATCAATTTTTCTGTCTCTTTCCTTAGATCTAAACAAATTCTGCTTCTCACAATTCGATGATCACTTGACTTTCTTGTTCAAGACTGTAGCCAAATTAAATTTTCCACAGAGTGTAAAATCTATTCCATTTTTCGTCTCTTCATGTTCATATTCTGTGTTCCTTTTCTATAAAAGGTGTTCATGATTTTAAGATTATTTCTTTCAGCAACTTCTGCTAGCATGTCTCCTCTGTCATTCCTTTTGTCTATTTCAAATCTATATACAATATATACTGTATATCGATGGTTGTTTTTTATTAATCGATCCATGAAATATCATCTTTATATTTAATATCTTGAAAATAGAAAACCTCACCATCAATTATTCCCTCAGTAAACGACTCATCAAGATATAATCTCACATCCACCGTTTTTCTCCTGATAACAAAGCAATCGGAGATGAGGTTTTGAAATGCGCAACTGGGAATCGAACGTGTGAAGACGGTTCGTGTCTGCGAGAGATCTACATCTGCGACGGGGTTCAGGATTGCAAGGAAGGGGATGACGAGACTAACTGTGGTGCGATTTTACTGTCTCTCTTTGTTTCTTTTTTATTTCTTTCTTTTGAGAATGTCAGTTGAAGGAAATTGTTCATTTTAATTCACATCAATGTTTCCTGTGTAAGCTTAGTAATCTGATGGAAATAGTCAATTATTACTTGAATAATACTAATTAGTTTTCATATTTCAGTATCAGGAGGGTTACAAAGTCATAAGATTTACCTAGAAATCTGAAGAATAGAATTTATCCAGATTAGATTGTTATTTATAGAGAGATAATGATGTATTGTATTCCTATTTAAATGATAATGGAGACTCCCTCATCATGACATTTACAGTATATCATGGTATATTAAAGTATATTTCTTCTGGTATAATATTTAAATGAGAATAAAACAGGAACTTAAACCACATAGAAGAAATGGGTTCAATAAATCTTTATCCTCTCTATGTTCAAGTGACAATGTAGAAATATTCAGTATATCATTATATCATTATAACATAAGTATCTCTAAAGTAATCTTGATTCCAATAAAGAAAAGGTAAAACCTTATGTACGAATATATTTTTGTATTATGTAAAAGTCGTAATCAAAATTTCTTATGAATATCAAAGGCCTTTATTATATTTTAGCGATCTCTTACTCATCTTTTCCGGAATTAAGTGAGAATGAAATAATTCTCCACATTTTTTCATATGAGAAAATATAGAGAATTATTTGAATCTCACCGAATTCTCCCGAATACAGATTCATGTTCAGGAAGAAGCTTCCGGTGTGACGACGGCCAGTGCATTCCATCCCATTACGTCTGCGACGGGAATCAGCACTGCAGTGGTCTGGAGGACGAGGCAAACTGCAGTAGGTCCATTTCGAATTTTCTTCTTTTTCCCAAAAAATTCTCTCTCGGCCGTTTTCTATCTTCTTTTTCTTTCTTTCTAAAGAAGAAGAAGAAGAAGAAGAAGAAGACTAATTCATAATTTCATTGATTTCGCATTCTCATCTTCATATTTTAGAAGTAAATTATACTTTGTCCAATTTTCTACTCTTATGGCAATAACGTAATTTCTTCTTGCTCTTCTTTTCATATATTTGTATATTTAGTTCTCTCTCTCTCTCTCTCTCTCTCTCTCTCTCTCTCTCTCTCTCTCTCTCTCTCTCTCTCTCTCTCTCAAATGAAGAAAATCGTATTACTAAGTTTTACATTCATTTGATTTTAAGAGTTTGTAGAGACTCACCTCATATTGTTTTGGTAGAATGTTTGTTCAATGTAGAGTCTTTCATCAACAGGTGTCAACGCAACGTCCTGCCCCAATGATCACTATGTGTGTGGAGAGGAAAATAAATGTCTCAACCCCCGGTTTCTGTGCAATAAGATCAAAGACTGTCTGCTAGGCGATGACGAAAATGCAACGATGTGCAGTGAGTATGATGCATAATTTATGACGTGTAACTGAGTTACATGAAATAGTAAGATAGATCAGTAATTCCAGTTTCTTTAAGGGTTTTAAGCATTTGGTTATTGACAAAGCTTTCAATAAAAAATAGAGAAGATTAATGTCTCCTGCAATTGGTAACTGTCAAAGCCTTTAGTAAAGCCTAAAGAATATTAATGTCCCTAGCATTTGTTGATTAGTAAAGCTTTCAGTAAAGATTAGAAAAGATTAATATCCTAGCATTTGTTAATTGGTAAATCCTTCAGTAAAGTCTAGAGAAGATTAATGTCACTAGCATTTGGTAATCAGCAAAGCCTTCAGTAAAGATTATAAAAGATTAATATCCTAGTATTTGGTAATTGCTAGAGCCTTCTGTAAATACTAGTGAAGATTAATGTCCCTAGCATTTGTTAATCAGTAAAACTTTCGGTAAAGACTAGAGAAGATTAATGTCACTAGCATTTGGTAATTGGGAAAGCCTTCAGTAAAGACTAAAGAAGATTAATGTCCCTAGCATTTAATAATTGGTAAAGCCTTTGGTGAAGACTAAAGAAGATCAATGTCCCTAGCGTTTGGTAATTGGTTAAAGCATTCAGTAAGGACTAGAAAAGATTAGCGTCCCTAGTATTTTGTAATATGCAAAGCCTTCAGTTAAGACGGAAGATTAATATCCCTTGCTTTTGGTAATTGGAAAAGTCTTCAATAAATACTAGAGAAGATTAATCTCCCTAGGATTTGGTAATTGGTATAGAGTAGAGAGTATTAATGTCCCTATCATTGGTTGATTGGTAAAGCTTTCAGTAAAAAGTAGAGAAGAGTGATTCCCTACCATTTGTTAATTGGAAAAGCTTCAGTAAAGACTAAAGAGGAATAATGTGCCTATCATTTGGTAATTGGTAAGTACTTCAGAAAAGACTAGAGAAGATTAATATCCCTAGCATTTGGTAATTGGTAAATTCTTTAGTAAAGAGTAGAGACGATTAATGTCCCTAGCATTTGGTAATTGGCAAAGCTTTCAGTAATGACTAGGGTAGAATAATAACCATAGCATTTGGTAATTGCCCAACTCTTCAGTAAAGATTAGAGAAGATTAATATCGCTAGCATTTGGTAAATGGTATAGCCATCAGTAAAAATTAGAGAAGATTAATGTCCCTAGCATTTGTTAATTGGCAACACCTTCAGTAAAGACTAAAGAAGAATAATGTCCCTATCATTTGGTAATTGGTATAGACTAGAGAATATTAATGTTCCTAGCATTTGGTAATCAATAAAGCCTTAAGTAAAGTATAGAGAAGATTAATATCCCTAGAATTTGGTAATCTGTAAAGCCTTCAGTAAATAATAAAGAAGATTAATGTCCCTAGCGTTTGTTGATTGTTAAAGCTTCCAGTAAAGAGGAGAGAAGATTAATGTCTCTCGCCTTTGGTAATTGTTAAAGCCTTAAGTAAAGACTAAATAAGATTAATGTCCCTAGCATTTGGTAATTGGTATAAAGTAGAGAATATTAATGTTCCTAGCATTTGGCTATTGGTATAGACTAGAGAATATTAATGTTCTTTGCATTAGGTAATTGGTAAATCCTTCGGCCAAGACTAAAGAAGATTAATGCCCCTAGTATTTGGTAATTTGGTAAAGCCTTCCGCAAAGACTAGAAAAGATTAGTGTCCATAGCATTTGGTGATGGACAAATCCTTTAATAAAGAATTGAGAAGATTAATGTCCTTCGCTTTTGGTAATTGGTAAAGCCTTCATTAAAGACTAGGGAAGATTAATGTCCCTAGCATTTGTTAATTGGTGAAGCCACCAGTAAAGACTAGAGAGGATTAATTTTCTTAGCATTTGGTAATTGGCAAAACCTTCAGTAAAGACTATAGAAGATTGATGTCCCTAGCATTTGGTAATTAGTAA
>NC_090766.1:31365471-31372971 GCF_036898095.1 Palaemon carinicauda | reverse complement strand
TTCAAAATAACTTTTCGAAAACAGTTTCCGATAATATCAACTCTGCTGAAAAAGCTATTTTTTTTAATTAACCTTTTAGAACAGAGGGTCTCTTGCCATAACCTTACCTATTATTATTATTATTATTATTATTATTATTATTATTATTATTATTATTATTATTATTATTATTATTATTATTATCATCGTAGGGATAAACCAACTGAACCAAGGCGAGCTGAGTATCGAATCTCTTAAACTTATGCTAAATAAAGAGGTTTCTGATTTCGACGACCTGACTCAGCTCTTCATCCCGAGTAAGCAGGAGAAAGAGAACTACAGCATCTCCACCGACGAATTCATCTACTCGTGCAAATTCGACGGTTATTATTGTGATCCCAGGTGAGGCTATAACATTCCAAGGTGAGTCCAATATCATCACTATTATTATCGTTATTATGTCTGGTTAAGCTACAACGCTAGTTGGAAAATCAGGGTGCTATAGGCGCAATGGCTCCAATAGAGAAAATAGCCCAGTGAGCAAAAAAAATTGACCAAGTAGACATAATTGTGTTTCTGGGTTTACTCTCACCAGATAACTCTAACCCAAGGATGTGGAAGGCCATGGTATAGAGGCTATGGCAATACCCAAGACTAGAGGACAATGGCTTGATTTTACAGTAGAGTGTTTTTCTCCTAGAAGAGCTGCTTACCATAGCTAAGGAGTCTCTTTTTACCTTCACCTGTGGAACAGGTAACCTAAAGTTCTTTTTTTGTAGTCCAGTCCAGCAGGCAGAATCCTTAGGGTCTCTGGGAAACAATGAACATTCAGAATGGAATATGATAATGTTTTTAAATATTAATCAATTGACACCAAAGCTTTACTGCTTTTAGACGCTAGAAAATCAGTCATAAACTAGGTTTTTAAAGCATTTCATGAAAATGGTGGAAATAAACAGTAGCTACTGGCCATTATATTTTAAGAAGAGAATAAGATGTATTGGATGTCGAAAATATTGCTTATTCAAGTGTCAATCATTTGGTTTTTTAAATTATCTTTTGAAATCAGCATATTTCTATTGGTTAGAATGAAGAAAAGCCCTACACAATCACATACAAACACACACACACATATATATATGTATATATATGTATATATACATATATATATATATGTATATATATATAGATAGATAAAAAATATATATATATACATATATATGTATATATATATATATATATATAATATATATATATATTTATATATACTAGCTAAGCTACAAGCCTGGGTAAAAAAGCCAAAACGCTTCAATTGTCAAATATTTATGTAAAAATATATAAAATCATTATTTCTCAAAATATAGAGAACACAGGAATGAAAAGTAAAATCAATAATTTGAAAAACAATTACTACCAGGTACAGAAAAGTAAAACTAGTCATACTTCTGAGATATACAAAGAAAAAAAAGACAATCAAAACAATGGATAACAAGACAAGATGAGAGAAGAGGAGACTCACGCAATAGAGGGAGTCAAGAGAACACAGGATTTATACAAAAGTTTGATTAGAGACTTGGGTTGTCTGTGGAATTATGGGTGGGAATGTACGAACGGATTGTTGATTAAACTTGTCTTTACAGAAGTCAAGTGTGGATGTTGAATGATGTTGACAGAAAAGAAATACAAGATGCTGAGATAGACATTACATGCAGTATATGTGGTCTAAGAGAGATAGAGGGAAAATGGTGATATAAACAGAAGTGGTAACAAGGTTAGAATAAATAAAAAGAAAGATATGCCTAGTTTTGAGATAATTTGGTCGAGAGGATAGAATAGAAGGCAATAAGCTAGTGAAAAGAGTATATAGTTCAGATGCGTCCTGAGGCAGGAGAGGACGAATTCAAAAGGGCGTAAAAGATCCATTGGAAACAAAAGACCTTGAAGGCCAGGGAGTGCTTGAAGGTGCGCACGACAGTGTTAAATTCCTCCATGAGTGATGAGCTTTCAGTGTAGCTGAATGGATTGGGTAATGGTGAGGAAATTTTTCTATTTAGGGAATTAATCCACAATTTAGCAATTAAAAGATGGGCGTGACAGTGTCGTCTGGTGTTATACTCTTTACCCACTCATTGTTAAGGGTAAATTCTTAATCTTGACACAAACACGCATATACATATACATATTATATATATATATATATATATATATATATATATATATATATATATATATATATATATATATATATATATATATAAATAGTATATAAATTTATATATATGTATGCATACAGTATACATACAGTTATGGGGGTCTTTTGACTGGCCAGACAGTACTACATTGGATCCTTCTCTCTGGTTACAGTTCATTTTCCCTTTGCCTACTCATTCACACACCAAATAGTTTGGCCTATTAGTTACATATTCTCCTCTGTCCTCATACACCTGACAACACTGCAATTACCAAACAATTCTTATTACTCCACTGTCATTTGTTCAGTGTCCACTTTCCCCTTTGCAAGGGTAGAAGAGACTCTTTAGCTATGGTAAGCAGCTCTTCCAGGAGAAGGATACTCCAAAATAAAACCATTGTTCTCTAATCTTGGGTAGCGACATAGCCCCTGTACCATGGTCTTCCACTGTCTTGGTTTAGAGTTCTCTTGCTTGAGGGTACACTATGGCACACTGTTCTATCTTATATCTTATTTATTCTTCCTCTTGTTTTGTGAAAGTTTTTATAGTTTATAAAGTGATATTTATTTTAATATTGTTGCTCTTCTTAAAATATTTTATTTTTCCTTGTTTCTTTTCCTCAATGAGCTATTTTCCCTGTTGGAGCCCCTGGGCTTATAGCATCCTGCTTTTCCAACTAGGGTTGTAGCTTAGCAAGTAATAATAATAATAATAATAATAATAATAGTAATAATAATAATGATATATATATATATATATATATATGTATTATATATATGTATATATATACAATATATATATATGCATATATATACTGTACATCTATATATATATATATATATATATATATATATATATATATATATATATATATATACATATGTATATATATATATGTATATATATATATATATATATATATATATATATATATATATATATATATATATATATATATATATATATATATATATATATATATATATATATATGCATACATACAAGAAAAATAACAAATTAGGTCCCTACATATTTCAAACGAAGCAGGGAAAGGAAGTGAATACTATGGATTGACAAAGAAAGAAAGTTTGTGGGTATGGACTATATATATATATATATATATATATATATATATATATATATATATATATATATATATATATATATATATATATATATATATATATATATATATATATATATATATATATATATATATATATATATATATATATATATATATATATATATATATATATATATATATATATATATATATATATATATATATTATTGCGTGTCTGTGTCTGTGTCGGTGTGTGTGCTCTTAAAAAAAACAAAATAAAGAAATTAAGAGAGTTTAAAAATCTTTTCCCAAACAGGTATTTCCAGAAATGGATGAGCGATGACTATGGAGCCTGCTACTCGTTCAATTCCCCATTGAATGGAAACAACCGAGTGCCTTATGAAATCACAAGTGCTGGGCCAGAGGTATGCTCAATTATGGTACACGAGTTACTTCACTTATAGCTACAAATGGAGTATCAATATTTCTTAATAACAGGATATAAGTGTAGAACCTGGGCTATGCAACCTACAGGAAGCCATAAGTGAAGTAGCTAATATAGGTTACTTGAATTGTAAAAGGCTTCAAGTGTAGAACCAGGGTTACTTAACTTTGAGAAGCAACAAGTGTAGGGCCAGGTTACTTTACTTGTAAGAAGCTACAAGTGTAGTGCCAGGGTTGATTTACTTATAAGATGATAGAAGTGTATAGCCAGGGTTAATTTACTTTTAAGATGCTAGAAGTGTATAGCCAGGGTTAATTTACTTATAAGATGCTAGAAGTGTATTGCCAGGGTTACTTTATTTATAAGAAGCTATAAGTGTATTGCCAGGGTTACTTTACTTATAAGAAGCTAAAAGTGTAGGACTAGGGTTACTTTACTTATAAGATGCCTGAAGTGTATAGCCAGGGTTAATTTACTTATAAAAAGCTAAAAGTGCAGGGCCAGGGATACTTTACTTATAAGAAGCTACAAGTTTAAGGACAGGATTACTTTACTAATAAAAAGAAAAAAGTGTAGGGACAGGGTTATTTACTTATTTTAAGCTACAAATGTGGTGCAGGGCCCCAGGGGTTACTTTACTCACAAGAAGCAAATAAATGTAGGGTTAGGGTTACTTTACTTATAAGACGCTGCAAGTGGAAGAACGGGGTTACTTTATTTAAAGAAGCTAAAAATTATTCTACATCTGAAACTAACCAAAGTCGTCTGTCCCTCGCTGCATAGAAGTTTGTGAAGTCAACTCGACCTACTTCTTCGTAAGAACCTATGTATGGTACACGAAAAGTAATTAGTAATGTACAGTACATAAGTTCTTACGAAGAAGTAGGTCGAGTTGACTTCACAAACTTCTATGCAGCGAGGGACATACGACTTTGGTTAGTTTCAGATATAAAAAGTTAATATATAAGAACGTAGCTTCTGATGTTTAACAGAGGATTTTTTTTTTATCTTCTTCAAGACATATCGTTGCAAGTTCAGTAACAAATTCTAGGCCACATTAGATGTAGCTGAAATATCTCCACTTCACGAGTAGTGTTCGATCAGGTCTCCTGCCTCTCGATTGTCACCTATATATATATATATATATATATATATATATATATATATATATATATATATATATATATATATATATATATATATATATATATATATATATATATATGCATATATTTTTGCCGTGTTTGTTTATACTGTACATGCAAATAGAAGTCTAATATAACTATACATAAAAACAAATCAGAATTGCGATGATGCCAATGGCCTCCTCCCCACTTGAAGTGCCCCTTCTTCTTTTCAGGTTGGCTAACTCTTCCGGCCAGAGGGTTCCTTGCAACTTCACAGCCCGTTAATCCTTCGTCTCTTATTTCTTTCCCCCAGCACGGGCTGGAGGTCACTCTGAACGTGCGCACTGGGATGGCCGTTTTGTCGAAGGAGCTCGGCGTGAGGGTATCGATTCACAACCCTGAGGTTCTTCCGATGATGCTGGAGGAAGGATTTAATGTGGGACCAGGAACTTCGTCCATCCGGATCAGTAGGGTAAGACTCTTCTTTTCAATTGCCAGTCTATGCATCATTTGCATACCATGAAGATTAACATATGTTCTATCATTGAGTTTATGCAAAAACATTCGAAGAATTATCAATAATCTTTACATTGTGCATAGATATAATTTGCAATTCTTTTCTTTTCTATTTGAATTAGATAGTAAATTTTATAAATGTTCATCTGACAAATCATAGAAAGAAGACATGCAAAAAAAGATCTTGATGTAAGGCCATTGGGATTTTTAATGGAGAAAAACCTAGTTAACAGACTAGTATATTACATTCAGAAACAATCTTTAAAAGTGATGATATAGTGTATGAGGTTAAGAAGAACCAAATGAAATAATGAAATAATAATCTAATCTATTATATAATTTCTTTCGGTGCAGACCAAGAAAGTTCTCCTGGGTAACCCACACGGCAACTGTTCTTCGGAATACAACCACGGAGCACCGTTCAAGGCTTACTCTAGACCGGTGAATTCTAAAACTTTCATTATTTCTCTCTCTCTCTCTCTCTCTCTCTCTCTCTCTCTCTCTCTCTCTCTCTCTCTCTCTCTCTCTCTCTCTCACACCAGTATTCAGTTGTCTGTCAAATTGCATCATTGCCTATGCAAATGATAAATATATTTTGTTTGTCCATCTCGCTATCTGTTAAAAATTATATGCTGTGAACGTAATTAGTATACTAATTATTGTATCTTTAACTTCTTTGTGAGACTAGGGGCTTATTATTATGATTATTAATGCTTTGAAATGATGATAGAAATTATAATGAAAATATTATCTTTATTAATCATGATGATAATTATAAATATAAGATTAATAATAACAATAACAACAAAAATAACATCATCAACAACAACAATGATGATAATAATAATAATAATAATAATAATAATCGTGATAATGAAAATGTTAACAATAATAATAAAGATAATAATTGTAGCTTATTGGAAATATCTGTGTTTGACAGTCTGTTGGGCAGGAGTTCGAGACCCACCCAAACTCTATAGTTACAATTAGTGTCTGCAACCTTATGAGCTAGGGATGGGGGATTTGCTGGAGCCATTGCCAGGCTTTCCCTGGTCCTAGCTTGAAGGAGAGGTCCCTTGGGCGCTGATTATATGTATATTTGGCCAATCTCTAGGGCATTGTCCTGTCTCTCGCCTCTGCAGTTTATGAGCGACCTTCAAACCAAAACAACAACAATAGCAATGATAATTTACGCCTTTGCAGGTCAAAACTAAAACTGGAATTCGATCGTTTTTATTTACAGATTTGCAAAGCTCTGTGTTTGGAGGACACCATTAGGAAAATGTGCAACTGTGTTAAAGGGATAAGTCCAATCTACGCCAACATGACCGATGATACAGAGAAAATCTGCGATCCTCTCTCTATGGAAGACGGTAAGCGCATCACCTCTCTGTTACGGTTACATGGGCGTTGATGTCAGGTGCTGAAGAGAATACAATGAAATAAACACATGAAATATGGATGCCAATAAATCAATCGATTTAGACGTACGGAAAATGATAAACCAAAATTTAGGAATATATTGCTAACTAATAAAGGAGAAGGATTGATTAACTTGTCAACTATTACTTAATTTAGAAACAGTAAATCATTTTCTAGTCATTTATAGAGCTCTTTCGGCTGTCTGAAAATCCCTTTGACCTGTGTCGAACTTTGTCGACATCTCTCTCTCTCTCTCTCTCTCTCTCTCTCTCTCTCTCTCTCTCTCTCTCTCTCTCTCTCCTTATCAACACATCTTTCTCTGCTAGTCTATCTATTTATCTCTATATCTGCCTATTTGTCATATTGTCTCTCATCCCTTTCTTGTATCAGTTATGATATATTAGTTGCTTCTAAGGTTATTAGTTAATCAGTTCTTTGGTCAATCTCTCTCTCTCTCTCTCTCTCTCTCTCTCTCTCTCTCTCTCTCTCTCTCTCTCTCTCTCTCTCCTTATCAACACATCTTTCTCTGCTAGTCTATCTATTTATCTCTATATCTGCCTATTTGTCATATTGTCTCTCATCCCTTTCTTGTATCAGTTATGATATATTAGTTGCTTCTAAGGTTATTAGTTAATCAGTTCCTTGGTTAATTCTCTCTCTCTCTCTCTCTCTCTCTCTCTCTCTCTCTCTCTCTCTCTCTCTCTCTCTCTCTCTCTCTCTCTCTCTCTCTCTCTCTCTGACTTATTTTCCTTT
>NC_090766.1:31300471-31360471 GCF_036898095.1 Palaemon carinicauda | reverse complement strand
TGAAAATGTTATATATAATGAAAATGTGATAAGATTGGGAAAATATGATATAGTACATAATATATGTAGCGAAAGTAAGATATAGTTATGGAACATGTGGATAGTATTGAAATATGTTCTGGTATAATGGGATATAGTAGTGAAGATAAGATATATTAATGAAAATATGATACAGATTATGATATAGTATGAAAAATAATGGTAATCAAATGAGGGGACATTTGGTTTCCATTTGTTTTAAATGCTGGGAAGTATTCGTGGTAAAAAGGAAAAGCATAATAGAAAGAGGTGCACACAGGAATAATAAACTTTCATCTGAAGAGAGAGAGAGCCTTACCTTACCTTATTGCCTTATTTTTTGTTTGGGTTCCCCCAGGTCCCTCAGTGTGAGGCACCTCGTATATCCACCAGAGAGTTGTTAATGCATCTTCCGGTGTATTTTGCATCTTCCAGTCTTGGATGGTCTGGGATGCATCTTAGGTATTTATCGAGCTTATTCTTAAACACATCTACGCTCACTCCTGATATGTTTCTTAGATGAGCAGGCAGCACATTAAATAGTCGCTGCATTATCGATGCTGGTGCGTAGTGGATTAATGTCCTGTGCGCCTTCCTTAGTTTTCCTGGTATATTTTTTGGCACTATTAATCTACCTCGGCTTGCTCTTTCTGATATTTTTAGCTCCATGATGTTTTCAGTAATTCCTTCTATTTGCTTCCATGCTTGTATTATCATGTAGCGTTCTCTTCTCCTTTCTAGACTGTATAGTTTTAAAATTTGCAGTCTTTCCCAGTAGTAAAGGTCCTTAAGTTCTTCTATTCTAGCAGTATAAGACCTTTGTACACTCTCTATTTGTGCAATACCCTTTTGGTAGTGTGGGTACCATATCACATTGCATTACTCGAGTATACTACGTACATAAGTTTTGTAAAGCATAATCATATGTTCAGCTTTTCTTGTTTTAAAGTGTCTGAATAACATTCCCATTTTTGCTTTACATTTAGCCAACAGTGTTGCTATTTGGTCGTTGCATAACATATTCCTATTTAACATTACACCAAGGTCTTTAATTGCTTCCTTGTTTGTGATTGTCCCGTTATTAGGTCCCTTGTATGCATATACCATTCCTTCTCTGTTTCCATAATTCATTGATTCGAATTTATCGGAGTTAAATAACATCCTATTTATCTCCGCCCATTCATATATTTTGTCTAGATCTCTTTGTAGTGAGTTCCTATCTTCATCACAAGTAATTTCTCTACTTATTCTTGTGTCATCGGTGAAACTTCTCACTACAGAGTTTTCAACATTGCAGTCTATGTCTGAGATCATAATAACAAACAGCAGTGCAGCTAAAACCGTACCTTGTGGCACGCCAGATATTACCTGAGCTTCATCCGATTTCTCGTCATTTGCAACCACTATCTGTTTTCTGTTTTGCAGGAATTCTTTTACCCATTTTCCCATCTTTCCCACAATATTATGCTTTCTCATTTTTTTCTCTAATATATTGTGGTTTACCTTGTCAAAGGCTTTTGCAAAATCTAGATAGATCACATCTGTGTCTTTTTCATTTATCATATTTTTGTATATGTTTTCATAGTGTGCTATCAGTTAGGTTTGTGTACTTTTTCCAGGCACAAAACCGTGTTGACCTATATTAAACAGATTATTTTTAACCAAATGATCCATTATTTTCTTTTTTATTACCCTCTCATACACTTTCATAATATGTGGTGTTAGACTAACAGGTCTATAATTGCTTGCCTCTAGTCTTGATCCACTTTTGAAGATAGGGGTTATATAAGCTAATTTATGTTTAACATATATCTCGCTCATATCTACACTTTGTCTTAGCAGTATTGCGAGCAGCTTCGCGATAGTGTTTGCAGTTTTTTTTAACAAAATCGCTGGAACTCCGGCTGCCGATCCATTTTTAATTTCGTTTATAGCCTTGACAATATCTGCTTCCTTAATATCTATATCCGTTAGATATTCAACATTTTCTTCTCTCATTTCTGTTTCATTATTCTCATTCGCAATTCTTGGCGTGAACTTACTCTTATATTTTTCTGCTAATATGTTGCATATTTCCCTTTTTTCATTCGTTAGCCGTCCTTCAATTCTTAGAGGGCCTATTTCTATTCTCCCTTTATTCATCTTTTTTGCATAGGAGTAAAGTACTTTGGGATTTCTTTTTATATTTTGAAGTGTCCTTTCTTCTAAGTCCCCTTTTTCATTTTCTTTCGACTGTATAATCTTTTGTTCTGCATTTTCTATCTTACATTTTATTTCAATCATTTTCCACACATTTTTTTCTTTTGCAAGATTTATCTTCCACTTTCTAATTTTCTGAAATAAGATCTTTCTGTCTCTTGGTATGCACGTCTTTTGTTTTTTTGTTTTTTTTCGGTACATATTTTTCAACAAGTTTCTCCAGTATTTTGTACAGTATTTCTGTATTTACCTGTGTATTATCACTTACAAATACATTTTTCTATTCTTTATTCAGTTCTTCATTTATTTCTGACCATTTTATATTCTTACTGTAAAAATTATATTTTCCATATCCTTCCCAAAGTTTTGTGTTTTTATTAATTCTGCGATCACTTGCTTTGGGATGAACTATCAATTCTATGACATTGTGGTCTGAAATTCCCTTGTTATACACTATTATTTCGTTAACATAATTCACCTCATTCACAAATACTAGATCTGGGACATTTTCCTTTCTTGTTGGAATGTGGTTTATTTGTTTCATATTATGATCTAATAGCATATCTTGAAGCTTTTCAAATTGCCTCTTACCTTCTCGCTACTATTACTCTCTTTTTTTATATGTATACATACAACCACTTTCTTCTATCCGTTCTTTCCAATTCACGAAAGGAAAGTTAAAATCTCTGGATAGGATTATATTCCAATCTTTATGGTTTCTACATATATCATCTATTTTTTCTATTATTAGGTCAAACTTCTTAGTATTTGGGGGTCTGTAAACTACAATATTCACTAGTTTTTCAAATTCAAATTCTACCGCAATCAATTCACATTCTGTGTTGCTGTATTTTTCACAGACTTTTCCTTGATTTATGTCTCTTCCATATATTGCGGTTCCCCCTTGATTCCTATTTTTTCTGTCTGATCTATAAGTTTGGAAACCCTTTATCTGGTCATCACTTCCAGTCTCTTAGGAATACCATGTTTCACTTATATTTAATATATCTATTTTTTCAATTTGGGTTAGTTCTTCTAGGAACTCTATTTTCCTTTTAGAGTTACTCATGACTAAACCCTGTGCATTCATCACTATTATGGTTTGTGTTTCATCTCCATTATTTAATATTGGTAATAATATGGATTCTCCCATGCTTCCTTCCTGATCTGATATGATGTGCTTTTCTTCATTTCTCGGAATTCTGCCATTAAGAAATCCAACTTTTCTATTATATTGGTTCTTTCACCTTCATATTTATTTTTGTGTGTATACCTGCAATTATCCCCATATCTGCACCAACCCCTAGCATTATAGATGCATTCTTTGTAGTTGGGCTCTATTTCTGCAGATTTTGGTTGAAAGGCATCATATCTTGGGGCCTTTGGTGCATAGCGGGGTATATACGCGGCATGCTTTTTTGTTTCTTATTTTGTTTCATTTTTGCTTTCATTTTTCTTTTCAGTTTGCTGTGTTTTCTTACTCTTATTCATAGTTGCAGGATGCATATATCGACATTTTTTGTTGAAACTGCATCCTTTTCCTTATTTTAGGGTTTTGCATATTTTTGGATGGAGATCTCTGCATTCGTCTCCATATCCGTCTAAATACGCACATTTACCATATATTTCATAATTATGGCATATCTTTGGATGCTTGTAGTAGCATCTTTCGCCAAATCTGCAATTCCCTCTGTTCAGCATATTACAGATTATATTTTTCTTTTCTTTTTTTTCTTGTTCTTGCTCTTCCCTAAAAGTATATAGGTCCGGGTAGAGTCTCTTGGGTCTATTATTTGTTTCCATCTGATAATTTATTTTTTCATAAGTATGTTGTTGGATGGCAGCATAAGTTATATCAATGATTTTCTCTGCATCCTTACACATATCCTGTTAATTTTTCTCTTCTTCTTCTTCTTCTTCTTCTTTTTCTTCTTCTTCTTCTTCTTCTTCTTCTTCAACCATTTGCAGATTTAGTCTCAACTTAATTATATTTTCTATCCAGACTAAGCATGTTGAGCAGAATACCTTTGTGTCTCTATTTTTTATTTTTTGCTGTATTTCAGCACATGTAGGGTGTGTTGGAACATGGCAGGCATTACATTTTCTAATCAGTTGTTGAGGATTATTAATGGAATACCATATCTTACATGTATTACACCATTTTGGCATTCTTTTTCCTAATCCATCAATCAGCATATTCACCATATTGGACTTGTTATTGTTCTTTGATGGAATGTGTTGATTGATGTAGACTTTCTTTATAAGTCTCTTTATCACTTGGATCTTCTTTGGAATTTCTTCTATTATTTTGCTGATGTTTTCCGCAGATCTGTTCCAGTTTATTGGATCATATTGTTTCAATATGTCTGCGAATATTTTTCCGTCACACTGGTTGGAGTTACTAGTGACCTCTGTTATCAGACGGTCGAGCTCCTGTTTCGCCAACTCATGGAATTTGCTTTTGCTGACTCCAACGATGTCTCTCCACGAATTGCCTGTGTTATACAATGCCATCTTGATTAGATTTTTATTAATTCACAAGATAACTATCCTATGCCGACGTTTTATCCCACTTTTCTGCCCTCAAACTAATCACCGACTATTCACGAAAACTTGTAGCTATATTTCACTCGATAGCCTTTTGTTATCCGCGTTAAATCAGGATATTTTTAGGGACGCACAAGTGTTCACTCACCGGCACACAAATACAACTCAGAGAGAGAGAGAGAGAGAGAGAGAGAGAGAGAGAGAGAGAGAGAGAGAGAGAGAGAGAGAGAGAGAGAGAGAGCGAGAGAGAGAGAGGATCTGAAGGAATGTACTCCTTATAAAATTGAGATGCAGGATTACTTTGAAATCTAAAGATTTTAGATGCTTTCTTGGGTATATTGGCACACTCATACACAAAACAGCACGGCATTGTGTACTATCACGTCACTAATTATATATAAAACAGAAAGATAGAGTGTGGACATAATCTGTTTTGCCGGCCACTGGCCACTGAGAGACTGGCTGGCTGGTAGCCTACCACCCGGAAAAAAAATAGTGCCCGTCAACCCAATGTATGGTAACTCGTATGGCGCTACTCTTGTTCATATAAGTACTCTAGTTCACCTCAATGAGCACATTTAATTTGATTGTTGACTTGCTGCTCCTCCTCTCGTAACTCGAATATGCTATAAAGCCCAATAAGAGCTTTTCCAATGACGTTTTCCCACATTCTATGCCACGCTTCTACTGCATTTTGCTTGCATGGACTCTCTAATTTCATGGAGTCATGTAGTGACCATATAATAAGAAGAAATAATGGTGGAGCACTGATGACGCCGCCATTACACAAACACTCACTTATACGTCAAAGTATATCATTATTTTCAAATCACATTACAGTATTCTCTGCTTCTTTTGGAAAATGTGATTTTAAATCTTCGAAAACTTCCGGAATTTCATTTAATGTCAGAAATGCCAAGGCAAATAAATGTAGAATCTTAAAACTAAAGTTTCCATTATTGCTGTAGTGAATTGATAATCCAATTGCCTGAATTCTTCACTACATACACTGTTCTATATAATAAAAAAAAAACAGTTTATTGTTGACGTTAGAAAGAAAGCAAATTATCGCGATTATGGGTGACGGGATTTTGGATGTGTCGGTAACGTAGCAAATTGGGATTCTGGCTGTCGGATTTGTGATTGTTGCGATTTTGGCTGTTTGGTTTGTGGTAGGTGGGATTATGACCCATCTATACACACACACACACACACACACACACACACACATATATATATATATATATATATATATATATATATATATATATATATATATATATATATATATATATAAAACAGGATAGTTACAAGAGAAAGGTTTTATATGGAGACAAAATCTGGAATGTAAGGGGAGACTGATAGATATTCTTTTTTTTTTTTTTTTTTTTCTTTTTTTTTTTTTTATTTCAGATCAAGCCAAAGTAATGTACCCTGCCGAAAGTTGTGGAAACTACGTATCCATCGAAGCTCTATATCACATGAGGAAGCAAATGACAAATGAGAGAGATCGAGACATAGAAGCTCTTAGGAGAGAGATGGCAAAGGAAAAAGAGGCTGAGAGAGAGTATTTTCAAAATGAAATGAAACTCCATGAGCAACATTTGACAAAGGAAGTGGAGACAGTGAAACAGAAGTATCAGGATGATTTTGAGTCTTATCTAGATGCCTCAGTTGACCGGATTATTGGTGAGTGATGAGTCATTGCGCTGGACGTCAAGTCGTTTCCTCTCTTGTTGGATTACATGTTGCGAGTTTTCATATTTTCTTTTTTATGATAATTATATCACGTCGAGATATTTCCATAAAGTGTAGCTCGCATTTCTGTTTTTTCCTCATACGAAAATCACAGTTCTGACGAATTTGAATTATATTAGCTTCCCTTATTGTTGCTAATCTTCAAACATTGTTAAAAAAATGTCCATACGGCACATCCATTCACGAGATTACTAACATTTTAATACTTGAACTGTGCTTTAGATTTGTATCTTAATAAAACTGGTTATTTGATATATGGGTCCTCTTATTACTATAGTTATGTGGGTCCTAAAATCATTTTTGAGTAAAGAAGCATGATAGCAAGAAAGCAAAGATGCATCTAAAAACACTTGAGAACAAGTAGAAATTTAACAGACAACTGCGCAACTGTCTCATAAAAAAAATAATTTACCTGCTGAAAATTTTTTTATCTTCTAGGAACCAAATCTGAAGGCAATTCTAAAGATGAGTCAATTGGTTCAGCAAAAAAAGCTTTCAACACACTCTTCCTGAAGCGGTGAAGTGAAGACTTTCTTCACTAGTTCAATAATTGTCATAATTGATTTCCTTGATAACACATATTCAATACCTATTACCAGTAAATGGATCAAGTACCTTGTTTTGCAGAATGAAGTTATAACAAAAGAAACGATTGAAGGAAATTAATATGTTGTACTTTTATTTCTCCAACAAAATTCTTAACTTCGAATCTCTTTTACAGCTTTTATTGCTCTTGGATTGCTTAGCAGCTTGAGCGACCAAGTTTTGATCTCGATGTGGATTCATTTCCATTACACAGTGACTGTGTAGATTACCTTTATGATTATTCATTACATAATATCCTGTAAAAGAATAATACAGGTTTTAGTGTTAAAACACATAACCATATGAAGAAGATATGTTGATTAAAAAGGGCTTCCTTAGTCATTTCTGGGTAAGGAAGCTCTAGACAAGGTTAATGGTCAAGTTTCCCGGGAAAGTGTTCTTGTCTGATTCTTGCGGCATTTTCCAAACAGAAGAGATACTACAGAATTAGTGAAGCTCATCCTTCCCCCTTTTTCTTTGGATCTGGCAGTGTCAAGGCTAACTCCAGGGGTTACAATGGAATGGTTAGTGGTTTCTTCAATAGCCTATTCTTCTTGGCGGCAGAGGCTTCAGGGATGGAAGACATGGACATGGCCACCATGCAGGCAGTTTCTTGAATTGAGCACTGGTCAGGGACTGACAGCTATTTAGCAGACATGGAGGACTTGTCTGACTCTGATAAGAAGATATTCCTTAAAGATATCATCATCACTGGGGCTAGGGAAGTCGAGTTCCTGGTGGCCAACCAAGGGGCCAAGTGGGTGCTGAAGCGGTATGAATCATCTATCGAGGGATCTTCTCTTTTCCTTACGGAGGATGTTGAGACAGCCACTGAGAAATGGAGGAAAGATATTTAAGAGTCTCTCCTCTATCGAGCCATGTCCTTCAGACAACCACAAGTCTCTACTTCTAGCAAGGCTAGGACATTCTCGCAGCCACCACAACCTCATAATCTCAGAAAGAGGTCAGCCGACCTTAACCCTCGATTTTGAAGCAGACCCAGAATCAGACCTTTCAGTTTTGTCAGGTTCAAGGGCAAAATAAAGGCAGAGGAAGGGGTAGAGATTGAAGACTCCATTAGGTGAGGCAGTCCTTCCCAAATGCCACCAGTAGGAGGATGCCTGCAGACCAAGTGAAGGAGGTGGTGATTCCACAGGGCAGAAAGTTGGAGGTTCTTAGGTCTAGATACATTCTTCCCCTTCACCAACTCTCCTCTTCCTCTGATTCCTCCACCAGTGGTATCATCATCTTATCGTCGAAATTCTCCGAAGTATCTAGTACTTCAAGCAGAAGTCCGGGCCATGATGGAGAAGGGCGTCCTCCAAGAGATTGTTTAAGGCTCCCCAGGGATCTACAGTGAACTCTCTCTTGTAGACCAGTTATTAATCTCTCAGCCTTGCATGGGTTTGTGCACCTTACCCCATTCTAAATGGAGACGACAGCAACAGTCAGGCAAGTGATCAGACCCTTGGATTTCATGATTACCATAGATTTGAAAGAAGCATATTTCTAAATCCTAGTTCATCTGTCTTCCAGTAGGTACCCATAGATGATCTTAGCTGGTAGAGTGTTCCAATCCATCATTATTATTATTATTATCATTAAATGCTAAGCTACAATCCTAGTTGGAAAAGCAGGACGCTACAAGCCCAGGGGCCCCAACAGGAAAAATAGCCTAGTGAGGAAAAGAAACAAGGAAAAATGAAATATTTTAAGAATTGTAACAACATTAAAATGAATAATTCCTATATAAACTATAAAAACTTTAACAAAACAAGAGGAAGAGAAACTAGATAAAACAGAGTGCCCAAATGTACCCTCAAGCAAGATAACTCTAACCCAAGACAGTGGAAATCCATGGTACAGAGGCTATGGCACTATCCAAAACTAGAGAACAATAGTTTGATTTTGGAGTGTCCTTCTCCTAGAAGTGCTGCTTACCATAGCTAAAGAGTCTCTTCTACCCTTACCAAGAGGAAAGTAGCCACTGAACAAGTTAACCCCTTGGGTGAAGAGGAATTATTTGGTAATCTGTGCTGTCAGGTGCATGAGGACAGAGGAGAATCTGTAAAGAATATGCCAGAATATTCAGTGTATATGTAGGCAAAGGGAAAGAACCGTAACCAGAGAGAAGGATCCAATGTAGTACTGTCTGGCCAGTCAAAGGACCCCATAACTCTCTAGCAGTAGTATCTCAATGGGTGGCTGGTGCCCTGGCCAACCTACTACCTCTGCTTTGATCTGTCAACTGCCCCTTAAGTCTTCACGAGAGTGTTTACTCTAATTTTGGTGTGGGCACATGCTAACAGTATTTGTCTCCTTTGGTATCAAAACAATTGGCTGATTCTAGATGAGTTGAAGGACATCATTCTTCTCCACCAAGACAGACATCTTTCATTTTACCAGGATCTGGGGATTGGGGTAAATCAAAAGAAGTCTGCATTAACGCCCACGCAAAGACTGACATGTCTTGGCATGAACATAGATATAGAAATCGGTAAAGTGTTTTCATCCCAGAAAAGAGTCTCCCATCTCCAAGAGGTAGTCTACCCGTCCTTCGTCTATCCCAGATATCAGCTCATCAGTGGCCGAGCCTACTATGGCACCTGTCATTCTTAGAGCACCTAGTGCCCTGTGATCCTCTTCACGTTTTGTTCCTGCAGTGAGAGCTGAAACAGCATTAGTCACAATACCTGGCTCTTCCAGTTTTACTAGTTGCTGTAAGGGAGGAATTCTTAAGGGATCATCAGTGGTGATTTGATGAGTTAAACCTTTTGAAAGGGTGTCCTCTGTCATCTCTGCCTCCAGACTTCTCGCTCTTCACGGATGCATCCAAGGAAAGATGGGGAGCTTACCACTGTCAGTATCTGGTGTCGGGATTTTGGTCTGAGATGGAGCAGTAAAAGCACATAAATTTCCTAAACTGAAGGTAGCATTTCTGGCTCTTCAATATTTTCATCCTATTCTTAACAGTTACTCAGATGTGATGAGCGACAACACCACTAAAGGAGCATGGTATTGCTACAACTGTACCAGTTGGCAGTGGAAACTCTCAAGTGGAAGGAAGTCAACTCAATTGCCTTTACAGCCTGTTTTATTCCAGGTAGAGGGAACAACATGACCAACAAGCTGAACAGGAAGACCATGACAGTTGGGTCCGAATTGTCTTCATGTTCTCAGATACTGATAGAAATCCTGACTTTGTGGGGCTCTCTATGATGATGGATCTTTTGGCGACCTCACTAAATCACAAACTGTCAGTGTACTGCTCTCCACTTCCAGATCCAGAGGTAGCGTTCAAGGAGATGTTCCAACACCCGTGGGGTGTCCTTGTCGTATAGGGTTTTGTACTATTCTGCCTGATAAGAAGTGTCCTAAATTGGGTTTTTGAGTTATGCCTAACCTCGGATGGAATGGTACTCAGATTTTTTACTTCTGTTGGCACAAAATTCGAGTGAGTTGCCTTCACTTCCTGACGTGTTATGCCAACTTCATACCTAGATCTTCCACAGTGCAGCAGAATCCCTTTGTCTTCACGTGTGGAGATTATCCAGAGGCTTTTTGTGAGAGACTGAGAAAGAAATATCATGATTCCACTGCAAGTCATCAACAGCAATTTATCAACACTAGTCTGTAATCTTCTATAGTTGGTGACATGAGAGAGGTGTCTCTCCTCTCGGAGCCTCTATACCGTTGATCACTGACTTTTTATTGTACCTCTGCAAGGAGAAACTCGGCTCCATCCAGTGCTGAAAAGTTATCGCTCAGCCTTGAGCCATTTCTTTAGATTAAAGGAAGTAGATATTCTTCTTTGGTGTATATATCCATTCTCAAACAAAGTCTTGAGAAGTCCTGCCCTCCAGTTGAAGTGAGACCTACATCGTGGGAAGTGGTTAAAGTTTTATGTTCCCTGAAGGTGACACCCTATAAATTGGCAGGGTAAGACTCTGATAGAGATCCTTCCTTGAAAACGGTTTTCTTGTTCCTTTCAACCTCAGCAAGACAGGTCAGTGAAATTCATGAAGTCTCTTTCCACGTCACCCATTCAATGGGGCTAAGGCAGATCTTGCTCTCCTTTGTCCCTGGGTTTGTAGCTAAGACCCAAAATTTTTCTGTTTTGGATTCCATGTTTTTAACTTTTCAGATCTCGAGCCTTAGTTAGGTAACCTATGATCCTGATCAGTTGTTATTGGGTCTTGTGGGAGAACTAAAGGTCTTCCTTAAGCATAGAAATGTGAGACCCCACCTGCAACACCTATTTGTCAGCACAAGTAGGATAAAGAAGAAAAGATTAGGGAAAACGATCTCATTCAGGCTGAGGGAAGTGATTTCATGATCCTCTCTCCCTCTCCTGCTTTCTCCTTGGGAGGAATGTGGATAAAAGCTTACGATGTCAGAGATGTTAGTGCCTCATTCTGAATGAGTTCGGAGGTTACGAGTCAGTCTGTGATGAAAATAAAAAAAAAAATTACTGACCTTCCCTTTCTTTTCAACCTTCTCCACTCTTGGGGCACAGCATCCAGAACCTTGCCTGGTGGACTTGTTTGGGTTATCAGGTAAGCCCCACTCAGTGTTTGTTCCGTACTCAGGTACGGAGGAGTCTTTTCTCCACACTCGTTGCAAGGGGGAGTATCCAAGCAAATTCACAGTCATAAAATGTTTTCAGAGTATTTCAGACCCATCATATGATATTGCTAGGCGTACAAAGCAAAAATATTTGGCTAAAAAACAACCCTTAAAGCCAGGGCCGTGGACCCAGTTGTACTATCAAACCACTGGTACACATAGTGGATGGAACCGTAACTCCTTCAGCATTATATATGTTCTGTTTATCAGGTTCATGGGATAAGTGTTTCAGCCAGTTGGTACAGACTTACTCCGGCCTAAGGATGAGTCTTCAATGGTTTGTATTTATGTAGGAAAAAATAACACCTCATTATAAGTTTTTGATAGCCATATTCTCAGCTTCGCTGTTATCGTTTGCCTATGTAAAGGACTCAGGTTTCTATGGTTGGGAAAAATAAAAAATTTAGAAAATAATTTGTATCTTTCCTAACTATACAGACCTGAGTTCTTTACTACAGGAGAAGGATGACAGTGAAGGATGCAATACGGCAATTAAAACTTTAATGAAGTGTAAACAGCCAGCAGGTAATTACCCTATCAGTAGCGGGGAGGCAATCGTCTCCCCTACAACTTACTGTAACCTCAATTAGATTGCATCTGGGATTTACATTGGGGGTTGGTGATGGTGAGCAAGTTTGAGTAAATACTCTGGTTTGTATAGTAAAGAAAAAAACAAATTATTTCTAAAATTTGTCATTTGTTTCTACATGAATACAAACTAATGATCTTTACTATAGGAGACTCATCCTAAAGGAGGGGGGGAAGTCCCCTTTCCAACTAGCGGGAAACTTAACCCGGAAATCTTGGGCTTAACACTGGTACTCAAGTCCTCATCCCTTGACCTCGTGAGCCATAAATAAAGTAAAAATTGGACAACACAGCTCATACAATCTGAAGTGTCTTGAGCTAGACCTCTCTGAGCTGCAACCAAAGAGTTGAAGAGTAGGTGTCGTGGGAGGCCGTGTTTGATAAGTAAAAGCTATTTTTGATTAAATCACATTTCCCCTCGCAAGGAATGTGGGGAAAAGATTCTGAAATGCTTATGTTCCATGTGGCTGGAAGCGAAATGGGCATACCAATCTCTAAATCAAGTCCAGGTGGTAAGGTTTCTGAAGCTGTACTTCAAGAAAGGGGAAAGGTTGAAAGGAAAAGAAGGCAGTCACTCTTTACTTTCCCCCCAGACTTACTTGTAACCTTCGCCTTTAATCTACTGATACTGGTCCTGTCAAGGAGCCATGGAAGCTAAGTTACCTGCTGAGCAGCAATAGCAGGGTTGACTTCGACTGAAGGGCAGAACTGCTCTAAGTTCTGTATAAGCATAGAAATCTCTTCCGAAGACGAAATGTCTACTCTGTTAAGTCTAAGGACTTGGCTTAATGATAGCCTTTTACCACAGAAATGTAACAGAGTTTCTCCTTATGGAGGTTAAACAAGAAGTCATCATCTATACCCTTTGAATGACACCATCCACAGAGGATGGCCCACTTTGCCTGGCAAACTTTAGTGAAGGATTTTTGGAGGTATCCAGACATCTAAGGGAAGAGATGCTTGATAACTTCTATGAGTGAAGGTGTAGGGAGTCAACAGTGCCGTGGAAAATCCCGACGTGGGGTTATTGCAGAAGAGGAGGAAGGTGTGGAACTTCTCTCAGGATCTCTACCAGAACATGAAGCAGATCCGCATACAGCTCTTGATGACATAACAATGATGGTATTGGTGTTACAAATCGATTTGGAGTTAACCTTAATCTATTGAGCACTTTTTTAACAGGCAGGATTACAGAAAAGCATAAACATTGAGCCCATCTCAGGGGTGTTAGAACACGTCCTCAAATACTGGTACAGTATCTGGTATTGATGATCAGCAGACAGGGAGGTTTGCATTCAGAGAAGTCGTGAACAGGTCCATGGTCAGGGAACCCCAAAAAGCTCTTACTTCTGTTGCTATATGAGGACTCATAGCCATTCTCCACCTATGATATGAGTTCTCCTCTTCAACTAATCTGCTACAGCATTCATTCTATCTGGGATCAAGCCAGCTGAAAGAGGGACCGAGTTAGGTTTCATCTACTCCAGGATCTTTACCACTAGCTGGCACAGACAGAGAAAAAATTTTCCCCATTGTTTGAAGGTGTATGTAATAGGTTGGCCAGGGCACTAGCCACCCGTTGAGACACTATAGGATCTTTTGACTGGCCAGACAATACTATATTGGATTCTTCTCTCTGGTTATGGCTCATTTTCCTTTTGTCTACACATACACCAAATATAGTCTGGCCTATTCTTTGAATATTCTCCTCTGTCCTCATACACCTGACAACACTAAAATTACTAAACAATTCTTCCTCACTCAAGGGATTAACTACTACCATGTAATTGTTCAGCGGCTACTTTCCTCTTATTTGGCTATAGTAAGCAGCTCTTCTGGGAGAAGGAAACTCAAAAATCAAACCATTGTTCTCTTGTCTTGGATAGTGCCATAGCCTTTGTGCCATGGTCTTTCACTGTCTTGGGTTAAAGTTCTCTTGCTTGAGGGTAGACTCAGGCATGCTGCTCTATCTTATTTCTCTTCCTCTTGTTTTTTAAAGTTTTTGTAGTTATTGTATGAAAGATGTAGTTTAATGTTGCTACTGTTCTCATAATATTTTATTTTATTTGTTAATTAATTCTCTTGTAGTTAACTTATTCTCCTTGTTGGAGCCCTTTGGCTTATGGTATCCTGCTTTTCCAACTAGGGATGTAGCTTAGCAAGTAATAATAATAATAATAATAATAATAATAATAATAATAATAATAATAATAATAATAATAATAATAATAATAATAATAATAATAATGCGGTGGTATTGTCTTCCATCAATACTACTGTGTGACCTTGAAGATGGAAAAATTGTTGAAGCACTAACCCTGCTGCTTTCAGTCCTAAGAAATTCATTTGTTCTTGACGATCTATTGTCAACCTGGTTCCCAAAGACAAATGGTGATATAGATGAGCTCCCCATCCCTCATTTGATGTGTTGGTGAACAGCCCGAACTCTGGAGGAGAAGATGCAAGAGAACATCCTCTTTTTAGGTTTCCATGGTTTGGCCACCTTCAGAGGTCCTCCTTGAAGTACTCCCTATTGTGAATTTGCTACTGAGGATTATCCCAATTTTGGAATCATGAGGTCTTTAGGTTCCATTGCTAGTTACTCAAGCCAAGCTGTTCTTCAGGGACCAGTCACTCTATGGTAGCCAGATGATGTAACAGTCTCCAACCCCAATAGACAAGGCATTGAGTAAGTGACAGAACACTTCTCTAAATTTATCAGGATCCCTAGATCCTGTAAAACTTGAGAAGCCTTTCTTGATTACACAGAATGACTTCCAGTGATTGAGCGAGGATGAGCCAGTCGTCCATGTACCTTAGTAGACATATCCAATTAGCATGGCATGGACCCAGGCAGCCAGGCTGATATCAATATGAAGATTCTCATAAAGCACTGAGGTACTGCTGATAGGCCGAAGCAGAAGACCTTGAACTTTATATCGAGTTGTTTACCACTACTTGCCAGTATTTCATGGACGAAGAGTGAATCCGGACCTGAAAGTATGTCTTTCAGGTCCAACGTAATCATGAAATGTCCTGGCCTGGCAATCTGGAGAATAGTGTCTTCAGTCTCCATCTTAAGCCTGGATTGCTTGATGTACAGTTTTACAGCTGAGAGGTCAATGACTGGTCTCCAGGCTCCAGACACCTTTTTTACAAGAAAGAGTCGACTGTAGAAGCCGGATGATCATGTTGTAGGCCTCTTAAAGTGCATTCTTGGTAATCATCTTCTGCACCTCATGAAGCTGGGCTAAAGACCCATGCCAATACAATGATGACACAGTAGGAACATGCATTAGTGGAAGGGGCGAGTTAGTGAATGGGAGAAGGTATGCAAACTGCAAGAATTTAACGGCTCAATCCTCCACCCTGTGAAGCCACCCCCTCCTCCAATTCCTCTGAAGGCATCCCCCTACTGGCTGTAGGATGGGTAGATTTCCTATCTTAGCAAGGTCATCTACCTCTTAATTTCTCCCATCTTCTCGAGCAGCCTGGGGACTGATGGGGTTGACAATAGAATTAGGGTTTCTTCGGAATGGAGCCCATATGAGCAGCTCCTCTATCAGCTGGTCCTCTAGGCTGCGGTGTATGAACTAGAGTTCTTGACTGTCTCGAGGTAAATGTTTGCGGTTGCTTGAAGAAGGCAACCTTATGCATGATAGAGTCATGGGTCTTCTTTGTCCAGTCCTCTGTGGCAGTTGCAATGTCTTCTGGTGGTAAAAGACGTGAGTGTTCCAGGGACATGTTTCACAGGTCTTGTCGTTCCTACTTGCCTATCCCCTTATGCAAGTGTATTGTTACCACTTTTCTGCACTTCAACACACAGGTGGCCAACTGGCTGGTGATCTTTACAGACACCTTTTTATCGGGATCCGTGACGTCTTATGTGTTGGCTAGGTAACCGACGGTACATGACCAGTTATCTAACCAAGAGGATGCTTGTAAAGCATTTATGGTCATAGTTTCCATATTGTCACTTCTGTTTGAGAAAACGTGACTGGGATGGATGTAAATTTGATTCCTTAAATGAATATTTTCTATGGGAAATGTTCTTTTTTTATAGATGTGCTGAAATTTAGTTATAATAAAGTACAAATACACAGCCTGGGGTCAATTTTGCTACTGATGGATCTGAGGGGAGAGAAGAAGGACTAGTGTTTACTACCCTGTAGTACTTATTTTTTTTGGTAGGGGGAATAGAACTGGACAAGAGGATTTCTCTGACCTCAAGGATTCCTTCTCTCCAGTTACCTGGTCCCCTACCTTCCTAAAAACATCCTTAGCCATTTGACCATGATGATCCATGGAAGCTCAAGTCTTGGTCTGGCACTGGGTGGAAAACAATAGAGGTCAACTACAGCCTTTCTACCTCTCGGAGAGGAGGAGAGAGTTTCCCTAATTTCCTCAACAGAAAGAATAGTACAAAGAACTCTAAAGAATATGGATTCCGATTACCCTTCTTTCGCTAGAGGTGTCTTAGGTCCTGAAGGGAGAGGAAGATCTGTTGGTGATTCTTCTGAATCCTCTTTCGCAGGGATTTTGTTTATGCCTCCATCATTCTCCAGAGATTCTGACCAAGACCATGTCGAATAAAGGTCAGGTCAGTGTGGGGCTAAGAAAGGTCTGACGTAGCAAGAGCAGTTCTTGCCTAGTCCTATTGTTTACATTAAGTGAAAGGGTCACTCTATATTTCTTTCTTGTTTCCTGCTGTTATTACTAAATGTTTTACTGCTTTTGGATCAATAATCCTTCATTTCATCAAATTTCTAATCTGAGTGTTGTGGAGAGTAAATTGACTTAATAAATTAGCTTATGAAGAAGCACTATTTCCTATGAATTCATGTGATGCTAGCCATAATTCAGAAAAAAATTATGATATGGAAAGTAACTAAAGTTTTTAAAAACAACTACTGGTCAACAAAAAACGATATCATGTCTGAAATTATGCTTTTGAGCAAAGAGAGAAAAATTAAAATTGCTAACATTGACAGTTAGAAATTAAAACAAAACGCTGTCAAATGCATCAAGTAAGGAAAATGCACAGATCAGGTATTCGTGGGTAAATGTGTAAAGAATAGTATTTAAGCTCATTTTAAATTGTTAGAAATATTAAACATTTTTGGTATTTCTAAAATAAAATCATGTTATAATGATTCTGAGCATAACCACAAGCAGGAAAGTAGCAATAAAAATAATGATAATAACTTTTGAAAATTAACTTCAAGAGGAGAATATCCTGAAAAATACTAGTTGTAGCCTGGTAATTGAGAGAGAGTATGTGTGTCTTTGTTTGTCTAGAATTAGGCTACTCTCACGGGAAACTTTTAGCTTATTCCCTTTTATATATTGACATCAAAATCTGTTTGTTTTCCTTTATCTAATTTTTCATAGCAAGCTTACTTCCTTCTGGGGATCTTTTGGTGTGTATTGTTTCTTGACTTTCTTCACACTCATTTCTTGTCCATCTCCACATACTTCAAACCTACTTCCAATGAAGTCATACCCCCACTGACCATACCGTCTTGGCCTTGTTCTGACGCCTGACTGGCTGAAGCTTGCACCGTCATCTAGATGAATTATTTAAGTTTGATGGCTTTCGTAATAACAGGCTGGATCTCTCTGTCTGTTTTGCAATACTAGGGCCCCCTATATATATATATATATATATATATATATATATATATATATATATATATATATATATATATATATATATATATACATATATATATATATATATATATATATATATATATATATATATATATATATATATATATACATATATATATATATATATATATATATATATATATATATATATATATATATATATATATATATATATATATATATATATATATATATATATATATCTTTAGGTAGTAGGTTGGCCAGGGCACCAGCCGTCCGTTGAGATACTACCGCTAGAGAGTTATGGGGTCCTTTGACTGGCCAGACAGTACTACATTGGATCTTTCTCTCTGGTTACGGTTCTTTCCCTTTGCCTACACAGACACCGAATAGTTTGGCCTATTCTTTACATAGTCTCCTCTGTCCTCATACACCTGACAACACTGAGATTACCAAACAATTCTTCTTAGCTCAAGGGGTTATTTGCAGCACTGTAATTGTTCAGTGGCTACTTTCCTCTTGGGTAGGGTAGAAGAGACTCTTAAGCTCTGGTAGGCAGCTCTTCTAGGAGAAGGACACTCCAAAATCAAACCATTGTTCTCTAGTCTTGGGTAGTGCCATAGCCTCTGTATCATGGTCTTCCACTGTCTTGGGTTAGAGTTATCTTGCTTGAGGGTACACTCGGGCACACTATTCTTTCTAACTTCTCTTTTTCTTGTTTTGTTAAGCTTTTTATAGTTTCTATGAGAAATATTTATTTCCATGTTGTTCCTGTTCTTAAGATATTTTATTTTTCCTTGTTTCCTTTCCTCACTGGGCTATTTTCCCTGTTGGGGCCCCTGGGCTTATAGCATCCTGGTTTTCCAACTAGGGTTGTAGCTTAGCATTTAATAATAATAATAATAATAATAACAATCAACCTATTTAATCTAGAAACTTCTAGTTCAGAAGCGTTGCATATGGTCTGGGTGGGTTCACGCAACGTCAGGTTACCAACCTGACAGTATCTGAAGCAGGGTACCATCAGCGCGTGGCGAGTGCAACACTTAGATAACGCCACCCACCACCTCTCGTAACATAAAAAAAGAGAAAATCTTAATCTAAAACCTTGCTGCATATTCTAACCACGTGGAAAAATGAAAATGACGTAATCCCTCGTGTTAACTCATGTGTGTTATAAAGCATACCTAAACATGTTACATAAGACTTTGTAACAAAACTACGTCAAATAAAAATTTAATTTTCTAATATAGCGTAAATGTACATGTACCGAACTGAAAGAAAATATAACTAAATGAATGACGACAGCATTATGTAACTTACATACATTACTTAATCATACATGAGGGGGACCCACCTTGCAAGCTTGCTATGCATCTCTTAAATACATAAAAAAAAATAACCTGAATAAAATAATCTACTCTTATGAAGACCAGCTTTGTAAGAATATATATATATATATATATATATATATATATATATATATATATATATATATGTATATATATATATATATATATATATATATATATATATATATATATATATATATATATATATATATACACATGGAAGAAGCCAGAAATTGATGAAAAGTAGACATGGAATAGGATGCCAACAGATGTTTGCTTTAAGGATGAAAATGGAAATATTATCCACAATAAAAATGGATTGATAAAATAGCAGAGGATTTCTATACACTGCTATACAAAAATAATATAAGAAATAATGTCAATAGAAATAATGAAATACCTGAGCCGGCACCAAACGTAACAGTAGGAAAAGTAAAAAAAGCATTAAAATGCATGAAAATATGTAAAACAGCAGGAGAAGATGGTCTAACAATAGATGCAGATTTCATAGCAGTAAAACTAGCTGAACTCTACACCAAATGTTTACAAGAATGCTCTATACCTACATCTTGGAAAGTTTATGGTAGTTCACAAAAAGGAAGACAAAATACCTGACAAACTCTCCCCCTCCCACAATAATTTACTCTCCGTAATATATACAGAGCATTTACAAAGATCATATTAAGCTGAATAGAAAGACAGCTAGACTTCAATCAACCAATAGAGCACCCAGGCTTTAGAAGTGGTTAATCAAAGACCGACCATATCCATGTCATTAACCAACTAATGGAAAACTTCAACCAAGTATGACAAACCACTATGAATGTCATTTACAGACTATGAGAAAGCTTTTGATTCTGTCAAAACATCAGCAGTAATAAAAGCCCTTCAAAAAACCAGGAATATATGAATATTATGTTGGAACACTTGAAGACATCCATACAGGAAGTGCAACAATCCTAAAACTACATCGTTGCTGCCTCATGAAACTAAGCGGGATAAAGCTAAAAGACGTCGTTGAACGTTAATGGCAAAAGGTGATATACGAAGGAAATTCAGCCGTAATTAGTCCGTTAATGGCAAGTCAAAACTGCTGTGTTTCCAACATCTCCGGGGTCACCAGTTGTGAGAACAACAAGACGAGCAGAGAGAGAGACTGACAATTTACTGAACATGCAGCGGTCACTATATTACAGAGTGTGGATGGATAAGTAGATCGGGAGGGGAACATTTCTAGTCGCCACAATCATTTGTGTTTTGATTCAAATATAAATATAAAATACCAAGGCAGTATCCCACTGAAATATACAATATTATACATGGATATAATGCTCTCAAAGAGTGCAACATTGTTATATAAAAATCCACTGTGTGGAATAAATAATAAAGTTACACTATACAGAAAAGAGACCAGGGGGAGGAAACACAGCGGGTAAGACGATGTCCTAACACTGGTAATTTGCCGTTAGGTAAATAGTTACACCCTTGACTTGCCCACCCCTGGAATCCTCGTTTCTTGGCAGATTGGGTATCTCTAGCACAGTTCCTCGTCTTCTTCCCTCTCTCCAACCGCCAGGACCCAAGTACTCCTTTTCTCTGTCCTTTATACGGTGGGAGTCGATGGGGGGGGGGGGGGGGGGGTCATGTCATTGAACCTGATAAGCACAGATTGACTAACCACATCGGTCAGCTCTTATACGAATGGGGCTACCCTAAGGTCACGGGAGATCACTTGTTTTCAGCTTCCAAAAAAGTGAGGGTAATGGTGCGTAGAATAAGCCAGTTGAGGTGCCATATCGGGACTTTAGGGAGGGGCAATGTAGCGTTGTAAGGAGTGAATAGGAGGCAGGATTTTGTACAAAATACGAAGAGAAATCTTGGAGCTCTAAGGAAATATACATCCATAATAATCCTACCTATTCTGGCTTACTAAAAATTAATAATTTGAATGAGCAATTAGCAGTAGGCTGGTCCGATGGGCACACATCTTAAAACTAACAGACCTGAATAGGTACTGAGAGATATGATAAGCTGGTTGTAAATCACCAGTATTAACGTTAGATTCAAAACCATTGTAATAATTTATCTCGACACACATAGTTTAAGGAAAGAACCATCGTACGCTGGCGTAAGGCTTTTGTTCTGCGTTTTTACGCAGTGACGTCACGAACAGGGCCTACGGTACTGTTAACGAGTGCAGTTAGTTTGAAGAAGTTAGAGAGTGGGAGCTAACGTTTAGGGGGTAACTACAATATTGGGAGGTAGACCAAACACTGAAGAAAGGAAGAGTTAAGAAAAATTCTTCACAACACCAACTTGTGTCTTATTTATGTTTCATTTAATTAGATGCTAAACTTCCTTGTTCTTTATTAAAAGAAATCATGAAAACTTTCGATATTACATTCTAAAAGTAGAAAGTTGATTTACAAATCACACTATCCCTTGCTTATGCACTTTTAGCCTACTGCCATCATTGGTAAGGCTTGATATCACATTGCCGCAGATGTTGCTACATAGAAAATTTTTTCATAAACAATTATTGCAACTAACATTGACCATTCACCAGGGAAAAATCGTCTGTGGTTCTACAGTTAATTACTGATAGTTATTATCAAACAAAAAGGATGACAATAATTGGAATAAAATATACCAACTGACAGCTCCATGGGAAACTTGGTGGTAAAACGTTTTTCTCTCAAAGATTACGTTTTCATCCGAAGGCTGCAACCACGGTTGTGGGGGCCTGGGGTCATAGCTCCTAGTACGCACTGATTTTCGATTAAGATATTAGGGCGAGTTCCCTCGCTACTAAGCCGTGGCTGGTAATTCATTAACTGTGTAAAAAATGTTACGTTTGTATCGTTGGTCGAAACCAACGGGAAAACTGAAGTAGAGTCCGAACAGACAGTTCATAAGTGCTAATATTGGAATTACTAACCCAACTTCTCTGTTTTATTTAGGTGTATTCATGGTTGATTATGTTTAATGTTACGAAAATTTTCCCTTTATATTTTACTGATACTTGCATGGTTTTATGCATCTTTGCTGAAATAATTAATAATACAGTATGATATTAAATATTTGTTTCCACATTGCTTGAAATATACACAAGTAATGTTGGTTGTCCTGTGTGGAACGAAATTTTAAAAACAGTTTTGTTTCTATAGTTTGAAGTAATTACAATTCTTTGAGATAATTACTAGTGCAATTTTTCTCTTATGATTTTTATAAATATCATAGATTTGAAATTTTTTTATCATATGTTAGCTTTATTTTTTTGGATAGATCTTTCAATATAGGAAAAAAAAAAGTTGACGCCTATTGACGCAAAGAGCCTCGGTTAGATTTCGCCAGTCGTCTCTTATCTTGAGCTTTCAATTCAGTACTTCTCCATTCATCATCCCCTACTTCGCGCTTCATAGTACTTAGTCATGTAGGCCTGGGTCTTCCAACTCTTTTAGTGCCTTGTGGAGCCCAGCTGAATGTTTGGCGAACTAATCTCTCGTGGGGAGTGCGAAGAGCACGTCCAAACCATCTCCATCTACCACTCATCATGATCTCATAAACTTATGGCACTCGAGTAATCTCTCTTATAGTTTCATTTCTAATCCAGTTCTGCCATTTAACTCCTAATATCCTTCTGAAGGCTTTGTTCTCAAATCTACTAAATCTATTGCAGATTGTTTCATTGTCATACCATGATTCATGTCAATAGAGTAACACCGATCTCATTAAACTGATATATAGTCTGATTTTATATGTAATTTCAGGCGATTTGATTTCCAAATATTACTTAACCTAGCCATTGTCTGATTTGCTTTTTCAATCTTTCACTGAACTCTAATTTTAAAGACACAGTATTGGAGATCACAGTTTATAAATACTTGAATGATTTTACCTCATTAATCCTTTCTCCTTCCAATGACATTTCATCTTCCATTGCATACTCCGTTCTCATCATCTCTGTCTTTCTTCTATTAATCTTCAGCCCAACCTCATGTGATATTTCATGCATTCTGGTAAGCAAGCATTTCAAATCCTGTGGTGTTCTGCTAAGAAGGACAGCATCATCAGCATACTCTAGGTCTGCTAAATTCTTATCACCAATCCAGTCCAATCTTTCTCCACCATCTCTGACTGTTTTACACATTACAAAATCCATGAGAAGGATAAACAACATAGGTGACAACACATTCCCTTGGAGTACTCCGCTGTTTACTGGAATTAATTTGATAAGACTCCATTAACTTTGCACTTGCTATGCTCATGAACAGACTTAATCAAATTTACACATTTAAGAGGATTTCCATAATAACGCCGCACACTCCACAAAATTGACTGGTGCACACTGTCAAAGGCTCTTTTATAGTCCACAAATGCCATCAAACGCAAATCTATATATTTTACGCATTTCTGTACAACATCTCTCAAAATGAAAATTTGGTTAGTGCAACTACCACCTTTTCTAAATCCTTCTTGTTCATCTCTCAGCTTTTCATCAATCTTACTCTCCAGTCTCTTTAGAATAAGCATATTATATATTTTCATAACAACTGACGTAAGTGTTATGCCTCTAATTATTGCAATCAGTCAAGTCTCCTTTTTTCTTTTTTTGTTATTTCCACCAACACTCCTAACTCCCATTTATCAGGGTTTTGCCTCTTCACGCCACATTCTTCAAAATAATCTTGTAAGTCTTGGAGTCACTTTATTTTCGGCTAGTATCATCTCGACAGTTATTCCATCGTATCCAGGGGCTTTCCATCTCTTTAGTGTTTTGAGGATAGCTTCGACTTCAAACACACTGAATTATTTCATAGGCACATCAAGGTCTTCATCAGCCTCAGATATATCGATCAAATTATTCCCATCATATCTCTTATACATAACCTGACTAAAGTGTTCCATTCAACGTTGCCTTTCTTCATCTTCTCTTTTTTTGGTGGGTATATGCTTCTTCTTTGCCCCAGTCGAGATTTCATTAATAATTCTATGAGCAATTCTTACACTATAGCCAGTTCCTGAATTCACACACACACACACACACACACACACATATATATATATATATATATATATATATATATATATATATATATATATATATATCTATATATATATATATATATATATATATATATATATATATATATATCTATATATATATATATATATATATATATATATATATATATATATATATATATATATATATATATATATATATATATTTATGTATATATGTATATATATGTATGTATATATATATATATATATATATATATATATATATATATATATATATATATATATATATATATATGAGGAAATTACGAAAGCTGACACGTAATGAATTTAAAATGTTGAGTCTGTTTATGTCCTTAATCGATGAAAGTAATAACTCCAATCAAGTCTTTTCATTTTTCCCTCCGTGGCTATAATACATATATACATACAATACATGCATACATATATATATATATATATATATATATTCATATATATATATATATATATATATATATATATATATATATATATATATATATATATATATATATATATATATATATATATATATAGAGAGAGAGAGAGAGAGAGAGAGAGAGAGAGAGAGAGAGAGAGAGAGAGAGAGAGAGAGAGAGAGAGAGAGAGAGCAATCACATTATAATCTCTCTGTCACTGATATTAGAAAACCTGTTTAAGCTTACCATTGCATGTTTCATATTAGCTTCTGGAAATATGATTCGTTCAAACTGACCACTAAAGAAAGTAAGTGGAGTGACTCCTAAAAATCAACACGGTCTCCCAACTCTGAATATCGAATGTGCAAAATGGCGTCACTAGGTCATTTTAACTCTGTATTGTTATAAGTGGTTGTGAATGCCTATTAAAAACGTCCCTGCCTGGTGATCTGCTGGAGAGGGGTTCGAGCCCCGTTCATGCTTGATAGTTTTTTATAGTGTATGCAACCTAAAAATGGTGGGTTTAACCGAGCCTATAATTCCACCCCCTGAGTCATTAGCAGACGTTGTCTGGTCCTCCCTAATCCTAGCTTGGATGGAGAGGGAGCTTAGGTGCTGATCATATGTATGTATGCCCAGTGTCTAGAACATTGTTCTGCTAGCATTGTCACTGTTAAAGAAAACGTAATTTTAATCGGAAAATCCTCTTTAAGAATATACTGTTCTCAATCGTATTTCAGTAAAATACAGGCGACCGTAATTTTTACCCAACTTTATTATCATCTTTAATGGCTAATAACATTTATTCCAGGATTCTACTTTCTTTTACGGATAGTGTTTAACATTGCATCTTATGTCACGACGGATGATTCCCCAGAAAATGGCTTCATCATGTGGGTGCTGACTTACAGAAAACGGATTTTGAGCGAAGTGAAAAATCTATTTTTGGGTGAGGTAGCCATGTCGTCGTGATGGAAGTTCCTTCAAAGGTAGCTTCCTAGGTATATTTGACTACAGTGATATATCCCAGAGAATTCACCAAAGGTATCCATAATTCTAACTCCTGGAGCGAATATCCCTTAAAATTTTAAAAGGGATATCGCGTAATATCAGAGGACGTATTCTTGACACGTCTCATGGCTATCTACACCCCCAATAGCGCTTTCACTTCAAGGGGAAAGAGAGGCAAGAATAAGGAGAGTCGATAAAGAGACGACACTCCTACGGTACTGTAAATAGTGCGCCAAATCGCCACCGAGCCATTCTTTGTAGCTTTGTAGGTGTTGCAGATACAGTACCAGAGGGAGAGATTCATTATCCTTTTGTTCAAAAGAGGGTGGGTCCATCAGGACGACATGGCTACCTCACCCAAAAATAGATTTTTCGCTTCGCTCAAAATCCGTTTTTTGGGCTCAGGCCATGTCATCGTGATGGAAGTTTACCAGAACATTAATGTATCTGTGGATTTTCAATACTGCCGTTCATCTCGAGATAAATCTTTTCTTTTGGTCTTTTAGACCTAGAGACACTTGATGTTACCGTTATACATCAATCAGCTGATCATGAAATATGTCAGTGCTTCCTGCCCCCTACAGGGAAGAGTCTGGGTAGACTCAAGGAAAAAAACCCTAGGATTGTGAGTTCAAGGAAACAATCTAGCAAACAGTTTGTATATTAGTGTCATCATAGACATAAAGCATAGTCTGTATTAGGATGGTATTGATCTGTGCAGGTTACTGTACCTCCCAGGTCTGTCGATTAAGAGACGGACAGGTTTATATACGTGTAGGAAACCTTAAACAGTAAAATGAACAGTCTAGTTCAATAAGATCTTACCTGTTTACTTGGAACAATATGAATCTTAGTTCCGATATTTTCTTAAATATCAAAAGAGTCAAGGATGCTCTGACTTATACATACACTGGAATGTTTGGGGCGAAAGAGACGCAAAGATTCGTTCCATTGTTTATTACAAAAATAGAAATCATGGTTGTATTCACTTACATTTTACGCTGAACAATTCTGCATAAAAGTATAAACAGTAATAACAGAAAGTAGAATAAGTTTCACCTGAGAAGGAAACATTAGCCACTCTAAGGGAAATATGAAACGTCGGGTCCGGAAAGAGGTTCAGTTCTCCGTTGTCTGTGAACTGAATGTGGCCATCATCCCTCGAAAGGGCCACTATTTCACTAACTCTAGCTCCCGAGGCTAGTGTAAATAAGAATATCACCTTCTGAGTCAAATCTTTCAGCGAGCAATCCTCATTGTTCAGGGTTGATGCTAAGTGAAGAACTTTGTCCAAAGACCATGAAATGGGCTTAGGAGGAGCCGCAGGCCGAAGTTTAGTGCAGGCTTTAGGAATCTTGTTGAAGATCTCATTGGAAAAGTCTACCTGGAAGGCGTAAAGCATTGGTCTGGCTAGGGCAGATTTACATGTAGTAATCGTATTGGCTGCTAAACCTTGTTCATGAAGATGGATGAGGAAGGACAATCAGAAATCTGTAGAAATCTCCTTAGGTTTCTTCGCCTTGACAAAGGCCACCCACTTCTTCCAGGAAGACTCATATTGTCTTCTTGTTGACTTTGACTTGTATTCTTCTAAGAAGTTAATACTGTCCCTAGAAATCCCGAACCGTTTCTTGACCGCTAAGGCGAGAAAATCATGAGATGAAGGTTCTGGGTTTTCACTGATGAAGCTGAGACAGTCGATTTCTGCACTTGCTGAGTTAGAACTGGGTCCGGCAACGGGATCAGCTTCAGGTGTAGTTCCGTTACCAGAGGGAACCAAACGCTGTTGGGCCACTTCTAGGCCACTATTGCTGCTGTCCCTCGAAAGGATCTCAGTTTGTCGAGGACTTTCAGCAGAAGGTTGGTTGGAGGGAATAGGTAGATCTTGGACCGTCTGTTCCAATCTATGGACATTGCATCCATTGCTTGCGCTAGAGAATCCTCGTACGGGGCTACATACCGGGGTAGCTTCTTGTTGTCGCTCGTTGCGAAGAGGTCTATTTGCAGTCCTGGGACTTTGCGTAAGATGAAGGAGAATGATCTTGCGTCTAGGGACCATTCTGACTCTATCGGTTTGGTCCTGGATAGAGCGTCCGCTGTCACATTGCGGAACCCTTGAAGGTGGACTGCCGACAAGTGCCATCTCTTCTTCTCCGCTAGGCGGAGGATGGCTAGTATCACTTGGTTTATGTGAGGCAATCTCGAGCCCTGTCAGTTTAGGCATCTTATTATGACTTCGTTGTCTAGAATTCGGATTTGGATTGAGCAGCGGAGTTTCAGTTTCTTCTGGGAAAGAAAAACTGCCATGGCTTCCAGGAAATTGATGTGGAAGGTTTTGAAGAGGGGAGACCAGGTTCCTTGGACTTTCCGATGATGAGAGTAACCTCCCCACCCTTCTTTCGAGGCATTCGTGTGAACGGTGACTGACGGTGGAGGCGGTTGTAAGGGAACCTTGTTCCTTAGGTTTTTGGCCTCCAACCATGGCTTGAGTAGGGATCGCAGACGATTTGGTATCAGTCTTTGTAGATCTCTTCGAGCGTTTGATGTGTATTTTCTCCAAACTCCTGATGCATCTTTTAATTGTGCTCTCAATACTGGATCTGTCACTGAGGCGAACTGGAGGGACCCCAACGCTCTCTCCTGTTGCCTTCTTGATATCCTTGTGGACCAAAGAAGGCTTTTGACAGATCCTGCTATCTCTTCCCTTTTCTTTGATGGAATGAAAAGGCAGGGTGACTGTAAGTTCCAGTGGACGCCCAGCCACTGAAACTTCTGAGCTGGAGACAGTCAATATTTTTCTAAGTTGATCTTGAATCCCAAGTGTTCCAGGAACCGGATTACTTCCTTGGAGGCTTGCCTGCACTCTTCTTCGGATGCTGCCCACACCAGCCAGTCGTCCAGGTAGGCTACCACCTGGATTCCTTTTAGGCGTAGTTGATGAATGACTGCATTTGCAAGCTTGGTGAATACCCTTGGAGCTATGTTCAGACCGAAGGGCATGGCTCTGAAAACGTACTGTCTTTTTTGTAGTTTGAATCCCAGGTAGGGGGGACAGGGTCCTGATGTGTTGAAGCGTCAGCATTTTGAACTTGTAGTTCACTATGAACTTGTTGAGTGGTGACAAGTCCAGAATTACTCTGAGCTTTTCCGAGTCCTTCTTTGGAACACAAAACAGCCTTCCTTGGAATCTGACAGACTTCGCCTTCCTTATAACTCTTTTGCTCAAGAGTTCCTGAACATATTCTTCCAATATGGGGGTTGAGTGTTGGAGGAATTGAGGGAAGGTTAGTAGAGTTGAGCTCCAACTCCACCCTAGTCCATTCTTCATTAGGCTGTGGGCCCAGGGATCAAAGGTCCAACGATCCCGGAAGAAGAAAAGTCTCCCTCCTACCGGTAGCATCTCACTTTGAGTGCTGGGTGGAGGGCTTACCTCCTTGGCCACGTCCACCCTTGTTGCCCCTACCTCTGAAGGGGTGTCTGGAGGAACCTCTTAAGGAACCTTGAGACTTCGGCCGAAAGGTCGTAGATTGCCTTTCAAACACTGTGGTGAACACTGGTGAATGAGTCGCCTGCGTTTGGAGCATCAGTTGAAAGGTGGTGGGTGATTGTGCCACCGTCTGGGACACCGTGGCCACGAGAAGCTGTTGCTGTTGCTTAGGCCGAGAGGGCACTTTAGGTCGTTTTGGTTTAATATTCGGCTGGGGACCCTCATTAGCTGAAGATTTTCTTTTAGAGGACAAGCCCCATTTAGAGAGAAGGTTTCCATTCTTAGTGGTGACTTTGTCCACGACCTCTTTGACCACTTCACTTGGGAAGAGGTCTTTTCCCCAGATGTTGGAGGCTATCAGCTTCCTTAGTTTGTGTCTCACCGCAGTCGAGGCGAACACGAACTCTCTGCAAGCTCTTCGGGCTTTAATAAAGTTGTACAGGTCTTTGGTGACTGTTGCCAAACGAGATTTGGCGAAGACCATGTACATGTCTGGGGTATCTGGGATGCTTTCCATTGTCTGCATGCCAGTCTGCAGAGACTAGGAAGCAGCAAGACGTTTTTTTGTCTCCTGTTCCCTACGCAGGAGAAAGTCTGACAGCTTCGGGAGGTCTTCGCCGGACTGTCGTCCGGCAATATCTGCCTCCAGCTTCCCAACTGTGAAGGTGTTGTGCACATTCTTCCAGTCCGCATCGTCTGATGGGAAGGCAAGGGAGAAGGGTCTACACTCTTCCAGTGTAGGGCATGGTTTCCCTGCCTAAACTGCCTTTAAGGCTACCTTTAGCCCTTTGTCCATAAAGGGGAAGGCACGTTTGGGGTCAGCAATGAAGGACGGGTGCTTCTTGCTGAGAGCCGGCACCTTAGAGCTAGTAAAGGCCCTCTCCTTTAAGGTGGTGGTATATAAGGCCTGAGCCCTAGAGAGTTCAAGGACAATAGTTTCCTTCGGCTCTGTCTCCTCTTTGGATGCAGGTTCCGTCTTAAGACGGACATAGCAATCCGGGTAGGCCCCTTTGCTGGGCTAGTCCTCCACTGGGACAGTGCCCAGTTTTTCTGAGAGGAAGATCTTTCCCCCCCCCCCCGGCATAGGCATATGCTCTACGTACCTCCAGGGGTTAACGTCAGAGAAGGCGGGGAGATCCTTAACGTTTAGCTTCTTCGGGGCCAAACGATTTGCAACTAGCTGATGCATTTCCGTCCAAAGAGAGGCCTCCTTCTCGGACGATTTCTTCTGAATGTCCTGCACCATGGACAGCAACGAGTGCAACTTACTCGTGATGGAATCTAGTTTCAGTGTAGTGGAAGAGGTCGAAGGCACCGGCTCAGTCACTGTGGCCGATGATACCGAAATCGTTTCGGCTTTTTCGGCTTCTGTCTCAGGTGGAATGTTATCCGCCTGATCCAGTTCTTCCACTAGGAGATTGTTCTCAGTCTCCTCTGAGACAACTGACATGTGGTCCTTTAATTGGATGCTCTCCAAGGCATCCAAAACTTCAGATTCTACCGGAATCTGAACCAGGGGAATCTCAGGTTGAGCCTGGGGAATAACCGCATCTGAAGATGCCCTAGGAAAAAGACAAGCCCTCATCTTTTCATTAGGAAGGTATGGGCCAGAAGTGTTCTTCTGGAAGCCCCTAACCCATTTTCGCAGCATCTCCCTTTCTGCGTCCCTTGACTCAGTGGACTTTTGATCGTCAAAAGCCTCTCTTACCAGTTTTTCACAAACGGTACATACCTGCGGGTCCCAGTACTTGAGAGCCCCCTTGGTGACTGCGCAGCGAGCATGGGCCCTGCACATGCCATGGCCATAGAAGTTCTTACTACGGACCCTGCAAAAGCTGTTCCTGCACTCGGGATGCTCCTCCTGTAAAGAAAGAAAAGCATATAAGTATTCGGTGAAATTCTCAGATTTCAGCGTACATAATATTAATAATATTAGCTTGGATAGGGTAAGCTAGAGATAAGAAAGACACCTACATGTGTTTCCTGTCCAGCCAATTGCTATGACCTCCTCCAACATTGAAAGAAGAATTCTTAGGAATTTTAGGGGAAGATGATATCCTTTGATATAAAGTGTCTTCTTGACACAATCTTCCAGGTTCAATATTAGGGATTAAGGACAATAATGGATAATAACCATTAATGGAAGAGAGAACTGCTCTCTTCAATGTGATGGTCTCACAATAGGCTGCCCATGAAGCACCTTGTAGGTTGGAAAAACTTTTGGGCTACAGCACTGACTGTTGGTAACAAGTTGTGAGTCCTGTCAGGCCTGCCGGGCCTGTCGGAGTCTGCCGGGCAAGCTATACTGGGCTATTGAAGGCAATTACTGTCTTCAGAGTAATGGGTGGTAGGCCGCCGGCAACGGCTCTGCCGGCCAGCAGCCGAGTATCCTTCCATCAAGTAGGACCCGGCGGCAGCTGGAGGCAGATGACCAGGTATGGGTGCCAGCTGGCGGCCGGCAACTCAGCAGCCAGCAGCTGGTCCCAGTATGTCTATTGTCTTGGGGTTGTCGATCAACGACGCCCACAGTAAGGGGCGGCAGGGCAACTGCCGGCCGGCAGACAATTGACATGGCCCAGTAACGAAAGAAATAGAGAAAGAGAGGATGGAGGAACCCAAAGGCTCAGCCTTGCCGGCCTGCATCCAGAATGAGGGTTCAAGTGGAAGGGGGAATTAATTTCGGGCTTCCACCCAACCATATCCCAGTCATAAAGGCTATGGAAGGCAGTCCAAGGGAGGACTGAAGAACACTCTAAAGAATATGAGGGTACATGCCGGCAGCCGGCTTGGCCGGCGGCAGACAGGGAACCTGAGGCCGGTCCTACAATAACCCGTAGGGTCAATGTAGAATGACGGCCAGGAGGGTGTTGGCTCATTCAACACGAAAGAGATAGAGGGGAGGGGGTAGGTGTCCTACAGGTAAGGTAATGCCCGAAGGTACTACCTAACCTAAGGGATTCTGGTCTTATGGAGTAACCTCAGGTAGGGGAAATCATTTCCCCAGGTTGGGTTAGTCAAATGAGAGAGCGTCCGTAGGATAAAATCTCACAAGAGAACAGAATCTCGTGCCAGAGACCATAGGCAGTGAAGAAGTCATTTCTTCGGTCTAAGATCTACCAGCACAGGACCGTCTGCCAGGCCAAGGAAGGGGGAATTGTCATACAAAAACCCCCATGTATGGTCTAGGGAGGTCTAGCCTCCTGTGAGAGCAGCTTAACCTGACATGGGAAATCATTTCACCAAGACAGGAAGATGCCTAACACAGACTTATACTCTGATGTCCCGTTCTAAACTCAAAACCGACTCAGTGGTTAGGAGAAAGAAAACAATAAAACTTTGCCAGAACTCGGTTTGCTGCAAAGAAAACTAAGAATAGCCTAGGCTAATCAGATGGAAGGGGGATTGCTCTTGAATCTCCTAGGAGATAGTATCGACTTAAAAGGTATAAGAGGTGTCAGTCTCCCCTTAAAAGATAATACAAGACCAATGGGGACTTGTATGAAAGTATACTAAAGCCCCTAGGCTAGTAGTCTAGGAGCATTGAGAATTGTTTACCGAAACTCTCAGTATACTATCTTGGAAGAGGAAAGCATAATGCAGTAATATCATAAATGTGTAAAATATTGCCTGTGCTTCAATAAAACTTTACAAGGAAGGTTATATCATGCATGAAGTGTGTAGGTGCCTAGGCTAGGAAGCCTAGCACTCGTGAGGCTCGAAATAAATAGCCAAATCCACGACAACAATGACATAATATAAGAATCCCTAGCTAAAATTCTAAATAGCTAAAGTTATTAAAGCGAATTATGCCGGGAAAGGGTCGTTCTGGCTAACTAAATGTACAGAAAGAATGACCGCGTCCACGACGCCATCCGGCTGGCAACAGCTCTTGTTACGTTAATTACGATCTCAATCGAAAGGCAAAACTGGCAAGAGCTTATATTTACACAAATCAAAGACATTACTGTACTTAACTTTCCAGAACCTGATGAGGCTGGTGAAGACATCATAGTGACCAAAAAAACTCCAAAATAGAGAGAGATAACACGGGATAACACCGGTCAACGAAGATGCGAGAGAAAGAATGGCTCGATGGCGCCTCGCGGTGGCGATTTGGCGCACTATTTACAGTACAGTAGGAGTGTCGCCTCTTTAACGACTCTCCTTATTCTTGCCTCTCTTTCCCCTTGAAGTGAAAGCGCTATTGGGGGTGTAGATAGCTATGAGACGTGTCAAGAATACATCCTCTGATATTACGCGATATCCCTTTTTAAAATTTTAAGGGATATTCGCTCCAGGAGTTAGAATTCTGAATACCTTTGGTAAATTCTCTGGGATATATCACTGTAGTCAAATATACCTAGGAAGCTACCTTTGAAGGAACTTCCATCACGACGACATGGCCTGAGCCCAAAAATGGGAATATATATATAGGGTTAATTCTAAAATTTGCAATATTTGTCGATGTAAAGTTAGTTTATGCTTTTTTTTGTATTGTTTTGAAGAGAAATAGTTACACATCGTAACGGAATATATGAAAAAGCCAAATATACAAAAATTAAAGGTCAAAATATCAAAATTAAGTTAGAAATAACCAATTATTTGATTGATTCCGTAGTCTAGCATACAACATTGTTTTATTATTATTATTATTATTATTATTATTATTATTATTATTATTATTATTATTATTATTATTATTATTATTAGGTAATCTACAACTCTAGTTGGAAAAGCAAGATGCTATAAGTCATATAAAGGCTTCAACAGAGAAAAATAGCCCCGCAAAGAAAGGAAATATGGAAATAAATAAACTACAAGAAAAGTAAAGAACATTTAAAATAAAATACGTTAAGAACAGTAAAAACAGTAAAAAAGTTATCTTTTGACGTAATATTATGTTCATGTTAATAATTAAATGAAAGCAATAAAGCAAAATAAAAATGTCAAAATTACGATTTGTAGATTATTCTAAACATAGATTTATGAATTTTACAATGATAATTTCTTTACTAGAAATTAAGTGATGTGTGTATATATACACATATATGTATACACACACACACACACACACACACACACACACATATATATATATATATATATATATATATATATATATATATATATATATATATATATATATATATATATATATATATATATATATATATATTGTTATTACTAGCTAAGCTACAGCCCTAGTTGGAAAAGTAAGATGCTATAAGCCCAAGGGCTCTAACAGAATAAAAATAGCCCAGTGAGGAAAGGAAATAAGGAAATAAATAAACGATATTTGAAATAATAGAAAATGAAAAATGAAATATTTTAGAAGCATTAACATCAAAACAGATATTTGATATTAAACTATAAAAGGACTTATGTAAACCTGTTCAACATAAAAACATTTGCTGAGAGTTTGAACTTTTGAAGTTCTACTGATTCAACTACCCGATTAGGGAGATCATTCCACAACTTGGTCACAGCTGGAATAAAACTTCTAGAGTGCTGTGTAGTATTGAGCCTCATGGTGGCGAAGGCCTGACTATTAGAATTAACTGCATACCTAGTATTACGAACAGGATGGAACTGTCCGGGAAGATCTGAATGTGAAGGATGACCAGAGGTATAAAAAGTCTTAAGCAACATGCATAATGAAGTAATTGAACGACGGTGCCAAAGATTAATATCTAGATCAGGAATAAGAAATTTAATAGACTGTAAGTTCCTGTCCAACAAATTAAGAGGAGAATCAGTAGATGAAGACCAGACAAGAGAGTAATACTCGAAACAATGCAAAATGAAAGAATTAAAATACTTCTTCAGAATAGATTGATTACCAAAAATCTTGAAAGACTCTCGATAAGCCAATTTTATGTGCAATTGAAGAAGACACAGACCTAATGCGTTTCTCAAAAGTAAATTTGCTGTCGAGAATCAGTCCTAAAATTTTAAAAGAGTCATACAAAGTTTAAGAAACATTATCAATGCTGAGATCCAGATGTTGATTGTAAGTAGGTCAAGGACCGTGGGTCCTTGACCTACTTACAATCATTCTTTGAGTTTTGTTAAGATTCAACTTCATACTACACAATTTACACCATACAGTAATTTCAACTAGATCTCTATTAAGGGATTCAGCAACCCCAGATTTACATTCAGAAGATGGAATTGATGCAAAGAGAGTAGCCTCATCTGCATATGCAACAAGCTGGTTTTCTAGACCAAACCACATGTCATGTGTATATAGCATGAAAAGTAATGGGCCAAGAACACTACCCTGAGGAACACCAGATATCACATTCCTATACTCACTATGGTCCCATCAACAACAACTGTTTGCGATCTATTACTTAAAAATTCAATAATGATGGTAAGAAATGATCCACCCACTCCCAACAGCTTGGCCTTGAAAACAAGGGCATCAGGATTAACACGGTCAAAGGCATCACTAAAATTAAGGCCAATCATACGAACTTCCTGACAACAATCAAAGACTTTCTGTACAGCATTGGAGATTGTAAGAAAGCATCCCATGCTCCAAGGCCTTTACGATAACCAAATTGCAATCTAAAGAACAGATGATTACCTTCAGCAAACATATTCAGACGTTTTGCCAAAAGACGTTCAAAAACTTTAGATTATATGGGAGTTATAGAACTTGGGCGTTAATCAGTTGGACTTGAGCTACTGTGTGCGTTCAGATTGCCTTGCCTTATGCGAGACTTGGGTCTTGCATTGGCTGCCCATAAACGAATGTTACTGTAATTTACTTTAATTTAATTTGACTGTGGGGATTCTATCATGAGAAAATGGTACAGATAATTTACGTTACATCAGATAAGATTAATAATCATCAAATGGTGTGGAATTATGTTAAATTTAGATAGCATAATCTAATCAAGGTATATTAGGGTAGTGGTAGTTTTGACTGACCTGTTTTTCCTTATTCAGCAGCCAGGAATTTTTGGTTTCCAGGCGAGGGTAATGAAAATATGCCATGCTTCCCACGGGTTGGCTTCTGCAGAGGAGGTGCCTCATAATTTTCTATAAGAAGACCCATATAACTGAATGAGGGACAGGTCCCTCTAGCTACCACGAGTTAAATGAAAGGGATAAAAGACTGGCACGGCAACGGAGAAAAAAGCCCTGGTAGGGTCTCTCCTCTCTAGGTCCACGAAAGGAAACTTGTTGATAGATATAGTCTATCGAGTGGGAGAAAACGTGTTATAGCAGCAAGTCCCAGGGGAGTAGGAAATCGTGGGAAGGAATGAAAAGTACTTAAGTTAGAGGCGGAAGAATAGGGCATAAACTTTCCCGAGCAAAAGCTTAAGCAGAAGAGAGAATGACAGAAGGAGAGCAAGCTGAGAGGGAGAGAGCTGGCAAAAAGAACATTAGGAAATCATAAGAGAAAAAAAAATAATTAGTTTAAAGATAAAAGCTAAAGATTTAGAATTAATATGAGATTGAATTTACTTAAGCATTAATTAGGTAATAAGAAAGGTTATGGTTCGTAGGAGAATATAAAATGGATTTTGAGCAAAGCGAAAAATCTATTTTTGGGTGAGATAGCCATGACGTCCTGATGGAAGGTTCCTTCAGTAGCTTCCTTGGGTATATTTAACTACAGGGATATTCCCAGAGAATTAAACTAAAGGTTATCACAGAATTCTAACTTCTGGTGCGAGTACCCTAAAGGTTTCCCTCTAGGATATCGTATATCAACAGGGGACGTATGTATTAACACGCCACATAGCTATCTGCACCCCATATAGAGTTAACACTTCGATATGGAAAGGTGGAGAATAACTGGGGAGCCGTTCCACAGTTACACTCGTCCGTGGCTGCTTTTGGTAGTCAAAACGTAAACAAACGGGCGCCATTGCTAGATGACGTCACGTCCGTCCTCATCCTGAGGCCAGCTCCTTGCTAATCTCCATGATACAGCAGGACAGGGCGGGGCCTGAAAGGCTGGACTAGAATAGATGGGAGGGTCCATCAGGACGTCATGGCTATCTTACCAAAAAATAGATTTTTCGCTTCGCTCAAAATCTGTTTTTTGGCTCAAGTCATGACGTCCTGATGGAAGTGTACCAGAGAATTAATGTATCGTGGAAAATTTCCCCTTTTAAGTAAGTGCCAAGGGCTCCGAATAGAGGTATGTAATGTGTCCTCGCTAGAGTTTCCGTGGGGATCCAGCTTCCTGCCCCCCTGGCAGAGAAGTCCCGGCGGATCATATCAAAATCCAAAGTGATCATTGAAGGGCTACTCACCCTGCGGAGAGTTCGTGCAGGACTCGGAGACAAGACAGAAGGTTAATATTCGGGTAGGAATATTCTCAAGCATAGACAAGTGATAATTAATCACTACACTCCTTGGAGGAGAGATCAATCTGGTCTCGAAGGCAGGACGAAGGTAAGTATTCAAGTAGGAATATTACACAGCATGAGTGAGTATATAATATGGGTAAATTTATATTATTCTTCTCATTCCAAAGGGAAGGGGTTAAATGAAACTATGACAATCATGTATTTCATAATAATAATAGGAGCGGAGAGAGACGCACATGTAATAAAATAGACATTTTATTTCATAGATTGCAGATTATAGTGATAACAATTGCAATAAAAGTGTAAAGTTAATTTAGAATAATAAAGAATAATGTACATAGAAAATAAAAGACTTCAATCTTGAATCTGAAAGAAATTTCACTTTTAGAAACACAAGTTCCGGAAAAACGTCAGTCTTTTTCAAAGAAAAACACATCATGCCCTAGAGCATGTGGCACTCATGTGAAGTCTATGACATTTCACCTTGATAAGAACAGTCTATTAGAAACACTAAGTGTCCATGAAATCACTATGTATCACACAAGGGTCAACGCAGGCTCCCGTAGAGTTAAAGTCCCAAGTAACTCGCTGTTGTATGCAGAGTTAAACGGCAGGTTTCATAACACTACCTACAGCTACCACGAAATGTTTGACTTCATGCACTTGCTTCGCGTAGTGCTTGAAGAAAACGCGCGACAATTTCCACCCTGTGAAGCTCTTGAGGCTTTCGAAATCCATGCTCTGGAAGAAATTCAGAGAAGACGCGACTTTTCTAGGATCATGACCTGCGAGTGTACTGTCAGGATCCGCTCTGCGAATGAAGTAGGTGATTTTTGCTCTTAGTTGTTTCAGTGACAGGTCACTACCCGATGTTTCTCCTTTGAAGAGTTGACCTCCACCGAAGTCTGAAGTTCTTCGAAGATAGACCTTAAGACTCTCCACTGGGCATAGAGAGACATCTTCCTTCAGGGGCCAGATTCTCCAAGGGCCCCATCTCTTGGTGGGTAATTCATTCTTTGCGAGAAACGTCGGATCAGGGAAGAGGGTAAGTTCTCCTGTATCTGTGAACAGGATATGACCCTCGTCTCTTGACAATGCCACTATTTCGCTGACTCGGGCTCCCGAGGCGAGAGCAAAAAGGAATATAACTTTTTGAGTCAGGTCCTTTAGAGGGCACGAATCGTTGTCCAGGTTAGAGGCAAAATGGAGCACCTTGTCCAGGGACCAGGAGATAGGTTTTGGCATAGGTGCTGGGCGTAGTCTAGCGCATGCCTTTGGTAGTTTATTGAAGATATCGCTGGACAGATCAATCTGGAAAGCGTACAGTAGTGGTCTAGTCAAAGCCGATTTGCAGGTGGAAATCGTGTTGGCTGCTAAGCCTTGTCCATGAAGGTGAATGAAGAAAGACATGCAAAAATCAATGGTGATTTCCGTAGGATTTTTCGCTTTGACGAACGAGACCCACTTTCTCCAGGATGATTCGTATTGCCGTCGTGTGGATTCGGTCTTGTATTCCTCGAGGAAGTCTAGACTTTTCTTCGAGATCCCAAACCTTTTCTTTGCTGCCAGGGAGAGAAAATCATGAGATGAAGGTCCTTGACTTTCAGTGATGAAGCGAAGACAGTCGACTTCTGTACTTGTTGAGAGAGAACTGGGCCCGGGAGGGGGATCAGCGTGGGCTGCAGCTCCAGGACCAGGGGGTACCAATTGCTCCTGGGCCACTTGGGAGCCACTAGGGCCGCTGTCCCTTTGAAGGTTCTCAGTTTGGAGAGGACTTTCAGCAGAAGGTTGGGGGGAGGGAACAGGTAAATCCTGGACCATCTGTTCCAATCCAGTGACATGGCATCCACTGCTTCTGCCTTGGGGTCCTCGTATGGGGCCACATATCGAGCAAGTTGATTGTTGTCGCTCGTTACGAAGAGATCGATCTGAAGTTCCGGGACTTGGCGAGAGATGAAGGAGAATGATCTTGTGTCTAGAGACCATTCCAACTCTATTGGGCTTGTCCGTGATAGAGCGTCCGCCGTCACGTTGCGGAATCCTTGTAAGTGAACTGCAGACAGGTGCCATTTCTTCTTTCCTGCCAGACGAAAGATTGGAAGAAGTACCTGATTTATCTGGGGCGATCTCGAGCCCTGACGATTGAGACATCTGACTACCACCGAGTTGTCCAGAGTCAGACGGATGTAGATCGAGGGAGGCGGGGAGAGTTTCTTCAGGGTGAGAAGAACCCCCATGGCCTCCAAGATGTTGATGTTAAACGTCTTGAATAGGGAAGACCATGTTCCCTGAACCTGTCGCTGGTGGGAGTGACCTCCCCAGACCTCCAGTGAAGCGTCCGTTTGGATGTTGATCGATGGAGGCGGGTGTTGAAGAGGAATGGACCTTTTCAGGGCCTTTGCTTCCGACCACGGCTTTAATAGTAAGCAAAGTCTGTTTGGAAGCCGTCTCTTGAGGTCTGTTCGAGCGATGAATGTGGAACGTCTCCAGACTCCCACGGCATCCTTTAGCTGTGCGCGAAGCACTGGGTTTGTCACAGAGGCGAACTGTAGAGAGCCTAGAACTTGTTCCTGCTGTCGTCTTGAGATCCGTTTGGATTTCAGCTGTCTTCTGACAGACCCTGCTATTTCCTTCCTTTTCTTCTGCGGGATGGAAAGGCGGTGTGACTGAAGATCCCAATGGATTCCCAACCCTTGGAACTTCTGAGCTGGAGAGAGGCGAGATTTCTCGGCGTTTATCTTGAAGCCCAGATGTTCTAGGAACTGGGTGACTTTGTTGCAGGCTCATACACAATCTTCGGGCGATGTCGCCCAGACCAGCCAGTCGTCTAGGTAAGCCATCACTTGGACGCCGCGAAGGCGGAGCTGTTGGACGATGGTGTCTGCCAGCTTGGTGAAGATCCGTGAAGCCACGTTGAGTCCGAAGGGCATGGCCCTGAAGGCGTAACTTTTTCTTTGGAGTCGAAATCCTAGGTAGGAGGAAGCGTGATGATTCATTGGAACGTGCCAGTAGGCATCCGCCAGGTCTATGGAGACCGTGTAGGCCCCTTGAGGCAGAAGGGTCCTTATTTGTTGGAGAGTCAGCATCTTGAACTTGCTGTTCGCAATGAACTTGTTGAGGGAGGATAAGTCTGGAATGACTCTGAGTTTGTCGGAGTCCTTCTTGGGAACGCAAAATAGTCTCCCTTGGAACCTGGTTGACTTTACCCTCCTGATCACCTTCTTGTTCAAGAGTTCTAGGAGGTATTCTTCCAGGAGGGGGGTTGACTGTTGGAAGAATTGCTGGAAGGCTGGGGGTGGTTGCGTCCAACTCCAGCCTAGTCCCTTCTTGACGATGCTGTGTGCCCAGGGATCGAAGGTCCAACGATCCTGGAATTGGCGGAGTCTTCCTCCCACCGGAAGCACTTCATTGCTTCTGGTGTCCCGAGGGTTTGCCACCTCGGCCGCTAGCTCCCCTTCCTCCTCTGCCTCTGAAGGGGCGGCGAGACGAATCTCTGCCGGAACCTCTGCTTGTGCCCCTACCTCTGGGACGAAAGGTAGTAGCATGTTGCTCAAACGCAGGGGTAAAGACCGGTGACTGCGACACCACCGGCTGGGTGACCAACTGAAAGGTCTGCTGTGGCTGTGCTGCCACATGGGGAGTAGCGGAACCCGGAAACTGCCGTCTCTGTTGACGTTGCTGGGGTTTCGGTTTCTGGGACTTCCTCTTAGATGGAGGGCCATTGTCCTGAGAGGATTTCCTTTTCCTTGACATGCCCCACTTGTGGAGAAGGTTCCTGTTCTCCGTGGCGGCCTTGTCAGCAATCTCTTTCACCAGGGAGGAGGGAAAGAGATATTTACCCCAGATATTGGAGGAAATCTGTCTCCGGGGTTCGTGTTTTACCGTCGCGCTGGCAAACATGAATTCACGACAGGCTCTGCGAGCCTTAGTAAAGCTGTACAGGTCCTTAGTTACCGTTGCCAAATGTGTTTTGGTTAGGACCATGTAGAAGTCCGGGACTCTAGTGTCCCCGGCCATGAGTTCGAGCTGTACCTGGAGGGACAGCGATGCGGCAAGCCTCTCCTTCGTATCCTGTTCCCTACGAAGGAGGTGATCATTTATCCTTGGGAGGTCCTCATTGAACTGACGACCGGCTACGTCAGGCTCTAACTTCCCTACCGTGAAGGTTGACTGGATGTCTTTCCAGTGTCTATCATCGGGAGGGAAGGTAAGGGAGAAGGGTCTGCACTCCTCCAGTACAGGGCAAGGTTTTCCTTCTTCCACTGCTTTCAAGACCGCTGTGAAGGCCTTTTCTATAAAGAGGAAGGTCACAGCATTCGGCGCAACGAAGGTTGGGTGCTTCTTGCTGAGCGCCGGCATCTTGGAGTTGGTGAAACCCCTACTCTTCACCGCACTGGCTAGCATAGCCTGGGCCTTCGCGAGATCGAACACGATTACTTCCTTCGGCTCGGTCTCTTCCTTTGAGGCTGGTTTGGACCTGAGCCGGACGTAACAGTCCGGATAAGCCTCGAAATTCGGGAAGAATTCCACTTCTTCCAACAAGATCGAGCCGACCTTCTCACTGATGAAGATCTTACCAGTTTTGATCGGCATATGCTCGGCATATCTCCATGGGTTAGTATCCGAGCAAGAGGGGAGGTCCTTAACCGAAATCCGTTTCGGTTGTTTAAAACTCACTAGGGTAGACCAGAATTGCTCATGGTCTCACGAAGTTTTCTTTCCATGAGGGCTTCAAGCATCTTGAAGACCTCCTGAGTGTCTGATGGAAGAGGGTCCGGGGACGGCGGAAGTCGAAGGAACAGATTCCTCGGACGGTGCAGGAGTCGATGCGGGAGTAGGAGTGGGAGCGACCTCAGACTCCGAATCAGGGTATTCCACCTGATCTTCCTCATAGTCGAGCTCCTCGCCCATGAGGTTCTTCTCCGTCTCTTCCGACACTTCCGACATATGTTCCACGTTATCGGAATCTAAGTGGCACTCATGCATGGACTGGGCCATGACGATATCAGGTTCCACCACGAGCTGGACGGTGGGGATCTGATCACTGGGGACCACGGAGTCTTTAGATGCCTTTGGAAACAGCAAGGCCCTCTAATCTTCGCTGGCGAGATACGGTCCGGTGGCGTTTTTCTGGAAGCCACTCACCCACTTGCGTAGCTTCTCTCGAGCATTGTCCCTTGCCTCCGCTGAAGGAGGATCGTCGAACGCTTCGACCAGACGACTCTTGTAGACTGTACAGTGCTGCGGATCCCAGTATTTCAGGTCGCCTCTCTTGGCGGCGCAGGGGGCGTGGCTCCAGTACGCCTTGTGCCCGTAGAAGTCCGGGAGCTTCACTCCACAAAAGTTGCTTTTGCACTTCATATACTCCTCCTGTAAAAGAAAGAGATCATGAGTACATGGAATGCATAAAAATGACTTACATTACTCTAAAATTAAGATAACTTAATCTAAGTTTTTTAAGCATTAAAACAATTCATAAGGTATTATAATGCCTGAGAGTAGAGAGCGGGAAAGGAAGTAGATAGACACATACTTGTGAATCCCGCCCAGTCGGTTACCGTAACCTTATCAGTAGGCAATTTTTTTTGAAACGGATATCCATATGGATAAGCCGTGGTGGGTAGAAGCTAGGGCTCTAGCAGAAATTGCCTGCGAGGTGTAGCAGGGACTGAGACCACTCAGATCCCTGGTTAGAAGGGGAGTAGGGAACACCCCTTACTAGATATAGGTTCTGGCAATCGGCTGCGTGAAGACACACAGAGTATGCTGGAATATTGTAATGTGCAATCAGACAGCACAGCCACAATTTCAAAGGTGAGACAATACCTATATGTGTAAGTGGCTAAGCCATCTGGCTGCAGTATATTGGCTGTCAGCATATTGTCGGCAGGTATGAGAAGGGGTGCATGTCCCTTAACGTCTCCAGGGGGTGCCGGCAGACCGACGGCATGCCGGAGGCCGATCCTGCAGGGTGGAAGGCACCAAGACAGACACATTGAGTATCTAAAATGTAATACCATCATGGTGACCGCCGGCACAGCGGCAGGTCGCCGGCAGGAGGCGGCGGCTCCGGCAGCCGACGGCTGACGGCCTGGTGAGCTTGGATCACTTCATAAGACAGATAAACATATGGTTGTATAGCTAGACCGCCGGCAATCAATGCCGGCACCCAGGTGGCCGGCACGGGGGGTCAGACAGCTGTTACTAGGTAAAAAGAGGGGTGGGACGACGGCTGTATGCCGACGGAAGGCGGCAGCCTCCGGCACACGGAAGGCTGACATCTTAGAGGAGGGAGGGGATCTTAAAAAGAATGTCACCAGAGGTAAGGCGGTATCGCCGGCAGTGGAAGCGGCAAGGGACCGGCACCAGGATAGACGGAGAAAAAGGTAAGGAGGGATGGGAGGGGTAAGACCACATACCCCTCCGGCACCCCTCCGGAGAGAGTGCACTCATGATAGGAGTAGATACTCATAGCATCCGGTGGCAGGGGGCCGGCAGTCGGCCGGGTGCCTGGGGTAACCCAAGGGATGGTTATAGGGCACTTAAGCGGGGGAAACCCCCGCCGGCCGGACCGCTGCTGGCGACTACCCCCATAGAACGCTATGAAGGGTATGTGTACTAGAGCGGCCAGCTCAGCAGGAGAACAAGTTAGCTCTACCACTCCACCCAAGGGAGGAGTTGTAAGACTAAGGACAGATGTGTATAGGCAAGCCTACACCAAAGGGATAGGCGGGGAGGGAGAAGATGAGGAGTCTTTCATAGGGGAGGCTCTGTACAAGAACGGCCACCAAGGAGAGGGAGAACGCTCCCTAACCTAGGTTAGGTAACCAGAATGAGATTGGTACAGGAGTACCGTCTCAAACTATAAATGTACAGAATCAGCCCCCAGAGCTTAACCTAGAGAAGGAGGGTTAACTCCTAGGCTAGGTAGGCTGAAAGACACATCGCAAGTTGCAGGGAAGGAGGAGTAACCCAACCAAATGCAACTGAGGAAGGGCAGAGCCGTTCCTTATTTCTCGGTCACAACCCTAAGGGGGGATCATGCCCTTAGGGTAGACAGAGAAGCGATAAATACTCTGTTTGTAGACTAGATTCCCCTATATAGAAGGGAAAGCATGGCCACACAGAGGGAATGCCCGCAGGCAGGGGGGATTAGGGAGCATATAGGGGTTCCTACATTTAGGTTAGGGTGGAAAGATACGCAATCAACCCGGTACCCTATATGGTCCCCGAAGGCGAAAACACTTACATCACAGTTAACAGTATGTTTAATAATGCCACAATCTTCATAACTTAACCTAGGATCACTGGTATATATCATGCATGAACAAAAGCACTAGGCTATCTAGCCTAGGGACTAAGCTATGGGGTCGAACGACGACCGAGTAGATGAGCGCTAAAACACGATACAAGTAATTCCTAGCTATGAAGACTAAATAACTAATAATATAAATTAGTTTAGAGACCGGATAAGGCTGTTCTGGCTAGCTAAATAAGGCATGCAATAGAACAGCGACGCCATAAAATGGCGCATCCGGGATCGGCACAGCTCCGCAACAAAACACAATATTTTACGAAAAGTAGAAGTTACTTTACGGCTAGAGCTTATTTAAACAATACTGGGACCTGGTACTCAACTTTCCAGAAGAAGGCGAGGCTGAAGGTAATGACATAACGGCGATGTAAGTCGATGAAAATCGCACAAAGGGAAATCCGACCAAAGCAAGGGGCTACCAAAAGCAGCCACGGACGAGTGTAACTGTAGAACGGTTCCCCAGTTATTCTCCACCTTTCCATATCGAAGTGTTAACTCTATATGGGGTGCAGATAGCTATGTGGCGTGTTAATACATACGTCCCCTGTTGATATACGATATCCTAGAGGGAAACCTTTAGGGTACTCGCACCAGAAGTTAGAATTCTGTGATAACCTTTAGTTTAATTCTCTGGGAATATCACTGTAGTTAAATATATCCAAGGAAGCTACTGAAGGAACCTTCCATCAGGACGTCATGGCTTGAGCCCAAAAACTCAGTTATAGAAATATCTAAGCCGAAGAGGACCATGTGCAAAAGCACAGGGAAGGTTGGTGGGTTGTAGAGGTGCGAGAGAAAAACGCAGGAATAGTACTATAGAATGTTCTGGGAGGAAAGATGGCGGCAACAACGCATTACGCTATTTCGTGGGGAGGAGAGGAGGGAAGGAACAGGGAAATGGGTAGGGGAGAGGTATGTACATAAGGGAGTGTCGGGAGGCGACAGGAGGCGCATGATGTGTGTGTGTGCAGGTAGCAGAAGGCGCGGGAGAAAATTCAGAGAATAGTACTAGAACGTGGAAATGTATTACGCTTGGGCACAGGAAGAGAGGAGGGAGAAGGGAGGGGGATTGAGGGAGGACATGTGCATGGAGAGTGTCGAGAGGCGACCAAAGGTGCATGGTATGTGTCTGTGTGCAGGTAGCAGAAGGGGCGGGAGAAAAGTGAGGGAATAGTAATAGAAGGGCGGCAATGTGTTACGCTAGAGCACGGGAAGAGAGGAGGGAGGTGCATGGTGTGTGTGTGTGCGAGCTGAAGGTGTCGGTCGGTGGCAACAGGCCAACAGATGAGGAGGGGGAGAAGGTTATGAATTAGAGGCGAAGCGAACGCCCTTGAAAGGGAGGGATTAGGGTGTGCATGGGATGGAGGTGCATGGGATATGTGTGTGCCAACGAAGAGAGGTGGTTGGCAAGCAGCCAAAAATTGAGGAGAGTGTGCAAGTGCTAGGAGGAGGACAGAGAGTGCTATGGCGGTGAATAGGAGCGAGTAGGTTGTGTGGGGAAGAGGTTAGTGTTGGTATTTATATCTTAAGCACGAAAGTAATAGAAAGAATTTTAGATTGAGAAAAACAATCGATAACGGTTACATAAGAAAAGAAACAAAATATATACGCTACACTTCCTTGATTTATAGGTTTGTGTTAGGGAGAATAGGTCACCGTGTGGGATAGAATAGGGAATAGGATAGGGAGGATAGAGATTTACTTAAGGGAACAGTAATAGTACCTAAGATTTCTCCTCATTGGTGACGATACTGTCACCGTGCATTATAGACTGTGCATTTGTAATGGGTTATTGGGGAGGGGAGGGAAGAGGTATGTGTGCTGAGTGGGATAGGAGACTATCCCTACCGGATAGGAGATAGCTTCCGGATGAGAACATGATAGACCATATGTAGTGATTGTAGATGAGATAGAATTATCCTTTAAGCTAAGAAAAGTAATAAGTTTGTGGGATTACTGACAGTGATTGAGGAGATCCCTAGGCTATGTAAAATCTTGAGTTTGCAAGAATTCAATGGAATGAGGGGGTTTTTGACCATATACTTTTCATTTACGTGAATAGTTTATCGAATAAAGGACTTTATTGTACAGGGGGGACAGGGAGAGAGTAGGGTAGAAACATAAGCAGTGTTGGTGTAGAAGTAAGAGAAATGTCAAGAATAAGTCCTTAGACTTTTATCCTAGACCTATGTTAGTGTATGTGTGCATAGCAACTTACGATAGGCCTATTCATGAGCTAAAGTTATAAATTAAGATACACTTAAATATCTATGATAAGAGAGTAAAATTTATGTGAATTCAAGGGTTGATTATGTTATGACTCATCATTTATCTGGGAGGAGGATAGGTGCAAAGGAAGACAGAAATTTTGTGTATGGTTTCCAGTATTTGTTTAGTGACTTGTTCATCTGTACAATGGGGAGGAAGAGTTTTAGTTCGACGAAGAGGTGTAGTTTTACTGCAAAGAAGAAGATAATGCAACAAGGGTCCAGCTCCTGTGGGAAAATTACAAAAGTTACAGGGTCTATCTTCAATATTGATGATCTCCCAGCTGCAGAGGTAGCCCAGTCGGAGACCTATGGATGATAACAGACAGTTTTCTATTAATAAATTTAGAAATATCATGAATGAATTAGTTGATGACCTCGGTGTACCACGCAGCAGAACGGGAACCAGCATGCAGCAATTGTTTGATTAGACTTTTCTTTTGTAAATGACAATAATCGGACCTTAACTTTTTAATTTGTTTTAGAGAGTGTTTGAAGTTATACTTACAGTGGTACATCATAAGACATTGTTTGACAGGCGGTCAGCCTCATCATTTCCATGAATACCTATGTAGCTTGGGATTCAATTAAAAGTAACTTCCCTGTTCCTTTGGGTGTGGGGTATAACAAAGGCTTTGATGCTAGTTATAAGAAGGACATTATTATTTTTAGTGTTTCTACGATTTTTAATAGCCTGAATGGCTCCTCTAGAGTCAGTGTGAATAGTTGTATTACCAAATTTGGAAAGGGAATCTTCCAGAGCATTTCCAATGGCAAAGAGTTCTGTCTGAAGGATCGAAGCATTGTCAGAGAGCCTCCAATTACTGGCAAAAATGCTGGAAAATACAACAGAACCTGCAGCAGGAATATTCCTGTCAACAGAACCTTCAGTGAAATAGACATTTGTGGAACTTGTATCGTTGATTGAATTCTGAGCAGAGACTTTTATCTGTTGAGGGGTGCTTGAGCTTTAAAGGCTGTAAGAGCAATGTAATTAAACTTAATTGGATCAGGGGTCCAGGGTGCTGGAGGGACATAATGTTCATAAAATCTATCATGTTTAATAGAGAGAGCAACCTTTTACACATTTAACTTTCTAATTATCTGAATAGGGTTTCCAACATAGTGATTTATGGGCTGCAAGGTTGCAAAAGCCCGTGTCTGGCCAAAAGGGCCAGGAAATCTCTACAAACAACAACAAACAACATAGTGATACGGGGGCTGAAGGTGTTCATGCAAATTTATGAGTCTGGCCACTTTGATTTTAAGTGGGGAGTTCCTCTCTGTTTTTAAGGTTTTGATAATAATGCAGAAAATGCGAATATTAATTTTATCTGCAAGAGATAACAGGCTGGTTTCTTGCCTGAGAAGATGGAGTCTTGTCCATTTCGGGGCACCTGTGATTAAATACATGCTGTTATTTGTATGACTTCAAATAATGAGAGAAGCTTGGGGGGGGGGGGGGGGGAGTGAGTGCAGGGTCAGAGTATTCAACCTATGATCTTACAGCTTGCACATAGAATTGTCTCAATAAATGCCAAGAAGCTCCTTTACATAGAGAAGTAATTCTTTTCATGGCAGAACAAAATGAGAGTATCGTAACTTGAGTATGGAGGAGCAGTTTGATGTTAATATTGACTCCTAAGTAAGTGAAATTTGGAACTCATTCAATAGGATTGTTACTAAGAAAAAGAGGGGGTGGAGGTTCAATGAACTTAATGGCCATTCCCTTAGTTTTATAAGGATTAATTTTGAGACCAAGTTCATAACATTTGTGGGCGATGGTGTTATGAGGTCTTTGCATTTTTTTAGACTTTTGAGGGACGAGATGACATAATACTCAGATGTCATCTGATAGATGAACATTTCGATCCCCCAAGGAAGGTCAAGTTGGAGGAGATTTTCGACAAGGATGTTAAATAGGAAAGGGCTGAGGATTCCATCTTCAGGAGTGCCATTTTCCAGAGGGAGGAAGGGGGATGTGGCCCCTTGAAAATTGACCCTAGCTACCTGATCCTGTGTATAGGCCTACTTGTGAACCCAGGACAGAAGATGACCTCCAACTCTTTTGCGAACAAGAGAGAACAGTATGGCAGGTGTACTGGCAAGTTCAAAAGCCTTTTCAAGATCTAGGGACACTACAAAGGCCCTTCCATCGTTGATGGTTGCAATGAGGTCAGTAATACATTCATGAGTGCCAACACCTTTAGTGAAAGCATACAGGCTATGGTGCAGAGTGCCAACCTTCCATTGGAGGTGGTTAAGGACCATTCTTTCCCCAACCTTTTCCATGCAACCAGTTAGAGCTATGGGTCTGTAGGCATTTTCCTCTTTTTGGTTTGGGAACAGGTTGTGTGTCCTGTTGCCTCCGAAGCACAGGTCAAATCCTGTCAATGTGGGTCTTGTTTATGAGGAGGAGGTATATCCCCTTGGCAGAGTCGCTTATGCGTTTGAGTATACTATAGGTGATGAGGTCAGCACCTGGAGCAGTGTCCTTAGTTTTTGAGAGGGCAACATTAAGCTCATCCTTAGTATATGGAACATCTGTGTCATCAGGCATATTGCATGCTGCAGTGATCATAGCCGTTCTGATAGGGTAAAGGGCTCTTTGCCTTTGTCTAGCCTCAGGAGAGAGGTTAACAGACTTTAAACGATTCGCAAATTCTTTGGCTATTCGGAGAGCCTCAGCAGGAGGATTTGGGTGAGAGACCCTTATAATGGGTCATTTGCCGGAAACCTTGTTAAACCAGCCCCAGATTTTTCTTAAAGAAGTGAAGGAGTTAACCTCAGCATGCCAGTCTAACCATTTCTCTCTTTTGATTTCATCTGCTACCTGAACTGAGTGAGTTGCTATTCTAGTTAGGTTTAGATGAAGAGCGTCGGTGCTGTGTCTTCTAAACAGTTTCCTAATGCGATTTAGTTGCTTATTCATTTCTTTAATCTGGGGGTTGTAATACCAGGCATCCTTGTGATCTTTGGTAAATGACTTTTTCTATGGCATTGAGGACTCAGCAGCCTCATTTAGCTGGGCATTGAGGGTATAAGGGATAGTATCAGAGCCCTCAGGATGATCAGCAGAGTAGATATCAGCCCATGATGTCATGTGCTGCTCAAACAGATCCCGTTTGTCGAAGTAAGGGTTCCATCACTTTGGAGGAGTAGGAGGGTTAGGCAACTTCTCCAACCCTATAGAGAAAATAATGCTGTAGTAATTGCAATAGCATTGGATGCAGGTCCCATGTGGAATCATTGCATAACTTTCGGGAGGCGAATGTGGGATCCCGACGTCTCCCAGTAATATGAGTGGGAATATCTATATTGTTGAGGCGTTTCACACCAGGAAATTCCTCAAGCAAGGAGGAGAGATGATTGCCAGTAGTATTAGTGGGGGGAGGATGACTCTAGGAAGGGATGATGGGCATTGAAGTCACCTGAAAAAACGGTATCCCGGGCCGCGGTTGTTACAAAGAGAAGATCAGCATCAATTACACTTGCAGGCTTTCTGTAAATGTTGTGTACTGTAAGTGTAGTGTTTGACAGGGTGATTTGAATACTAAGTGTTTCTGCTTCGTAGCAATCAATGTCATTAATTCTTTTGGAAGTAAAGGTGTTCTTAACTAATGTGAGTGAACCATGACAAGGGTCAGTGAAGTGTATTCTTTATACTTTATAATTAGCAAATGTAAAACAACCGTGTTCTCTAAGTAAATTTTCCAGCAAGAGGATGACATCAGGATTTTGCACAGCTACTTGAGACTGCAGGAGAGCATATTTCATTCTGATACCTGCAATGTTCCATGATACAAACATAAGATTATTATATGCCTGTGGTAAAGGGGAAGGAGGTGTGCTCAAGTCACTGTCAGAATCTGCGAATTTTACTGTAGAAAAGCACGAGAGAGGGTCTCACGGATATTCTTGATTACCGATTTTAGGGTGTCATCTATAAATAAACTTGGAATTATTTTCTGTATAAATTTTATGGTGGCTGGCTCCAGGACACTGGGTTGTAGGAGAAAGCTAATGATATAGTGGGATAGTAAGGGTGGAGGTGTTGATTGAGGGGGATTTTGCTGTGGGAGAGGAGGATAATGGATGGTGGAGGAAGTGCTAGAAGCTGGAGAGACAGGGTCATAAGAAGGAGAGGGTTGAGGGATGTAGGATGTGTCTGAGGGGGTTAAAGGATTGTAGGGTGACGGGGGTTGTTGGGGTGCTGGGATAGGTTGAGGGTGGGGAAGAGGATTAACTTTAGGAGATCGAGGTTGTCTTTGAATTTTAGGTTAAGGGGAAGGTTTTTCAAACAGGGATGCAGAAGGTTGAGAGGAAGGGATAGTGTGTCCAGGATCAGAAGGAGGTGTTGCAAGATTGCAGGAATTGGTTAGGGCAGCTCCATAGGAGTAGTAGGTGTGGCCCCTAGGTCTAGGATTAGAATATTGGGGAACAGGATGCTGTTGAGCAGGTTGTTGAGGGGTGGGGCCAGCCGGGCGAGGGTTGCGATAAGGTTGGTTTTTCATATGCACAATCCTTCGAAGGCGCTTTGGCCAGTTGTTTGTTCCAGATGTGGTGATCCTGGTGACAGGCTGTACAGCGAGGTCGAGTGGGCAGATCTTGTTTGTATTTGTCTAAGCAAAGAGAGGTCTCATGATTCTTTGGACAGGTACCACAGATAGAGTATGTTGCTTGGCAATTGTCTTCGTGGTGTCTGTACCGCTGACATTTATGACATCGAAAGGGGGAGGGGTAAAATCCTCAATCCAAAATTTGCCCCAAACTCTTAAATCTACACGTTTAGGGGGATCCTTCAAAGGTACACTTTTCTTTATTGGAGAGGCCTCTATACTTGGGAATGCATCTCTCTACTTTGATAATGGATGGGTAGGATAACAATCTGTCGTGATTATACTGGTGGGAGTACCCACACACAATATAGATTCGTTTTAGTTTGGAGGGATCAAGTTCGATAACTAAAATTAGCATATTCAAACATTCAGAGGCATTTTTGTCCATGACGAGGAAACAGGGTAAAGAAGGTCCGTAGAGTTTCTAGAGGGAACGAAGGCCGGTCGAAATTTACGTTAATTAAACGGGGCAATTAAGGATCTCCTGCGGGCTCAGAGCGTCTAATCTCAACCGAAGTTGTGAGAAGAATGGAGTTGAACTACCACAAACACATTTGCATAGTGGAGTGATATTACCAATTCTCCAACAAGTGCTAAAGGCTACTCTTCTTGTTAACTTGCGCAAAATAGCAGATAACTTTGGAGCTAAGACATCTGCAGTCTTTATAAAAAACTAAGGAAAAATACCATCAAGGTCCATCAAGAGAGCTTTAATTTCATGAGATCGAAAAGTTGAACTAGGAATGAGGAAGTTCGAGTTTCTCATTACTCTGCTTGCTGTCAAACACATCTGCCAAAAGGCAGATGTATATGAGTTATATTTATATGTAATATATATATATATATATATATATATATATATATATATATATATATATATATATATATATATATATATATATATATATATATATATATATATATATATATATATATATATATATATATATATATATATATATATATATATATATATAAACCTATGACCCAATGGATCATAGGAGAGATGGAGTGTGAACGACAAGCCATAACAGGATGCGAAAGTAAGACCAAGCTAAATCATTGCATAGGTAATGTACCAACCGTGTTTCACACAATTGTATATAATTCCTTTTGTATATATTATGCTTGTATCTTCGCTCTTCCCTCGCACTAAAATGGACAAGAAAATTCATGTCTGGTTTTTCCTCTGTAATATTGTCTGTCTTGTGAACTTGTTATGTTCTGTTGCCTTGAGGTTTTGTATATAAGGAGAATGTTCTACAATAATATAACTCAGTCGATTGCATCCTGCCTTTGATTTCATTCACGGCCTTTCACATCCCTTGTGCCGTTCTACTGCACAGCTGCTGAAGGCAAAGTTCATTTGGCACGGCATTTCTAAGGATGCTAAGGATTGGGTCCGCTCCTGTACTTCTTGCCAAACTTCCAAAGTACATCGACACACGGATTCAGGAGTGGGCACCTTTCCTCAACCTCAGCGTCGTTTCGCACACATTCACGTCGACGTTGTAGGGCCCCTACCCACATTACAAGGACATCGTTACCTGTTTACCGCCATCGACCGCTCCACTCGTTGGCCTGAAGCTATTCCCATGGAAACTGCAACGTCCGCCTCATGTACATCTGCCTTACTCTCTAGATGGATTTCAAGATTCGGTATCCCTGAGCATATTACTTCTGACAGGGGAACCACTTTCACCTCTCAATTGTGGACGTCATTAGCAAATCTCCTGGGCATCACCCTACATCAGACAACGGCCTACAACCCCGCTGCCAATGGAATGGTTGAACGTTTTCATCGCACCCTCAAAGCAGCTTTGCTGTCCCGCTGCAAGGATTGCAACTGGTTTACTCAGCTTCCCTGGGTCCTCCTGGGACTAAGGACCACTCCTAAAGATGCCCTCGACGTCTCGGCAGCTGAAATGGTGTATGGCAACCCGTTGGTCGTCCCTGCCGAATTTTTTCCTTCTACAACCTCCTCCGACGATCTCCAGCGCATACGTCACGTCATGGGAAAATTTACTCCGTGCCGCCAGACTTACAAGCCCCCAGCGAAGCATCACATGCCAACGGACATGCACTCTGCAACGCACGTCTTCCTGCGCAACGACACCAGCAAGCCACCACTAACGCCCCCTTACACGGGCCCTTTCCTTGTGATCCGACGCAGTCCGAAAGCATTCCTCCTAAACATTCGGGGCAAAGAAGACTGGGTCTCCATTGATTGTCTAAAACCTGCTTATCTTCTGCCAGATGACCCGCCTACAGTTCGCCTCTCTAGATCAGGGCGCCCTATTTAACATGTACAGTATTTCACTTTTAGGGGGGGAGCCATGTACCAACCGTGTTTCACACAATTGTACATAATTCCTTTTTTATATATTATGCTTGTATCTTCGCTCTTCCCTCGCACTAAAACGAACATGAAAATTCATGTCTGGTTTTTCCTCAGTAATATTGTCTGTCTTGTGAACTTGTTATGTCCTGTTGCCTTGAGGTTTTGTATATAAGGAGAATGTTCTGCAATAATATTTCTCAGTCGATTGCATCCTACCTTTGAGTTCACAACCCTCTCTCGGCCGTCACAGTAACATATCACAAGCATCCCGTGAGAAACAGTTGACCTCTATGATCTCTACACGGAACCAGATGGCTTCCGATTATAATTTAGTGTAATCATATTTGTGATAAATGCTGATATAACTAATACAACGTTATCAACGCAAATCTATGTTTTATTATTTTTAGTTATATTTCCAAACGGAATGGAGTTAACAATAAATTTGTTTAAAGTTAATTTAACTTTGACTTATTTCAAGAAGTAACCTACAACTCTAAATAATTCTATATCACATTAAAGAGATATGAAACAGAACAAGGTAGAATTCTTCTCTCTCTCTCTCTCTCTCTCTCTCTCTCTCTCTCTCTCTCTCTCTCTCTCTCTCTCTCTCTCTTTCTCTCTCTCTCTCTCTCTCTCTCTCTCTCTCTCTCTCTCTCTATATATATATACATATATATATATATATATATATATATATATATATATATATATATATATATATATATATATATACAGTATATATATATATATATATATATATATATATATATATATATATATATATATATATATATATATATATATATATATATACAGTATATATATATATATATATATATATATATATATATATATATATATATATATATATATATATATATATATATATATATATATATATATATACAGTATATATATGAATTCTTTGAATTTAAAGAATACGTAGAATAGCTTATTCAACACTACACAATATATGATACTTGATTGATAACTTTTGTTCAATAATGATAGGAAAAAAAATAATAAAAACAACCTCAGTACCACTTATATCAATATGTTTGGAGAACCCATCCGACCGGAAATGATAAGAAGGATAACAGTAATGCCTATATAGGCCGGTTGGTACGGGTACTTTAGTCATACGAAGAGAGGAAAAAGGTTTGATCATCTGAACTAATTGGACTTTATGTATGTTTTAGTGAAATGGACTTCTGGCTGACCATATCCTGTACTTTTAGGCATGAGGGCTGCATTAAGACCCCCAAAATTCACTTTAATCATTTATTGTGAGGAATGGATGAAACCAATTCTAATTGGTCTATAATATGGACTAGGCTTCAGAAACGATCATGCCAGAAGTTTTATCCTGTACGTTGTCCCAAACAGAAGGTTTTTAGGGGGGTCCAAAATAGATGGTTAATCATGCGAAGAGAGGAATTGATGAAACTTGGTGTAATTGAAAGATTGTAGTCTCTAAATTTTAAAAACCTCATTGCCAGAAATTCTATTCGGTACTTTCCCCCTGCCAGAAACTCCTAATTACGTATTTTGAGGATGGATGGTGCTGCAAATAGATTTCTGTCAGCCATATTCCAAGACTCCAATGTCAGAAATGTCATCGTTCAAATAGGCCCTCAAAATATGAAAGTTTTCGCCCCATCCATAATTGAAGTCCCCAATTCTCCTATGCACCATGCTCTTTACATATATTGTGGAATAATATTGATTCTTTTTTAGTTAGTTAGTTCTACTGTAAACTGAGCTTTTTTATTTTGATGTTAGGCATTTATTTGTACTAAGTGTTGTTTATCATGAAGAAAGCTATACCCAGTAGGCCTATGGTTGTGCATTAATCAGGATATCTTAAATTATGCCTCATTGATTGATAGATTGATTTAAATTTTTTTAGCATCCTGACATCTAAGGTCATTGACGCCGTTAAATTATGCCTCATGATAACTAATATGACCTAACCGATTTTCAGCTGGATTGACTTGGTGTTTAATATGAGTATAGATGTTCAACTCGAAGAACATCCCACACCATGAAAACGAAAATTTGTACACGGATCCAAGAATAACTACTACTTGCGCAGTCAAATATGTGGAACATTTGAAGGTAAAAGTAAGAAAATTGGATTATTTCACAAAACCTAAAATCAACGAAATTAAAGTGACTCTAAAACTCTACTGGTAATCCATATGAAGGCGAAAACACATACGTTAATATCCAACTAATCAGTATCAGTGCTGTGGACTTTGTCTGCTTGATTCAGGCATTCATGAAATCATCATCACCAATGTTAAATGGATTGTATTCTAAATTTGTCACTGACCCCTGCGATTAAGGAGAATTGCATATATGGACCTCATTTTGCAGTCACCTACAATGAATGATGTTGTTCACGAAACACTGATACGCTCAGTATAAGTGGCAAAAGAAATGGGAATGTCTCATATTCCCGTTTTTTATGACTTGACAGAAGCTATTAAGGCCTTGCCAATACAGGAGCTAAATAAACTTCACTTTGACAAGCTTATGATACTCCTAAGGAATTTACATCTTGAACTAGCCTTCTTTGGACCCATAGGAACATTAGTCCATGATTCCGGCCTTGGTTACTTGTTGACCGAGTCTGATGTTCTGGCTGAAGTTTCCCTTCCTGGGTTTCTAAAGGAAAAAAAAAAATGTATAATAATAGCATACACATTCACCAAATTGCTGCAACTGCTCCGAAAGATATGGAGTGCTTTTCTGACAGAGAGTGCTTTACTCATAGAGAAGAATTCCTCCTTATTCAGCAACAATATTTCAGATAGATGGATGGGGATTTTGTTAAGACAGTTTATTGGGCACTCTATATTTACCTTTTCAATCGACTCTTCCAGGAACTACAAAAGACTGTCAAACAGAATAAGGTTGAGCAATGTATTGAGATACTCCAAAGTATTATAGAGGTGTTTTTGCTCTGATTAGGCCTAACTATGCTCGTTGGGGTTGTCTGTATCTACAGAATCTTAAGAATTGGTCACCTGATGTATTAAATCCACTGAAGGCTGGATCATTCTTGGCCAGAAGAGCCAAAAAATCCTTCTCCAGAGCTCTAGTTGCCTTGACACTGAAACAAAGTGTAAACCAAGATCATCATCTACTGGTAAAACACACTTCAAAAACTCTGAAAATGCATTTACAAGATGGTGTGAAAGTTTAATTCAGAGAAGTCTCACAGTTTCAGAACTCAAGCAGCTCTCTGGAATCCAACCTGGCGAAACACCTGCAAACCAGCAGCAAAATAGTTGAGTACTAATAGACAACAAAGATACATAAGGACTAACTGACAAAAACCTCTTATTATCTGATTGGTAATCTAAATTGTGGCGGTGAACTTTAGGAGAGATTCATAAAAGAGTGGAAAAATTATGACACCTATTTTCTGAAACCAGTCAAATGTATCAAAGTTCAAATTTTGCATCTGAAATATTAAGAGAAGAACTACAAAGGACAAAAAGGCTTTGGATACTGCAGAAGGGTTTTGTGATGTCTTTGGAAATGGAGTGCCAAGGATATCCTTGATGGAAAGGGATCAATGCTGATTTGGGAGAGAAACTGACTTATCCTGTAACAGAGATATCCTTTTCAATTGCACATACTGATGGAACTCCTACCAAGACAGATAAAACAAACCTAAGAAAAATTCTTGTGTTAAAGATCGATGCAGCATCAGTCGAAGAATACACATTTCAGTCACTGTAGTTTGATGGAGGATTTACACAGCACGAAATACTTCCTCATCATACCAAGTCAACATATGGGACAATTGTTTGAGATATAATAGTTAAAGTCTGTTCTGCCAAGGAAGCAATAGTAGATCTGCAGTTAGACCAATATCAGCAACCAATAATCAAGGACATCGAGCATCTTAAAAGAGAGACTCTTGACTCGAAAAGAAACAATCAAGTTATCAAGGGGTGACCAAAAACAGGGACAAAAAGGCTGTGATCTGTTGAAGAATGGTATGATCAAGAATGAATTTGGAAAGTTCGTGATATGAGAGCTAGAGGACTACTATGCATCGATAGTAGCTGGGAAATTTTTTTAACTTTCACACGGTAGAAACTGCATTTAGCTTCGAACAAATACAATGGAAATGCTAGTGGTTGAGAAGCCCGAAGAATTCCAAGATTGTCATGAAGCTAATACCCTTATTTGCTACCCTGTCCTGAGAGAATGGGAAAAACAGGGTCATAAGGTCTTCTGACACAGATGTACTGGAGATACTGAGAAGTGTGGTGCAAAAACTACTTGGATTTTAGAGCTAGAAATAACAGGAGGCATGTCAACCTTACAGCTATCTCGATATCTAGAAGAAACACAACAGGGTTTGAATGAAGCTCTTATGGCATGTCATACCCTTACAGGCTGCAACTTCCCATTTGCATTTTACAGGGAGGGAAGACAAGCATATTGTCAAATCTTGAGAAGGATATGAATGCAGTACAGGAAGTGAAATCTAAGTTGCTTGAAGACTGATATGAAATCTGTCATTCAATATATCTGCGGTATATACTAACAAAGAAAACGTCAATGACGTTCGCTTTGGTTGTCCCATTAAAATGCCTCGAAGTCAAAAATCTTGCAAGACAAGTGAAAAAGATCAACTGTGCTTAATTGCCTGTGTGACAAAGTATTGAAAATTCATATTAAGCATGCCCATAATGTCAGCATTCTGTGGAATAGGGGAAGTACAAAACATCCACATAAAGATATTAAGCCCTTTGACTATGGCAGGCAAGAAAAAGATGAGCCTTCAATCCACTTCAGTGGATGGAAACTGCCTTCCAGAGTCGATTGTGAGGGAATATATGCAAAAGGATAAAGTACAAATTCAGGAATCTGATGTTGCTTTTGATGAAATAGATCCTGAGGATGAGAACCAACGTGAAATTATTATAGGTGAATATGACAGCGACCGAATGAGACATTCGAAACCTTAGAATATGACATCATTGCATTAATTGGTTAAGAGAATGTCGACAAAGAATATGAATAAAACCATGCAGTAACGATTCTATAAATTTTGTCCATTACAAATAATTTGGTCTTTTAGTTAACAGGGCGTCAGTGTTTGTGGAAAGGTTTCTGACTTGGAAGCCAGAATGTGTACTGGAAATATCATTAACCCTTAGCGCTCGAAGCCCGGCTCCCAGCCGGCTTTCCCGAATGATAGGTTCCGACCGAAGCCCGGCTCCCAGCCGACACGTATTATAATTGCTTTAGGAGGCAAACTGATAATGTTTCCTTCTTGTAAGAATCCCAGAATAAAACTTGGTTGTATATCTTTCAAGAAATGTTATTTTTGTGAACAAAAACGTGTTTTATGTGTCAATTTTCTTCTTAGAAAAACTGGCTAAATGCACAACAGATATCGCTATGTTATTCGGCGCAAAAACGTGGGGAAACCAGCCAAATTTGCTGTTTGTTTCGCGTTATTCAGGGTTGACAATCATCTCGGTCGCTATAAGCCGCTAATCCCATACCATACCCCTATAAACCCAGGTACCCAAACACTCAGATGATCATACACAGGGCAGACTAATTGTTTCGCCGACGCCGAGTTGTAATTGATTAGTATCGGACGCATTGCTGAGTTAATCATGTCTCTCCGACACCGGAAGTTTCTTGAAAACGAAGAGGAAATCTTAGAATACATTTTATGACTGACTTCTGAATCGGAAGATGATTCAAGTGAAAATAATGAACCGTCTGCCGCTCTTTCCACACCTGATGAAAACAATTATTTTATCATCAAATAACGAAAATTGGGCCGATGAAAATAACTGGAAAGAGTTTGATGA